>NC_084559.2:29515645-29846895 GCF_033978685.3 Nerophis lumbriciformis | reverse complement strand
GAGCAAAGCACATATACATATTACAACATCCATTTTGAGACTTGCCAACAGATGGGAGGGAGTGGGGGCTACGATGGCAGGCTGTAGCTCTTCAGGCGCTGCCCATCCATCCATCACCCCTAAGGGATTTGCGTCAAGGGCATTGGATGGGGGGTGGGGTATGTGTGTGTGGCGTATATTTTCATGGATGCATGTTTGTGTGTAAGCCTGCCGCGTGTCTGTGTCCCGCGGCCTTGATGTTGTACAGTCGCTAGTCAGTCCAAAGTCAACAACAACAGGTGTGTGTCTATGAGAGACGAGAAGGGAGTTTGTTGTGTCTCCGCCGCACTGTCCTCCGGGAGGGTCTCGGAGCCAGGGAAACAATCCAAGTTAGAATGTTTTGTTTGCGAGTGAAACTTAAATTTGCTTTTCACTAAATTGTCTATGACTGATCCTCAAAATTCATCTTGCAGGGCAGACAGTCCGATGTTATCCAAACCACAAGAGTGTCTAATGCTATCTTGAACTCTAACTTATAATAATAATTCACCCCTATACAATATCCTACCCTAATACCCTACTGCGCAATATTACCCTTCGAGTGCAATACATCCGACACCGATTGTTATTTATTACTCCGGTACTCTTGTCTTGTTCTGTATATTGTACAGTATTTTGTATTTGTATAGTGTTTTGTATATTGTACAGGATTGCTTATTATTTTTATTGGATAGTAGTCTGTTTATTTCAATTCTTAGTTTTTTTCTTTATTACCTCTTGTGTAATTTATTTTTACCCCATATTTGTTCCCACTACCGCACCTTAAATTGGAGTCCTTAATCTCGTTATATGCAAATACAATGACAATAAAGTCTATTCTATTCTATTCTTCTGCTAGTGAGTTTTGGGCAGATCTAATGAGGTTATTTTCTTACTTCACCAACTAATGGCAGAAATGCTTGTAACTTAAAGCATAACAATTAGCCGAGAAGCAGCTCTTATCTCAAAACACTCTTAAATTGGGGCACCAGTGTAATAATAATCTATATAAATAATCTTGTTTTTGTATGGATTTTTAATTTGCCATTTTAAACCACAGCAACAACTGTTGTTAATTTAGAATTATTGACAAACTGTAAATTGTGTTCAACACTGTCTAACACTTTAATCTTTCCTCTAAAGAGATGATTATGACAAGGAGGTGAAGTTAGCCACCGAGCTTCAGCGGCGGAGGTGCACCACAACTCCTCGACGCCCACGGAGACCTGACATTCAGGTTTACCATCCCCGACGACGGCGTAAGATGACATTTATTGGTTTATAAACAGTCGGGGGGCAGAGCGCAAGTCATGTGTACTAATTGTAATTTTCCAGACGATTCCGAGCCGGGGGCCAGCGCCGAGGCGGAAGAGTGGAATGAGAGTGGCTCAAGTACAGAGACGGAGACGCAGGGAAATGAACTCTTCTGGCTCGACTATCAGGCGGACTCGGGGACCATCACGTCCGTCCTTGTGCACAAGGTTACTGTACATCCCCATGCATCACGCTGATGCTCTTTTGTTTTGCTTCTTGCTAAATTGTTTCTGTGTTCTTAAAGGACGACACACCAGCAAGGGTGGTAGAACATGTCACTGAGAAGAACATCCTGGATTTAGCTATGAGGGCAGCCCTGGAGGCCCGCATTCGAACGGAGATGGACAAAAGAAGAGATAAACGCTGAGTTTGAAATCATACCAGAGTAGTTTCCGACACAAGCGAGGTAGGCAAAGGCCTGCCTGGAACGTAACCATCCTGATAAGCAGGAGCGCTGAAGACAGAGCTGGCGTGAGAAAGAACTGGAGTGTTGTAGTTCTGATATGCAGAGATCTGAGCCAAACTCGAGTTGTGTTAACTGTGTTTCAACAAGGAACCTCAGCTAAAATCAGTGATGAAGGTTGACCGCTACCATTCACTCACTATATCAAGTCGCCTCATTGTTTACATTGAAAAAAAAAACAGTATTCACGTTCAAGCGTTACCTCCAGTCATCTAATTTATTTCTTTACTATATGTTTAATTCTGGTAAGTTTTCTGTTGACAAGTATGATTTCAAAAACAAATGAGTCTCAAAAACATGTCCTTGGGCATAAAGCCAGATAATGTGAATGTTCTTGATGTATTGATGTTACATACAATATGTTATTGTGCACTTGATAGACGTAAAGATCAAAAGTTGAATATCACATATGGTCTTCATGTCAAACATTCAAATAAATCAATCTTTCAAAAAAAGACCAGCAGAGCACTGCAATTAATACATTCTTGTGTACAGTGTTCAAGAAAATGTGCTATTTCCATTAGAAAAGTGGTCTCTGTAGAACATTTACACAAATGACTTTGATTGCAGGAATATTTAAATGTTAAATTCTTTATGAATTAAGTACAATTTAGGTTTGTGCAACTTCACTAGAAACTAGCAAAATAGTTATGACCATATTTTTCGTAACTTCAATTTAGCTTTTGCATTTATTTTCTGTTACGCCCCTCCCCATCACCCGGAAGAAGAAAACATTTCATGCCACCACCACTGCGACAATAAATACTATAATTTATCTATAAAATTGTTATAAGTACACCTCTGCATAGCATTGCATCCTTAACATTAAAGGGGAAAAATAAATATAGATCAACTTACAAAAATATATTTAACATTGTTTTATCGTCAAAAAAAAAAAAAAAAAGATTTAAAGTACATCAATTTACCTGAAATAAAATGTAATCATTTAAACAAACTTTTTGACCGATTTGAGCCATTTGATACTGAAAAATGAAATTAAACTCAATGAATTCAAATTGAGCAACATGGAAAACACTTTAACCTATGGAAAAAAGAAAACTGCAGATTTTTTTTATGAATATAGTGAGGAAGTCATGATTAATGGCTACAATGAGCACGTTTTTGCAGTGAGCAGCTTTTCGAAGGTTCCCTGGGGTCACATGTGCCCACCCAGAGGGTTCTGCCAAACTATTTGAGAAGACTGACCTAAGCAAACAGTGTTTTAATTATGTGGTGTGGTGGGCACATACACAAATAACTTTTAAGAAGCCTTGTCAACAAATTCAAATTAAAACTGTAAACAATGTCAAGGGCACTAAACACCAAAGCAAAATAGTTCGCATTCTCTGCTTTATTTGCAGTTATAAGGCAAACTGGGGATAACATCAACAGAATATTGTTTTCTGTGACATGGTGGGCACGTACACAAAGAACTTTAGGATTGATTGATTGAAACTTTTATTAGTAGATTGCACAGTTCAGTACATATTCCGTACAATTGACCACTAAATGGTAACACCCGAATACGTTTTTCAACTTGTTTAAGTCGAGGGTCCACGTAAGGAAGCCCAGGCAGCACATTTTAAAAGTGAAAAAAACTTTGTCAAGGTCTCCGAACATCAAATCAACATTTACGGTCTCTGCTTTATTTGCATGTGGCTGTCTTGATTATTTCTGCTCTTTTCATTTTTGCTGCCTCTGCAAATTTCTTAATGGCCTCGTCACATTGTTTCTGCAAAGAGAAGAAATGGCACAGGTTACCATAGTAATGTCAAATATAACATGTATCAGGCAGTAAGTTATGGAGGTGCTCTAGAATGCAACATACACGAATGATGTTCTTTTGTTTCTCCCGATGGATCTTTAAAAGCTCTTCCACAGTCATCTCCTCCACTCTTTTCTTCAAGGCAATGAAGTGGCATGTAGATGAGTGAGACTTGTGCTCTTTGCTGTTGACAAACGCAGACACCAAAAAACAGTTGAGTACAATTTTCTTGCCAATACTTAACATTTTTACATCACATAACATTATGTCGCTCACAGGCCTTATCTATTTTTTGAAGGGATCATATAATGATTTTTTTCTACATTTAAACACTTCCTTGGGGTCTACCTAACATGTAACGGTGGTTCTTTGGACAACATTTTGCATAGATTATGTTTTACAGACCATCTTCAAGCTGCTTTTGACCGTCTCTTCAGGATGCACCGTTTGTAGGAGGTCTTATTTACGATATTTTCCAGACTATAGAGCGCACCGGTATATAAGAAGCACCCACAAAATTTTAGAAGAAAACTTTTTTTTCCTATATATTAGCCACATCAGACTATAAGCCGCAGATATGAGCTAATGAGTTATTTATACAGAAATGTTTATTTACATATCTTAATTGTTTCCAAATGGTGCCTGTAACTCAGCAGTAAAACGGATTTTCAAACACAGAAGTCATCGCCATGGACCCACTCGCTGCTGAAGCGAGCTCTCCAATCAGCGAAACAGACTTAACTCCACAGTAACGTTTTGATGTATTTACTGAGGAACTTGTGAAACTGAAACAATACAAACAAAGTGCTATTGTAAAACAATAATACCAACACAGACACTCGTAAACGTGTTAGCACATTGGCTAATGCGATAGCACGTACAAATATGTATGAAAACACTCCTACGGACATCGCACCTGGGACAGTTTAGTAAGAACAAATAGTTTTAGTTATATAGTAAAACCTAAAAACATTGATTGGAGTGATGAATCAAGTTCCATACTAGTAAAAAGCTATGGACAACCAGGAGACGGGACGGCACTTGTACTTCCGGTTAAAAGCACTAAAAAGAAGAAAATACTGTAGACCAGTGATTCTCAAACTGTGGTACGGGTACGTGTGCTCCATATAGTGGTACGCCAAAGAATCACTAATGAAATATTCAAACAGTTGTTACTGTTCAAACTGTGTGTAATGTTACAGTGGCCAAAAATATTAAAATATGCTTGTTAAATAAAACCTATGGCTTGTTTTTAATGAATACTTAGCCGAACCACGCTACCATATTTTAATGTTGGTCATTAAGTTTTGTTTGAGACGCCACTTGGTGAAAAAAGTTTGAAAACCACTGATGTAGGGCGTTCACCCGGCAGCATCTTCAAGGAGCAAACTTGTCCAAAATATGGTGCCATAGCACAAACAATAACACACATTTTTAATGTCTCTGCTTGTGTTTTATGAAAACTATTTTCATTATGACCATTGTAGCTGAGATAGGCTACAGCACCTCCCGCGACCCCAAAGGGAATAAGCGGTAGAAAATGGATGGATGGGCATTAGTAAAGAAAAAACATGAATTAGTCCCACTATTTAATGAGACTCAGTGTTTAAAGCGTGGGAAAAAAGTAGCGTCTTATAGTCCGGAATTTACGGTACATGCCTCCACTTCAACTGTGTCTTCTACTCGTCATCCATATTGTAGTTTTTAGCACTTCCTTAGCTAGTCTACTGACAGATATAAGTTCAAACTATATGCTACTTTTTATTAGAAATGGCAACAGTGAAGGATGTATGTGCATGTTTGACCCAGTCTGCCCCAAAAGAAGAGGATAGCAAAAAAGACTAACTGACTACATCATCGGACTACAATGGCAGATGCACGCAAAGCACTTTGGGTAAATTGCTAACATATATGGATAATCCGCTGATGTCCCACTGGGGAAAATTCCAACGGCTCATTTGAAAGAAGTATGAAGCAAGGCAAGATTGTTTTAGGCTTAATGGTTTGATTTAAAATGTTCAGAACCTTTGCGAATCTGAAATACACAACAGCAGGTAGGTAAGAAAAGCTGGTTTTGATATGGGTACTCTTTAAAGATAGCCAGGGTACTCTTTAAAGATAGCCACAGAGTGCCACGTAAACATAAGTAAAAAAAAAAAAAAAAAAAAGCACAATCCATGGTTTCCCCTGGATTGCCAAGATACATGTGGCAGTTGGAGTCGTGGTCAATATGACATCATCATATAATTTGCTATGATGCCTATTTTTAAAAAAGGCAAAAAAACGTATACATAGATTTAAAATAAATATGAATGCAGCTGAAATAGGCTCCCGCACCTCCCGCGACCCCGAACTGGACAAACGGTAGAAAATGGATGGATGGATGGATGTTATTAATTAGTATTAAAATTTATTTTTTCTTACATTATATCGTTTTGCTCTATTTTTTTATGTTGCTGCTTATTGAACAATGTACTTTGTTGCGAATTGTATTTCTAGAGATTTCTTCAATCCTTTTAGTAACTCTTTCTTTATTAACGACTAGCAACAAAACTTGCATCTATTTCTGGTGTTATTAGAGACTGTACTCGTGTTTAAAGACTTTACTTCACAGAACAGCTAGCTGGGGAGAGCCTGACGGCTGACGTCAGACTTGCTTTGCGCTGCTGCGAGCCTTCCTCTCCCTAAAGCCACCATTGTCATCTTAAATTTTGAAGATCGCTGTCAGCGCATGTATCGCTGATATATTAAAGTAAGCTGAGTTGAGTTTGAGTCCTGGACATGACATTAAAGTGCATTCGGCAGTGGAGGCTCCTCTATGGGTGTCTTGGGGCACTAGGAGGTTAACCCCTTTACTACTGTAACCCCAGGTGGCCCTTGGCAAAGGCCTAGTACCTGACTGCCCCCTAGCCAGGGATATGGTGAAGACCAAAGGCGGAGCAGGTGGAAGACGGTAGATTTAAGAACTACCACAATGGCTGCGATGGCGGAAGAAGGCTGCAGCAGAAAAGGGTCCCAAGTCGTCTTAGACTCCATGCCACTGGACCCTGACCCGATTCTGTCAAGGATGTGTGGTGACTGTCTGTGCACCAGTCTCCCCACGTTAAACAAAGTCACGCACAGGCATTCTCCATAAAGGGATACACCCCTACCAGGAGGATCGTCATACTCGTTCGAGTGACTGCCGATGATTAAAGTGAGTCCACATGGCAGATATGCTTCCTTAGTTCCAGACAAGCCCGTGTGTATGGCTTACGTCATCACAACATCTTGTTTCGGCAGGTGCCGCTCTGGTGACCAAAGTCTTTTCTCGACTGCCAAATTTTCGGTGCATCACTAGTCAACAGTGCGCAAATAATAAACTTTATACATCCATTCATACTGTAATGACCTGCTGGTGTTATGTGTATGTTTGTGTGTTATGATGTTCATTTTTGCTATGGTCTGTGAACACACAATGTTGGCGGAGAATGAAGAAGTGTTGTTGCGTGTCTAGGAGTAAAACCAAAGACGGAAGTGTGTGCACGAAAGAAATGCTTGCTGGAATTAGGCCCATTGTTAACATAACATTGGCAATAACAGATAAAAAGAGTGTCGTATTATGTGGACGCTACAATACATATTACTGCAATTTGTTTTCACGTAAAAAATAAGCCTCATTTTTAAGGTGTGGTGGCTAATATTTTGCTGTGGCGCACTGCCACGATCAAATACATTAGGTCGAAACCCTGCAATCGTACAACATGTCAAGAGTAATACAGTATGTTCATCTTACTCTGGGTTATCGTCTGGCTCCCAGCCCTCCAACTCTTTAAGGCAAAAGAAACACATGGCTAAATCTGGGCTGTTGTCTGCAGGTGTGTGAATGAAACCAGCCTCGGCCATCTGGGAAAAAAAGAAAAAAAGGGCACCATTTTAAGTTATTTACAGCAGTTATTTAGATTATCTTTTTTAGTCATTCCAATTTCCAACAACTTAAATGTCAGTTAAAGTATTAAAATGATCGTTAAAAAGTGGTCCCCAATACTTTATCAACTAAATAACCAACTGATAACTTAGCAAAATTGCATCAATAAACAACAGTAGCAAATGTATGTACTAATATGTACCTAGTAAGTGTTTCAGTTTATTTGGAACATACATGCATACAACATGATACATCACAATTTCCAGTTTCTCTATTCAACATGTTTGAAAAGGAGTAAAAAGAGTAGGAAGAAGCAGAGCTTATTTAATCCTACCCCTTTTCCTTTACATAGCAGTTGCTAAAACTTTTGTTCACTCCCTGTTCTCAATGTATTCACAATATACTCCATAAGTAATAACAATAAAAATAAATAATAATTGGTGAAGTAAGTTATATTTCATATGGTGAGATAAATAAGATTATCTTGAAAATTAATGGATGGATGAAATATATTCAGAATGTTTATCATGGTTCTTCTTCTTTGTACTTTGTAAACACTTTAAGTTTGAAGAGTTTCTTGAAGTGGATCATATTAGTACATTGTTTGATTTTTTTGCTTAATCCATTCCATAATGTAATTCCACATACTAATATACTGAAGGTATAAAATGTTGTACGTGCGTACAAATTAGGGATGTCCCGATCCAGGTTTTTGCACTTCCGATCCAATACCGATATTGTTTTTGCATTTCCGATCCGATACCGACCTATCCGAGCATGTGTTAAAGTTTAAAGTTATTTAGCCTACTTAGTTGTCAGAATCATGTTTAAAAGGGTTTTAGTACTCTTGATAACAATTAGCCAGCTGAATTAGGGGAGTTTGAATAATACACAATGGTTGGTAACAAGAAACTGACCTGTTTATTCAAGGGTAAACACAAAATAGACAAAATTATACATGACAAACAGAAATGGCATTATTGAATCTAGGGCTGGGCAATATGGCCTTTTTTTAATATTGCGATATTTTAAGGCCATATTGCGATACACGATATATATCTCGATATTTGGCCTTAGCCTTGAATGAACACTTGATGCATATAATCACAACAGTATGATGATTCTGTGTGTTTTGATTGATTGATTGAGACTTTTATTAGTAGGTTGCACAGTGAAGTACATATTCCGTACAATTGACCACTAAATGGTAACACCCGAATAAGTTTTTCAACTTGTTTAAGTCGTGGTCTACTTAAATTGATTCATGATACAGATATATACTATCAGATATATACTATCATCACACAAGATAATCACATTGAATTATTTACATTATTTATAATGCCGGGTGTGGAGGGGGGCGCCGGATGAAAGTGTCAAAAAGACAGCCAAAAGAGTTTGATATGAGAATAAATCTAAAGTTAAAATATAGGGTAGAAATGCACCCATTTGCAGGAAATGTAGTCTTGATTTTCAAAATTTTCTTTCAAGGCTTGCAGGTCTACATTAAAACATTCTTCTTCATACTGCATTAATATATGCTACTTTTAAACTTTCATGCAGAGAAAGAAATCACAACTAAAAAAATCACTATTTTTTTCATACGGTGTTGATGTGGAAATGTTTGCCTCGGCATTTTGATTGTGTGGGCGTGTGACACCGAACGGAGATAAGCGTCTCGACAGACGTTACAATATTTGAACAATGATGACGAAAACTGTTTTCTCTGTCGTGTCCGTGTGTCGAAAATTGTTATGCGCTTATTTTTTTATTTGATTTTGTAAGTGGCATATAATTGCTATGCGCAGAGGACACTTAAACAGTGCGCAATTGCACAGGCGCGCACCTTAGAGAGAACGTTGGTCACACGGCTGCGCTAGCATCACAGCTAACGTTAGCCATGCTGCTACCTCTCTGCTCGAAGAGGACGTATACGTATGACGTGACAGTATGTGACGTATGACGTGACAGTATGTGACGTATGACGTAACGTGTGTAAGAAGGTGCGCTTGCTGTCTGTGAGAGGGAGACACAGGAAAGTGTGAGAAGAGCTTGTCGTGTAATGCCAGCAGCTAAAAGCAACTGAGTGAGAATCCACAGACCTGTGGATGTGTTGAAGGTGTGCTGGAAAATGCGGAACGGAAATTAGGGAGCAGCAGAAAAGTGGAATGTATTATTTAAGTCGGTGCGTTGGAAAACACGGACCGGAGTTTTTTTTAAACTGGATCTGGACCGGCATTTTCCAATGCCTTGCCGATACGCATTTTTTGGCAAATATCGGCGGCCGATCCGATCCAAATATCGGATCGGGACATCCCTAGTACAAATGTTTTAAATGACAGTTTTCTCTAAGATTATATTTCTCCTCTTTTGTTGAAAATAATCATTGTATATTCTTGGGTAGCAGATTATAGTTTGCTTTGTGTATAATTTTAGCTGTTTGCAAATTCGCTGTCGTGGGATTTCAGTATTTTTGATTCAATGAATAAAGGGTTAGTACGTTCTCTATATCCAACATTATGTATTACTCTAACTGATCTTTTTTTGTAACACCGATAATGAATGAAGTGTAATTTTGTAGCTATTTCCCCATATTTCTACACAATAACTCAGATATGGTAACACTAGCGAGCAGTAGTGTGTACATTCTATTAAACTGCTACTTTACAATAGACTGATAGATAGTACTTTATTGATTCCTTCAGGAGAGTTCCCTCAGGAAAATTAAAATTCCAGCAGCAGTGTACAGGATTGAGGTATAATTTAAAAAGTAAATAAAACAGAGGCGTCAGAATGTTTACCACCGAGGGCGACATACAGAGAAATTGAAGGATGCAGGGTGCCATGTTGAAACATGTTTGTACACTAAAGATACCAATACAATGTAGATCAATTAATATATGCTTAAGTATTAGGGCTGCGAATCTTTGGGTGTCCCACGATTCGATTCAATATCGATTCTTGGGGTCACGATTCGATTATAAATCGATTGTTTTCGATTCAACACGATTCTCGATTCAAAAACAATATTTTTCCGATTCAAAACAATTCTCTATTCATTCAATACATAGGATTTCAGCAGGATCTACCCCAGTCTGCTGACATGCAAGCAGAGTAGTAGATTTTTGTAAAAAGCTTTTATAATTGTAAAGGACAATGTTTTATCAACTGATTGCAATAATGTAATTTTGTTTTAACTATTAAATGAACCAAAAATATGACTTATTTTATCTTTGTGAAAATATTGGACAGTGTGTTGTCAAGCTTATGAGATGCGATGCAAGTGTAAGCCACTGTGACACTATTGTTCTTCTTTCTTTCTTTTTTAATAAATGTCTAATGATAATGTCAATGAAGGATTTTTAATAACTGCTATGTTGAAATTGTTACTAATATTGATACTGTTGTTGATAATATTCATTTTTGTTTCACTACTTTTGGTTTGTTCTGTGTCGTGTTTGTGTCTCCTCTCAATTGCTCTGTTTATTGCAGTTCTGAGTGTTGCTGGGTCGGGTTTGGTTTTGGAATTGGATTGCATTGTTATGGTATTGAGTTCAAGGACCTCGGAGTCTTGTTCACGAGTGGGGGAAGAGTGGATCGTGAGATCGACAGGCGGATCGGTGTGGCGTCTTCAGTAATGCGGACGCTGTATCGATCCGTTGTGGTGAAGAAGGACCTGAGCCGGAAGGCAAAGCTCTCAATTTACCGGTCGATCTACGTTCCCATCCTCACCTATCGTCATGAGCTTTGGGTTATGACCGAAAGGACAAGATCACGGGTACAAGCGGCCGAAATGAGTTTCCTCCGCCGGGTGGCGGGGCTCTCCCTTAGAGATAGGATGAGAAGCTCTGCCATCCGGGGGGAGCTCAAAGTAAAGCCGCTGCTCCTCCACATCGAGAGGAGCCAGATGAGGTGGTTCGGGCATCTGGTCAGGATGCCACCCGAACGCCTCCCTAGGGAGGTGTTTAGGGCACGTCCGACCGGTAGGAGGCGGCGGGGAAGATCCAGGACACGTTGGGAAGACTATGTCTCCCGGCTGGCCTGGGAACGCCTCGGGGTCCCACAGGAAGAGCTGGACGAAGTGGCTGGGGAGAGGGAAGTCTGGGCTTCCCTGCTTAGGCTGCTGCCCCCGCGACCCGACCTCGGATAAGCGGAAGAAGATGGATGGATGGATGTTATGGTATTGCTTTGTATTATTTTGTTGGATTGATTAATAAAAAAAATAAGAAATAAATAAATAAAAATCGATTTTTGAAAAATGAGAATCGATACTGAATCGTACAACGTGAGAATCGCGATTTGAATTCGAATCGATTTTTTCCCCACACCCCTATTAAGTATCCATATCTTAGTTTTGAGGTTACTGGTAACACAGCAAATTAGTGTAACATATAATCTAACCAACTTGAGCTATTTATTTTTTGCTTATTATTTTTTACTATTACAGTCGTACTACTCCGCCAACTAAAACCCTTTTGAGGGTTTCGCGAAACTACAAAAATGATCATACCTTGCAAAATGACCAAACACGTAAATGATCAAACAGCATATACAACAGAATGCAAAGGTCGTCGGCCATTTTGCTCTTCAGTGCCTACTTTTGGGAGAACATCAGCTAGTTTATTTTATTTTCTGTGTAATGTTCTAATAAGGGACGTGTTTATTTTATCTTTTAAAATCGCAGCCGGCCGCAAACGTCCCCCCGAGCCGCACTTTCGACGTCCTTCCGTTAAAGTGACGCTATAAACACAAATGTACCTCTTTAACAACATAAAGACCATGTTTAATGGATGTTGTTTTCTGGAGATTGTTTGAGCGCGAACGTTGCTCGTCGACCGTTTGAGCTTACAAACTTACATTTTCCGGTGTACACGAGCAGTCTTCCTTGAAAGGCCATTCCTCAAAAGTTTTCAGCCTGTTCTCATAAAAATACATTTTAATACTTGTGTCGTCAAAGTCCGCCATGTTATGTTTAAACTGCTCAAAAGAAATCCTTCCGAGGTGAACGCTTCACCAAAATCACAAGGCGTTTTCGAATTAATGAAAGCCTTCTTTCTGACTGTTTTCATTGGCCGAGAAAGACGATCTTCTTCTTCGTTGGGGCAAAACACGGAAGCGCTCATTTCCCATACGCCATCTAGTGGTCTTTAAAAAAAACATAATTTCAAAGCAGTTACATTATTATGGTACAGTATATTTATTCTTATGTATAATGATAATAATAATCATAATTAACTTCAAAATACAACAATTACTATTATAACAATTTTAATTAACAATAAAAAATATATCCATTAATTACACTTTATTAAGTTGTATATGATTAAAAATATATATCTATACGGGAACAGACTCCACAATAGTTTTAAATTGATGTGTCTAAAATTCTGATGTTAAAATTAAATTGTATACATTATTTATCCATCCATTCATTTTCTACCGCTTATTCCCTTCGGAGTCGCGGGGGGCGCTGGAGCCTCATAAAAAATCCAAATAAAAGCGCACTCATGTTGAAGTACTCCGCGTATAGAGCAGGGGTCGCCAACATTTTGGAAATTAAAGGTTATTAACCCAAAAGGGACAAGCTGTAGAAAATGGATGAATGGAAGTAAAAAAAAACGAGCTACCAGTTTGATGCACGTCTGAAATGCCACATTTTCTCAGTTTACTTTTAATTCTATTTAATTATGAATGGTATTTGAGTGTGCCTCACCATACGAAGGTCCTGAGTAGTCCTGAGTTCAATCCCGGGCTCGGGATATCTCTGTGTGGAGCTTGCATGTTCTCTCCGTGACTGCGTGGGTTCCCTCCGGGTACTCCGACTTCCTCCCATCTCAAAAAAAAAACATGCACCTGGGGATAGGTTGATTGGCAACACTAAATTGGCCCTAGTGTGTGAATGTGAGTGTGAATGTTGTCTGTCTATCTGTGTTGGCCCTGCGATGAGGTGGCGACTTGTCCAGGGTGTATACCCCGCCTTCCGCCCGAATGCAGCTGAGATAGGCTCCAGCACCCCCCGCGACCCCAAAAAGGGACAAGCGGTAGAAATGGATGGATGGATGGATGTATAATGATAACAATAATCATAATCAACTTCAAAATATAGCAATTACTATTATAAAAATTGTAATTAACAATCAAAAATATATCAATTAATTACACTTTATTAAGTTGTATATGATTTTAAAAAATATATTTACGAGAACAGACTCCATAATAGTTTTAAATTGATGCGTCTAAAATTCTGATGTTAAAATTACATTTTATACATTATTCATAAATAAATCCAAATAAAGGCGCACTCATGTTCAAGTACTCCAATAGGGGGCAGCAAATTAGCGTATACAGCAGGGGTCGCCAACATTTTGGAAATCAAAGGTTATTATTAACCCAAAAGGGACAAGCGGTATAAAATGGATGGATGGAAGTAAAAAAACGAGCTACCAGTTTGACGCACGTCTGAAATGCCACATTTTCTCGGTTTAATTTTAATTATATTTTATTATTAATGGTATTTGAGTGTTAGCAGAGATTGGCAATGCATATTCATGGTTTCCCACAATAATGATTAAAAAAAATATTTAACAAAATACAAAAACAGAAATATATCAAAATGCAACACTATTTTGATCGTTGCAATTGTTTACATTTTCATGTTTACAACATTTTCTAGGAGATCACCTTGTCACATTTTTACAATTAGCCACCTATGTACCATTGACTTAGTACACAGAATAGGATTTTCACAGTCTAAATGTAATTAATAATTTAAAATGTATATTATTTATTCATCCACCTTTAATTTATGTATTTTAATGTTTCTTAATGTATAATACAGTCATGATCAAAAGTTTACATACACTTGTAAAGAACATAATGTCATGGCTGTCTTGAGTTTCCAATAATTTCTACAACTCTTTTATTGTTTGTCACAAAAAACATTCATAAAGTTTGGGTTTTTCTATGACTTTATTATGGGTCTACTGAAAATGTGACCAAGTCTGCTGGGTCAAAAGTATACATACAGCAATGTTAATATTTGGTTACATAACAGGTGTAAAAGAAAGTGCATCTCTATCCTCTTTCAAAACCACACTAAAAGAACACCTCCAGTCAACTTCAACCCTTGACTAACACCCTCCCCCCTCCACATCCCACCTCCCCGGATTGTAAATAACCAAATGTAAATAATCAAATGTATTTCCAATGTATATACTTGTTCTTATGCTATCTGAACTCACTAAGTTATCTGCTCGCTGTACATATCTTACCAAGTCAGACCTACACTGTTTCAATGCCCATTTCTCTGATGATGCAATTGTTGATGACTGAAGTATGCTGTTATCAACCAAACCCTCCTCATCCCACCCCCCAGACTGTAAATAATGTAAATAATTCAATGTATATACTCTGATGATTAACTTGTGTGATGACTGTATTATGATGATAGTATATATTTATAACATGAATTGATTTACGTGGACCCCGACTTAAACAAGTTGAAAAACTTATTCGAGTGTTACCTTGTAAGGAATATGTACTGAACTGTGCAATCTACTAATAAAAGTTTCAATCAATCAATCAATGTCCCTTGGCAAGTTTCACTGCAATAAGGCGCTTTTGGTAGCCATCCACAAGCTTCTGGCAAGCTTCTGGTTGAATTGTTGACCACTCCTCTTGACAAAATTGGTGCAGTTCAGCTAAATGTGTTGGTTTTCTGACATGGACTTGTTTCTTCAACATTGTCCACACGTTTAAGTCGGGACTTTGGGAAGGCCATTCTAAAACTTTAATTCTAGCCTGATTTAGCCATTCCTTTACCACTTTTGACGTGTGTTTGGGGTCATTGTCCTGTTGGAACACCCAACTGCACCCAAGACCCAACCTCCGGGCTGATGAATTTAGGTTGTCCTGAAGAATTTGGAAGTAATCCTTCTTTTTCATTGTCCCATTTACTCTCTGTAAAGCACCAGTTCCAGTAGCAGCAAAACAGGCCCAGAGCATAATACTACCACCACCATGCTTGACGGTAGGCATGGTGTTCCTGGGATTAAAAACCTCACCTTTTCTCCTCCAAACATATTCCTGGGTATTGTGGCCAAACAGCTAATTTTCTGTTTCATCTGACCACATAACTTTCCTCTAGAAGGTCTTATCTTTGTCCATGTGATGTTTCTATATATTTATTTACTGATTTATGTATCCACATTTATTTTATTAATTTTATTGTTTGTAAATGTAGATCATTTGTCTATATAAGGAAGGTATGGCACTCTGGAAAAATATGTTTTTCTCAAAATCTTTTTACTTTTGATACACCGAGTATCATTGACCTGGTACACAGAACAGGATTTGAACAGTCTGAATGTATTCAATAATTTTAATTAATCTCATTTATTTATCCAGACCTATTTCATTGTTTTTAAATGTATACAATTTGTCTATATATTTATTCACTCATTTATTTTTCCAAATTTAGTTTATTGTTTGTAAATGTATATCATTTGTGTATTTAAGGCAGGTATTACAATGGAAAATGTTTTAGTATCATTGACGTGGTACACAGAATAGGATTTTAACAGACTAAATGTATTTAATAATGAACATGCATTTCACTTATTCATCCACATGTATTATATTAATTTTATTGTCTGTAAATGTACATAATTTGGTCTATCTATATAAGGTAGGCACTGTGTGAAGAAAAATTATATTATGTTTCAGGAGTGTGTGTGTGTGTGTGGTGGGGTACTCCCTGGTGTGTGTGCTATTTTTAGCAACCCATGTGGTCCTGGGGGGTGACCTGGTGCCCGCGGGCAAAGTGTTGGTGATCCCTGGTATGCAGTAATTGGAGTCTCCAGTCCGTCAACTCAACTCACAAGAGTGCAATGTTTTAATTCGGAAAGAAACTACTCTTGATTAGAAAGATATACTCAGCAAAATGTAACACAATGTATTTAATGTTGCACATGAACCAACAAATAATAGGCCAGTACAAAAAGTTTACACAAAACCTTCATCCTTTGTGCAGCAAGTACATTTAGTCCACATGACCTATAAATGAAAAGTAATGTTGGATCATGAAACGATCAATGGCGTTACTTTTTTCCTGTCTTGGACAGATGGTGCGCCGTATAAAATTGGATCACTACAGTTACAGTATCAGACTATATTTGCACACCAGTGACATCATCACAGTCAGACTTCCTGCATGCTTCCAGTGTAAATACAGTCGCTTGGCCTTTCCACGACTGCAGTGGCACAGTTAAATGTCTGTACTTAACAAATGGTCCTTCTTTACTCATTGTTGACTACAGGAGCATAACTACTGCACATATAATACTGTATTGTTGACCCAAAATGAAGACAACCATAATGCCAATATTTGTGAAATGACAACAGATTAGAGATGTCCGATAATGGCTTTTTTGCCGATATTCCGATATTGTCCAACTTTTAATTACCGATTCCTATATCAACCAATACCGATATATACAGTCGTGGAAATAACACATTATTATGCTTTATTTTGTTGTGGTGCCCCGCTGGATGCATTAAACAATGTAACTTTACCATGAATTGATTAACGTGGACCCCGACTTAAACAAGTTGAAAAACTTATTCGGGTCAATTGTACGGAATATGTACTGTACTGTGCAATCTACTAATACAAGTTTCAATCAATCAATCAAAAACAAGGTTTTCCAAAATAAGAGAACAACTTCAACTCCAGTTATGGAAAAAAGTGCCAACATTGCACTGCCATATTTATTATTGAAGTCACAAAGTGCATTATTTATTTTAACATGCCTCAAAACAGCTTGGAATTTGCGACATGCTCTCCCTGAGATAATCCTGATACCCACTAAAACTATGGGAAATACTATATACATTGACTTTCACAAAGTGCTTTTTTTTTTTTTTAAACATGCCTCAAAACAACAGCTACAAAAACAATGAAGGCACACAGCTTCAGTCCAGAGCAGTGGTTCTTAACCCGAGGGGTTTGGTGAGTCGGCCTCAGGGGTTCGGCGGAGCCTCCACCGCGGAAGTCAAGACACACCCGACTCATCGTGTAAATAAAAACTTCTCCCTATTGACGTATTATGGATACCCCCTAACTATGTTCCTTCTAATTTTCCATCTGATTTGCAGGTGTGTAATTTGTTGTGAGTTCATGCACTGTTGGTTTTGTTCTTTGAACAAGGTGATGTTCATGCACGGTTCATTTTGTGCTCCAGTAAAAAAAACATATAACTCTGTCTTGAATTTGAAAAAAGAAAACATTTTATTTGTCACTAAAGAAGGGTTCGGTGAAAGCGCAAATGAAACTGGTGGGGTTCGGTACCTCCAACAAGGTTAAGAACCACTGGTCCAGAGTATACTAGAGGCCTCGTCCGTACAGCGGCGTTTTAAAAAGTCATTCATTTTACTTCTTGAAACCGATACCGATAATTTCCGATATTACATTTTAAAGCATTTATCGGCTTATCTCTACAACAGATTACAGTATAAGAGCTCATATTTCTTAGCTGCTTGACAGTTTGCTTCATTGATTACCTCTATATTAAAAACATGCATTATAACTAGCTTAAAACAAGCCGAAAATGGCTAAAGTAACTACAAACATCAATCTAGAGCAGTATTGGCCACTATATGAGACTGTGGCTCCTAAAGTCAGCACAGTATATGACTTATTTTGTATTGTTATGTCTACTACAGTGATTCTCAAACTGTTGTGTACGCGGGCTCAATCTCGTGTTCTGCCAAATAATTATTGAATTCGGTGTCTAGTGTTTTACCTTTTAATGGTACTGCACTGATAGATGGCATTTATTTTCTATGACAATGACAACACAGTTCTATTCTGCCATCTTCTATTCGGGTCGATACAGTGCTCTCAAATACTTCTTTAGGATCATGTACAAACACAGTCCATTCTAAAAATACACGTTTTTTATTTTTGTAAAATCATCTTTATGTGAAGCATAACGTGGAACGCAGTGTGTATTATACAACGTTCCTCTATTGCATGGGTATCAAACTCTGGCCCGCGGGCCAAATTTGGTCCGCCGTGTAATTTCACTTGGCCCTTGAGGCGATATCAAATTAACACTAAAGCTGGCCCGCTGATTACATATTACGGCGGTGCCGCGGTCACACCGCATTCACCGCTAATTCTAATACTTGCCAACCCTCCCGGGAGTCTTCCAAACTTCAGCGCCCCTCCCGAAAATCATCACATCTGCTTTTCAGCCAGTCCAACGAGTTCTGGCCCACTCACATAACATGTGCGGCTTCTGCACGCACACACAATTGAATGCAACGCATACTTCATCAACAGCGATACAGATTACACTGAGGGTAGCCGAATAAAAAACTTTAACACTGTTAGAAATATACGCCACACTGTGAATCCACACCAAACAAGAATGACAAATACATTTC
This sequence comes from Nerophis lumbriciformis, assembly GCF_033978685.3. NCBI lineage: Eukaryota > Metazoa > Chordata > Actinopteri > Syngnathiformes > Syngnathidae > Nerophis > Nerophis lumbriciformis. Next base: position 29,827,980 of record NC_084559.2, on the reverse strand, counting down.
GGGAGAACATCCGCACCGTAGCACAACACAAACACAACAGACAAATACCCAGAACCCTTTGCAGCACTAACTCTTCCGGGACGCTACAAGGTGTGTGTGTGTGTGGGGGGGGCGGGGGGGGGGGGTTTGGTGGTAGCAGGGGTGTATTTTGTAGCGTCCCGGAAGAGTTAGTGCTGCAAAGGATTCTGGGTATTTGTTCAGTTGTGTTTATGTTGTGTTACGGTGCGGATGTTCTCCCGAAATGTGTTTGTCATTCTTGTTTGGTGCGGATTCACAGTGTGGCATATATTTCTAACCGTGTTAAAGTTTTTTATACTGGCACCCTCAGTGTAACCTGTATCGCTGTTGATGAAGTATGCGTTGCATTCACTTGTGTGTGCGTACAGAAGCTGCACATATCTTGTGATTGGGTCTGACCGATGTTAGAATGGAGGAAAAGCGGACCTGACGATAGCTCGTAGAATACGTTAAAGGCAGTGCATTTAAGGCACGCCCGTAAGACTATGGTCCGGGTGGACGAGATATTATGACTGATGAACACCTTCGTTCGATAATGAAGGTTGCCTTAGCTCAAAGCCTGAGCCCCGACATTAATGAACTAGCATCCAAGAAAAGATGGCAGGTATCTGGCTTGGGCACATCAGATTAGATCAGTGTGTTGCAAACTGAGCAGTTTAAAGTCCTGAATGGTTGATTTATTCATTATTTTATTTTCAAATTTATTAGCCTGTGGAAAAAGTTAATGTTGATATTTACCTCAGAAGGCTGCAAATAGAAAAGAGGCATTACATTTTTATTTAAATTGTATTTGATATGCCATTGATATTTTGTAATTATTATTATTTGAAACTGGATTTTGCATGTCACTATAAAGTTATATAAGCCTTGCTTGTTCAATATTCAATGCAAAACTTGTTTGGGTCCCTAGTAAAAGGTTCATTTGTTCAACCTTGGCCCGCGGCTTTGTTCAGTTTTAAATTATGGCCCACTCTGTATTTGAGTTTGACACCCCTGCTCTATTGCAAGAACTTCGGAGCCTCCTGCTGTCATAACAAAAACCTCCAAGATGGTCCGAAAGACCCACTGGTGGTCGACCCCATGTGGAGACACTTGGCAGGCGACAAGTCAAGGTCTCGTATTTGCCGGAGGTCATTGCTGGTACAATCTTCCTCACAGATTGAAGTGAATATTTTACTATGTGCATTTATGGACTTTAACGCCAAGACACTTTTTTTTCTTTTTCTATTCCTTAAAGTGGAGGGAGTTTTTCTTGCCTCTGTTGTCAAGTATTTGGTGATTTGTTTTTGCTTTTCAAATATTTGTACTAATGACTCACTTATAAGAGATGTAATAATCACAAACGAGTCGAGTCTTTTGAACAACTCATTTAAGTGAATGATGAGAACCGATTATCAGTGACGAGCCATTCGCTTGCGAGCCATTTTATACACAAATTGTGAACGTGCAATCTGACTGCACTGGAAAATGATTCAGATTCAAAATAAATTGGATTCACTTAGCTGGATTTTTCTGCTGTGGATTGTAAGGTACATCAGGTGCACACACATACCAGGTCGGGTCGTCCAATTTTGCATTTACATTTTTATCATGTCCTAATTTTCATGTTTTTTTTATTCATATTCTGTATATACATATATATACTGTAGATATATTATATTTTCAAATATTTGAAAATTTGTTCTGCACTTCCAATTTTTTTTTAGGTTATGGAAAATTCAAAATAGTAATAATAATAATTATTATTATTATCATAAAATTATTAAAACATTTTAAATTATCAACATTATTAAAAAATATTAAAGTTATTGTTATTGTTATTATTATTATTAGAATAGTGATGTCATTGTCAATGCATGTGGGATAAGGCACCAGCATATGAACTGTTTACAATGAAAACATACACTAAGCCACATTGAATTATTGTTAATGTTTCAATATAATTCCCAGAGTATACACTGTAAAAAGGGCAGTAGATTTTACGGTAAAAAACAGCAGCTCAGTCCCTACAATTTTACTGTAAAATAAACTTGGTATCATTTTTAAATTTAAATGAATTCACTGTAAAAAAAAAAAAAAAGCCATAATTTTTACGGTATGAAAATGGCAGCCACATGGTCAGAATTTTAACATAAAAATAAAAATGTTACCATTTTTAAATTTACATTAATGTCATTAAGAAACACCCATAGATTTTACACACACACAAAATTGGCAGCTCAGTTGCCAGAATTGTACCATAAGATTATAAGTAGTATCGTTTTTTTCATTTACAGTAATGCACTGTAAAAACGGCCGTAGGCTTCATGGTCAAAACCTGTCAGCTCAGTAGCCAGAATTTTACCATAAAATGAGCAATGGTTACTTTTTTGAAGTTACAGTAATGCACTGTTAAAACAACAACTACTGTAGATTTGACAGTAAAATATCGGCAGCTCAGTTGCCAAAGTTTTAACATAAAAACAATAGTGGTACCGTTTTTTAGTTTAGAGTAATGCACAAAAAAAATGGCAATTCAGTCGCCAGAACGATATCATAAAAATAACAATGGTTTAGTTTCTAAAGTTACAGTGTCGCACTGTAAAAACGGCCATAGGCATTATAGTAAAAACCCGGCCGCCTGCAACTCAGTGGCTGGAATTTTACCGTAAAATTAAAAAGGGTACCATTTTTACAGTCAGCGTAATGCACTGTAAAAACAACAACTTTTTACAGTAAAAAAAAACCTGTCAAGTCAGTCGCAAGAATTATAAAATAAATATTATTATTATATTATATTATTATTATTATAAAAAAGCAATGGTACCATTTTTAAAGTTACAGTCATGCACTGTAAAAATAACAAACATAGATTGTACGGTAAAATATCAGCAGCTCAGTCGCCAGAGTTTTACCATTTTAAAATGTACAGTAATGTATTGTAAAAAACAAACTATAGATTGTATAGTAAAAAAAATGGCAACTTAGTCGCCAGAAGTTAACTGTGAAAACAACAATGGTACCATTTTGAAATTGACAATAATTTGATGTGAAATTGAGCTGCCAGTTTCTTACCGTAAAATCTACAGATTTTGGATTTATTTTTTTTTACAATGTAGAGCAGTGATTTTTAAACTGTGGTACGCGGGCTCCATCTAGTGGTATGCCAAATAATCACTTGAATAAATATTTAAACACAGTCTTACTGTTCAAACTGTGTGTAATGTTACAGTGGCCAAAAATATTAAACATTCTTCACTGCAAAAAATGAAATCTAAGTAAGATTAAATATCTCAAATAAGGGTGATATTTGCTTATTTTCTGTCTGATAAGATAATTCTTCTCACTAAGCAGATTTTATGTTAGAGTCTTTTACTTGTTTTAAGTGTTTTGGTCCTAAATTATCTCAGTAAGATATTACAGCTTGTTGCTGAGATTCTATAATCAATATTGAGTAAAACATGCTTGAAACTAGAATATCAACTGTTGCAAAGCTGTGTCATCAACACTCACAAGTATAAAACTACTTTTTTAAAGTAATAATTTCTTATTTCAAGCATGAAAAAAAAAAATCATGATTTTGACACAATTGTGTCTCATAATTAAAACAGATGACAGCCAAATGGACTTTGCTGTTTTCAAGATCAAGATTTAAGATGCTTTATTCTTTAACATGTACAAGACACATAAGAACTGAAATAAAATTTTTGGCACAGTCCCACGAAGAGCAGACATACGTTACAAAGGGACAAGACGGGGCCGCCAACGGTTCAGCCACTTACGGCGCTCCTTAAAAAAGGTGGGAAAAAGGTGACATTGGGAAAGGGGGAAGAGTAAAGAAAATATCAGTCTAAGGCTGGACCCTCAGGAGGGGTCCAGACTGAGTCCGAGGAAAAAACCTCACATAGCATGGCACACATAAACATGATACATGTAATCACAACAACTCGCAACAGTGGGGGGGGGGGGGGGGGGATTTGGGGCCCTGGAGGCCGGCTGCCGCTATAAAGCGCTACTAAGCCATCCACAACCCCGGAGTAATCAAGCAGTGGTGAAGGCGTTGATTGGGGGAGGGGCGGGTGCGTGCATGTATGCCCAATTAACTTGGGTGAGATGTTGAAATGTTTTTGTGGACTGGGGCCGATCTCAAAGTTCGACACCAGGTGTTATTGAAAAAAAGGAAGTTCAAAAGCGTCCATCGTTGAGGAGTCCTCGGGGGAGTTCTTCAGAACAGCCTGTTCCTGATAGCATCAAGGCCATTCGAGGGAGTCAAATCGTAGATTAAGATGTTGTTTTCTTCGAGCAGTCAAAACAATGACCTGCCTGCTCTGTGTGTCCGTGCTGGATCTCTCAAATTCAATTGAATTATTCCTTCTCAGCAAGCTTCTCCAAGATGAGATCCATTTTGCGATTCAAATCAGAAATCGCCCCGGTCTGAGTTCCCACAGCCCGACCCAATCCTTCCATTGCGATGAACAGCCGTTGGGCTCCTTGAGTGGCTGCCATCGTCTTCCGAATTTGACGATACACCAGAGCAATGCCCAGCCCAATCAGCAGGTGCCCCACGATCACGGTTCCAAATAGGTAGATGTCTTCCACGTCCTCGATGGAAAGGACTGAGAGGCACATGAGTCTCCATTCATCCCAGGAATCTCTCACGTACCCCGCAGCAATAGTTCCATCAGGACAGCCAGGCTCCCCCGAACCTCTTTTCCTTGTCGAAAAGACTTTGTCAATTGCGTCGAGAGTCCAGCTGATCATATCCATGTTTGATGTTTAGATTTGAGGACAGTGCAAAGAAAGAGGCTTCAAAATTTCAGACAAGACAAGGACACAAGAAAGCAAGCAGGGAAGGAGGGAGCGGAGAAAAATGCAACCGCCCTCACCAAGAGGCAAGACAGAAAAAGTTATTATAATAATTATAATAATATATATATATATATATATATATATATATATATATATATATATATATATATATATATATATATATATATATATATATATATAATTATATAAGTTATTATAAAGTAATTAAAACAGATGACAGCCAAATGGACTTTGCTGTTTTCTTTTCAATGAAACAATAGAAAATACGTACTCATACAGTAGTACAGTTGGCACAGTACAGTAAACTGACAGTTAATATTTAAACATTTAACATTTCAAACAATTTTGAACAGAAATAGTTCATGCACATTTAGATAAATTCCTCAAAATTACAATTAAAAACATTTTGGCCGGGGGCCGGGCTGTATATATGCGCACTAATTGACTGAAAGAGCACGCACTTGGCGCGATGATGTCATGTTATTGATGGAAAAATGCATTTTTAGACCATATGATTTGCCTGAGCCTAAAACGGCTGCGAAGACGCACTGGCAGAGGCTCGCAGTAATCCCGCCTCATGGTGGTAGAGGGCGCTAGTGATCCCAGAGATCATTTTTGCGACTACTCAGCTGCAGAATAAGTGACAACAAGCAGCAACAGTTAGCGATCGTTTATTTTTTCCTCTCGCCTGGACTTTTAACATGGAGGATTACATATCTAAAATAAAACAGTTTTCTAAACAGGACTTTCAATCGAAGCAGGGAGCAATAATTAAAGGAAGATCTCCATTGAGACAGAGAGACTTTTAAAACTGAAGAAAGATAAGGAAGACTTCTATAAACAAGTTATCGATGCTTTTGTTCAGATGGAGCGGCGCATGGACCTCATTTATAAGTAAAGGTAAGACCATAATGTGTTTTTTTATTGAATGTGCTTTTTTGTGTGCTACAGTTTGTATGTGTAAAGTTAAAGTTAAGTTAAAGTACCAATGATTGTCACACACACACACTAGGTGTGGTGAAATTTGTCCTTAGCATTTGACCCATCCCCTTGATCACCCCCTGGGAGGTGAGGGGAGCAGTGGGCAGCAGCGGCGCCGCGCCCGGGCATCATTTTTGGTGATTTAACCCCCAATTCCAACCCTTGATGCTGAGTGCCAAGCAGGGAAGAATGCTGGTATGAGCTTTTAAACATAACCCGTTAACTGCTGCCAATCAAATGGTGAATAAGATACTCTTTAGGGTTCATATGTTTGTAAATCTGACTGTGATGAAGTCAGTGCCTCACCAGCCATCAACTTCACCGCACGTCACTGATTTTTACAGTGCAACATTAGGGCTGGGAAAAATAACTTTTCCTTTAAGTATTAAGTATTCAGAAAAAATTTCAGAAAAAAAAAGACATTTGTAAAATGATAATATTGGCAGTGTGTGTGTCAATATTTTACTGTACATGGAGCCTGTCATCTACAATTAAGTTCTTCAGCAGATCTGTCGTGTTTAAATACAGACCAAAAAATACATATTTCAATCAAAAATAATTTTCTGATGTCTTAGCAATCTAACATATAAACTTGACAAAATATAAAATAAATTAAGTATAAGATGAATGAATATAAAATACATATAATTAATAAATATTAAATAAATAATTTTAATACGAATAAATAAAACAAAAAATATTACAACATGTAAAATAATTAATGAAATAAATCTTGATACATACCGATATTGACTAATATAAAATAAATCTTGATATGATTTTTTTCCCTTGTCGCCCAGCTTTACCTAACATTCATGTTAGCAAAGAAACATTTAAACATGACAAAATATTCAATAAATAAATCGTGTTGATATAAATAAATATTAATAATAAATATGAAATAAGTAAAATAAATCATGATACATACGAAAACATATTGTGATAAGATTTTTTTTCCATATTGCCAAACTTGACCTAACATGCATGTTAGCAATGTAGCATTTATACAAATAAATATATATAAAATACATACATTAAATAAATATGACTACTATATATAATTTTCATATCAATAAATAAATATTATTAATAATTATAAAATAAGTCGTGAAATATATCGGTATCGACTGATGTAAAAAAATATTGTGATATGATTTATTTTTGCATGTTTAAGGACTGTGGGACAAAACGTAAGTATAGTCTACAAAAACACATTTAAACTCCACACAGAGCGCTTTGATCATTTCAACCGATCCGCCAATTTCAGCAGTTCTTTGTCCCAAAACATCTAATTGAAGATGAGAGGATAAAGGGACGTTGCCAAAAAGGTTCCTTCCCAGAGGCTGGAGAAAGAAACTCGATTTAAGCTGCTCTCAGGCTGCAGAAAAAAAGAAAAGAAAATTGTTGACGCACAGGACAGCTGTTGCCTGGTTTCTCCCTGACTACAGTCCTGACCTTGAGACCATGCGAAGAACTGTTATGTCCTTCTTTGTCAGCTTTGTCTTTACAACTTTCACTTTGTAATGAAAGACTGTGTCTCTTCTTGTAAATTGCAACAGTTGTAGCTTCATCACATGGATTACTGGTTTAAATGTAACTAAAGAGTTTCACTATGTACAGCGCTTTGAGACACTGGAGAAAAGTGCTACATAAATAGACATCACTTCACTTTATTGGTGTCAGGGGCTCATTTCTGGTCATTTTCAAGAGGGCGCAAGAGAGTCAATTTTGAAATGTTGCGTGTCAACTGTTAATGCTCGTTAAGTGCCGCAAAAAATAAATCTAATTTGGAGAATAATTATAAAAGAAGCAATTTCAAAAGGGCCCCAATAATACACCCACACAATGTTATGATCAGAGTTTCATTTCTGACTCCGCATTTACCGTATTTTTCGGACTATAAGTTGCAGTTTTTTTCATAGTTTGGCCGGGGGTGCGACTTATACTCAGGAGCGACTTATGTGTGAAATTATTAACACATTACCGTAAAATATCAAATAATATTATTTAGCTCATTCACGTAAGAGACTAGACGTATAAGATTTCATGGGATTTAGCGATTAGGAGTGACAGATTGTTTGGTAAACGTATAGCATGTTCTATATGTTATAGTTATTTGAATGACTCTTACCATAATATGTTACGTTAACATACCAGGCACGTTCTCAGTTGATTATTTATGCCTCATATAACGTACACTTATTCAGCCTGTTGTTCACTATTCTTTATTTATTTCAAATTGCCTTTTAAATGTCTATTCTTAATGTTGGGTTTTATCAAATAAATTTCCCCAAAAAATGCGACTTATACTCCAGTGCGACTTATATATGTTTTTTTCCTTCTTTATTATGCATTTTCGGCAGGTGCGATTTATACTCCGGTGCGATTTATACTCCGAAAAATATGGTAATCCATGGCAGAGGGGTTAGTGCATCTGCCTCACAATACGAAGGTCCCGAGTAGTCTTGGGTTCAATCCCGGGCTCGGGATCTTTCTGTGTGGAGTTTGCATGTTCTCCCCGTGACTGCGTGGGTTCCCTCCGGGTACTCCGGCTTCCTCCCACCTCCAAAGACATGCACCTGGGGATAAGTTGATTGGCAACACTAAATTGGCCCTAGTGTGTGGATGTGAGTGTGAATGTTGTCTGTCTATCTGTGTTGGCCCTGCGATGAGGTGGCGACTTGTCCAGGGTGTACTCCGCCTTCCGCCCGATTGTAGCTGAGATAGGCTCCAGCGCCCCCCGCGACCCCAAAGGGAATAAGCGGTAGAAAATGGATGGATGGATGTCTAAACCTGCAAAAGGGGGCGTGACCTAAATGCACCACATGTTGAGTGGGGGGTTGTGTCAAAAAAAGGAGGCGTGGCCCAAATACACCAACTGTTCAGGACTCAGCGGGGGATGACGCCACATTTAGTGGGCGTGACCTGAACCGGAAATAAAGACGGGAATAAATATCCGGCCGCCATGGCGTTTTGTATTTTTCTCACTAAGGCCCCGTTTACACTAACTACTATCCAGGGTAAATCACACCTAACCTTATCCTTGTCCACACACAACAATGCCACAGTTTAAGACCCCCGACCCCCCTCCGTCCGTCGGCGCAACGCGACCTAGTACGCATGCGCGGAAAATGCACACATCATAGTCACCGCCAGTGTTGCTTTGTGTGCAAGTTCTTAAATGTAACTTATCTGAACAATATCCAGTGTTATGGTATTTCAATTAACTAGAATCCAGTGTGCTGTGGAGCCCTATTGTACTGAATCACACCTGAGTAATCATAAATTAATCAAATCTTTATTAGACACGTAAACAATGTGATAAAGAACATTTTACCTCAATCAATCTAGGGATCTAGATATCTGGTCAGGACACTCCTCACTCTTTTGCCTTCACCTTCATTGTCCATTCCTTTTTGGTGACTTTATATACTCTAGACCTAGATGTTGAGTCCGCGACATACATGGCGGACAATAACTGGTACAGTCTGCTTTGCCAGTCCAAAAGCATTCGCCATTTTCTGTAGTCTTCCCTCGACGGCCAGTTAATACAAAGCACACGCTACCTTTTTTTTATCACATCTACGGGAGCTCGCATTCTCGTTGTCTCTCCTTCGACAAATGGACAAAGTTTTTCGCTAAGTAGAATCACAGCTGACATTGGACATTTCTCTGGCCGTCTGAGAAGTGTTGTATCCGAGATAGCTGCAATCGCTTTCTCTTAAGGTATTCATGTTGATTTCCACAAGCGTCTGTACAGACGGAAGGAAAAACACGGGCATGTCTGGATGACTCGTCTTCATATTTCCGGTGGTTAGCTCCGAGCTACGAAAACGCTTTATTATGAAGCTGGCTGTGGCACATTCTTTCTGGCATCACTTCCTGTGTGGGGCGCGGTCTTTCTGGCGTCACTTCCTCTCTGAACGCACTTTGTAATCGATCAATGAGTCCATACAAAGCTAAGTGCCGGAGATTCAAGAAATACACAGCTGACTTACCCGTGTAAAAACTTGTCTGAGGAGGGGGACCTTAAACGCTGGTTTAGTGTGGCTGAAACGGGGCTTAGGTTAAATAATTATTCGTTCAAGGGGTTAAACGACTTGAAATGTAGACATGGCCTAATTCAGGGGTCGGCAACCCGCAGCTCCGGAGCCGCCTGCGGCTCTTTGACCACTCTGATGCGGCTCAGCTGCATACTTGCCGACCCTCCCGATTTATCCGGGAGACTTCCGGATTTCGGTGCCTCTCCCGGAAATCACCCGGGCAAATTTCCTACGATTTTCCCCCGGACAACAATATTGAGGGCGTGCCGTGATGTCACTGCATTTATTAGCGTCCTCTACAACCTGTCGTCGCGTCCGCTTTTACACCATACTAACTGCGTGCCGGCCCAGTCACATGGTCAACAGCCATACAGGTCACACTGAGGGTGGCCGTATAAACAACTTTAACACTCTTGCTAATATGCGCCACACTGTGAAACCACACCTAACAAGAATGACAAACAGATTTCGGGAGAACATCCGCACCGTAACACAACATAAACACAACAGACCAAATACCCAGAATCCCATGCATCCCTAACTCTTCCAGGCTACATTATACACCCCCGCTACCACCAAACCCCGCCCACTTCAACCGACGCACGCAGGGGGGGAGGGGGGTGGGGTGGTTGATGTGTGGGGTGGGGGGCAGGGTTTGGTGGTAGCGGGGGTGTATATTGTAGCCCGGAAGAGTTAGGGATGCATGGGATTCTGGGTATTTGTTCTGTTGTGTTTATGTTGTGTTACGGCATGGATGTTCTCCCGAAATGTGTTTGTCATTCTTGTTTGGTGTGGGTTCACAGTGTGGCGCATATTAGTAAGAGTGTTAAAGTTGTTTAAACGGCCACCCTCAGTGTGACCTGTATGGCTGTTGATCAAGTATGCCTTGCAGTCACTCATGTGTGTCTGCAGAAGCCCCATATAACATGTACCTGGGCTGGCACGCTGTATGTACAGGTTGTAGAGGGCGCTAAGGGCAGTGCCATCACGGCACTCCCTTATTATTGTTGTTTGAGTGACAATCAGCAGACATTCGAGAGAGTCGTTGCCCTGAAATTCGGGAGTTTCCCGGGAGGGTTGGCAAGTATGACGCTGTCAAGCGCCATTCATTTAAAACTCGCGGGCCGCACTAACATTACATTTTCATATTAAGGTGCGGGCCGCGTGTCTGAGACCCCTGGATTATACATAGCACAAAGTCAAAAAAAATTGTATGCAGTGTTATTTCATTTTAAATTTCAAAAGAGTTTTGTGGCTCCCATTGTTTTCTTTAATTTGTGAAACGGGTCAAAATGGCTCTTTGAGTGGTAAAGGTTGCCAACCCCTGGCCTAATTCGACAATTCACACTCAAGTGGAAAAGTTAATTTCTCCTGTTGTTATATTATAAACCTATAATAAACGTTTTTCTACTCACATGGGATATTGTTAGGGTTCTTTGTTCTTTAGTAGTAACATGGAGGCCAGACATGTCACGGATGCTCCCGTCCTAATGTGAGTTGTCATCAACATAAGTGTTGAAATTTATAAATAAAGGTTTATAAAATAAATAAATAAATGAAAACACGATTAAACTTTCATTCTTAGCCCTACACAAAAAAATGTTTTAAATTAAATTTAAAAAAGTTGTCATTAACATTATTTACAAACGTGATTTTACTTCACACACCTGTAGCGTTGCATTCTCCCAGGCGATTATCTAGTCCACACACAATCCTCACTCACGGTTTTAACTTTTGGTTCGTCTTAAAACTGCATTTAACATTGTTTCTCTTTTAAAAAAAAAAAAAAAAGAGTTTGATTGTAAGTAAATGTTCCAAACAAACAGGTTTTGTTTTGTTGCAACAAAAAAAAGGGAATAAGCCCCGAATTTTTTTTTTTTTTTTTTAAAGGACACTTTAGTGTAGCTGCAATGCACTGTGGTTACAAGACTCAGCCAATGAACAACGTCAAATGCCCATAGACAAACCCTACTGTATAACAAATATGATATGGTGAAGCTGGACTACAAAAAAAGATGGTGGACACCCTCAAGAAACTACAAGAGAAAATACCAACACTATTATGATTCGATTTAAGAAACTGTTCAAACTCAAAGTGTTTACAAAGTACAAACAAGAACCATGATAAACGTTTTGATAATCATATTCACCTCACTATATGAAATACAACTTACTTCACTGTTTATTCATTGATATGTTTTTAATGTTATGATGTATGGAAAATATTGTGAACAAATTGAAGAAGAAGTGAATTAAAGTGTTAGCAGTAGCTATGTAACAGAAAAGTGTTAGGATTAAATAAAGTCTGCTTCTTCATACTTTTTTTTAACATGTTGAAAAGAGAAACTGGAAAATGTGATGTATAATGTAATTGCATTCATGTTCAAAATAAACTCAAATCATTAACCCATTAAATGGCCATTTGATCCAATTATGTCATCAATCAATCAATCAATCAATCTTTATTTATATAGCCCTAAATCACAAGTGTCTCAAAGGGCTGCACAAGCCACAACGACATCCTCGGTACAAACCCCACATACGGGCAAGGAAAAACTCACCCCAGTGGGACGTCGATGTGAATGACTATGAGAAACCTTGGAGAGGACCGCATATGTGGGTAACCCCCCCCCCCTCTAGGGGAGACCGAAAGCAATGGATGTCGAGTGGGTCTGACATAATATTGTGAGAGTCCAGTCCATAGTGGATCCAACATAATAGTAAGAGTCCAGTCCATAGTGGGGCCAGCAGGACACCATCCCGAGCGGGGATGGGTCAGCAGCAGTCATGTTTTTGTTTCGAAAGAAAATGGACAAGTTATCATTTATATATAATAAAGTATATTTAGGCCTGAATTGTCCCCAGCCCTTTGACATTTACTGTATGGATGGTAACCCATTTTATGCACATTTTTCAGAATAAAACTGACATAATTAGATCAAATGGGCAAAATGGGTTAAAATTTACCAAACATGACATGTTTGCGAAATGTATTTAAGACTGAAGTTGATTGGGAGATTTTAGCAAAAGAAGTAGAAAAAAAAGATTTCAAACATTTTTTTTACACTCTTTAAGGGGAACTGCACTTTTTTATTTTGCCTGTTGTTCACAATCATAATGAAAAACATAACGAAAGATGTTTGTCATCTTTCACAGCCAATTTAGAATCGGTAAATGGCGAGAACAGTACAAAAAGACACTTGCTTCCACCCCGCTTTTCTTTGCGAGGATGAGTCATTCATCGAAACGGGACTATAACAAGATTCTATCAGTCTGCATCCCAGTGACAGCAGACATTATACAGTAAGTGATGTGTTATGTTAGTTTTCACCCAAGAAGTCTGCAGTGAGTACTTAATAGTGATGTTGTATAAAAAAAAAAAGGAAAAAAAGGCCAACATTGTGACAAATTTTTGAAATTGTGCCACGTATGCTTAAAATGATCAAAATACGCAAATATTAAATGTAATAAATGTGCCTGTTACTAGGCAGAATATAGCGACTACCCTAGACTTCCTTGTAAGCAGACTTTTTATCGCATTCGTTTACCATTTATAATGCATTAAAAATAAATAAAAATTGTCTTACTAAGGATTGTGGATGATAGCCATTTTTTTAAAGCGTTTTTGTCCTTCAGCTAGTCAATGGCTGCAAAGTTAAGTGATAGCGAATGTTGAAAATGTGACTGTAGCATTAAATTGACACAAGAGCAGTCTACAAGGAAGTGTGTTAAATGCAATTTGAATCATTATAGGACCCCTTTAAAAAAGAACTGCTTAGAATTATTAAACGTCAGCCGGTAGCTTTTAGCTCACTGACTAGCACTGCTTAGTGTGCACAGGACATTTAAGCATACTTTTGTGGACCTTGCTCTGTACACTGCTGGAGCAGAAAAAGATCCAGCTCAACATAGCTAAATTGGAGGCATACAATGGCCAAAACTGTCTATAAAGATGTTGATTGGAAAGTTGGTTGTGACTGTATAAGACCTAGTCATGCAACTTATGGTAATACCTGCAATTCGACTTTTAATGTTTTGTTTTTTTCCTGAGCCTTGTCGATTTGTAACCTCTCCACTTCAACTGATCGTGCAGCTAGTAAGACTATTAGGAATAATGTATCTGACCTACACCACCAGCCCCCTTAGAATAACTAATACATTTTTATTGAAATCTATAAACCATAACTTTATATAACAAGACAAGACAAGTGCATGGTGTAGGGATGTTTATTACAGTTCATAAGAGAAACAGCCCAATATAACATGAAGCACATTACAGTCAGCTACTTGTTCCTGTTAGAAGCGCGTTTGTGTGTGAAGATAGAAGCAAAGAAAGGAGGAGAGGAAATAGAAAAGGCACATTTACACTTACTGTAACCAATGATGGTGATGACCTCCAAAAGAGACAACTAGACTCATCCATAATGGGACCGCCATGTAAACAAAGCTGGTTTCTCTGTACTACACCAACCCAACGTAGCCGTCTCATTCGGGACGATTCGTAAGAGCCAAGGATTTGTGGACGCTTAAAAATGACAACCAGCCCATAGCCCTATTAAATATATATTACTGCAATCCGAATATAAAACAATGTAATAAAATAGACAAACATTTAGCAGTGACACTTGCTTTTTGAGGCGATCCAAAGCTTTTCTGTACGACACTCTGGAGCCTCAAGACAAACACTGAAAAATGATCAAGTCAAAAGGAATTCAAGATTCAGTAACAATTTTTTGTTTTAAAAGCTGCCTTCTGAAACATCAGCTTCTCTGTATGCACGCTGAGCTTCAAAGAACAAATAAATAGTGTTGCTGTTTGACATCCAATAAGACAGGAAAACTCCATCAGGATAAAGATGGAAACCAGGTTTCTCTGTAGCTACACCTGCCATCAGTATACCCGAGGAGTCCAAGGGCCTTAGTAAAAAAATAAGCAATTTCTTTAAAAAACAAAACAAACAAAAAAAAGTTTAAAACTCATCTGATGTACACAATCCAAATATTCCATCACTATCAAGTATATCAAACACCTCTGCAGACCAGAGCAGTGACATAGCAGCCTCTGACTTTTCTGTAGTACGTCAGAAAACAGCAAAGGTCTACAGAGGCGTGTGGGTCTTTAAACTCGTTTGAGATCTTGAAAATGTACGATTTGGCTGGCAATGCATAGCATTTTTTTTTCTTTTTCTTAATGAACAGCAACCTTACCATCCAATTGTGCCATTCTAGTGTCCTCCATGAAGAAAAGGAGTAAAGTTACCAAAAATTAAAGACTACACTGAATGAGGAGGAATGTTGCTCAGAGAGAACAAAGAATCCTCCCTTAGGCCCTGTCCACACAAACTATTTAGCGGGTTGGAAAATAAAAAAGGGCTAAACATGTAACTTTGCAACGACTTCATTGTTGGGGATAGGATTCTGTGCCGTTGATTTGCTCAGGATGGATTGCATTCCTATGCGCTAATTTTAAGAAAATATACCGTCATTGCACATCTAAAACATGCCAGTCTGTGGACCATTTTTACTGGCCAAAACAAATTGCGCATAACCGCCGTTGAATAGTGGGTTTTTTTGGTAAATACATTTTAGATGTAGCAGTACATTTGTGCACTAATTTATTCTGTGCACATGGGGAAAACAGAAGGGTTAAAGAGTGGGAGACTTGAGCCAATGTGTACACGGTTTTGTGAAAAGGTTGTTTTGGCGTGGTAGTTAGTTTAAAAAAAAAAAAAGAAGAGAAAAAGTGATTGTTGATCTACCACCTATTCGTCATCCTTTCAAAATCCAGGCAAAGGCTACAATATTTTATACCCCATGCAAAAAACAGACATTACAATCCGTAAGATTTGCATTCCAAAAAAGTTGGCAGATCTGCATTAGCCCCATCCAGACGGTAACAGATCACTGGATAAAAAAGATGTAGTACATAAGCCATTAGCGCTGTAAACAGCCACCAAAACTATGAGAGTGTATACACAATGTAGCGTGTTTTCCACTGCACAACAAACAATGACGGCAAACACACGAGAAACCCATGTCTCATGTCTGGACTAAGCACAAAGTAGAATTGTCATGCCAGTCTGCTGTTCTTGTCGGTGACCTGCTTGTTCACAAAAATACATTATGGAGAGCGCTCATAACTTAATTCTATACAATTTTTTACCGTTCAGATCTTAGAATTTCCATGTGGACAGGGCCTAAACGACAGGCTACATCCTTCAAGATCTACTTCAGAGGTTGCACACACTCCTTAACAGTAGCACCAGAAAATAAAGAAGGCCAAGTACAGTCTAACACACCACTGATGTGCCACTGACTATCAACTAGATGCGCATGGAATGACAAGAGGGCCGCAGCTAATCAGACTCTAACAGAGTGCGGAGCCGGGGAAAATAATTTCTTGGAATCTATTAGTTAAAAAAATAAAAATGCATTCAAGGACCCAGCATGATAAAGCAATTAGCAAAAGAAACAGTAACCAGAGGAAAGGGGAGGAAGAGAGGGAGTCAAGTGGTAAATGATGCAGTGATGAGAAATAATGGCATTTCTCCCCCAAAATCTTGGTGGCTTCTCTGTAGTATACACCAACAAGCCTGGGAGGAAAAAGCTTAACAAGTTTAGTATTTGAGCTTTTTGGGAACCTCCCATGGGAAGGAGTCACGGCCAAAGTGGCCATAGGCTGCGGTCTTCTGATACAAGGGCTTCTTCAGATCCAGCTCCCTAAAATAAATAATCATCAAGTTTAACAGCAGTCACGGATACACACAGGGCAAAGTGAGGCACAAGGTTTTAAAAACAAAACAAAAACATAAAGCTGCTCACTTACCACACCTACCATACACTGCGCCTGAGCAATGTGGCAACGACAGATTCCAGATGGAAACCATTTACAAAACAGACCCATCCTGAGTCATCGCCAAAGGGCTTCATTATCAAACACGAGTAAAGGCTTGTTTGCACAAAAAAAAAAAAAAAAAACAGCTAACAAAAAAAGAAAGTACTTTTGCATGTTGTGCATAGGGAATTATTCCCATTGGCACAAGCTGCATAAAATACTTAAGACACTCTTTCATACTGTGCTTGTGCTCAGTATTTTCCAAAATAATATATTCATAACTTTACTCTGTACTTGTGTTAGGGAGAGCACCATGACAAGGTCTATGCTGGTCACACTATTAAGTTCTGCCAAATAATTGGGATTGAATAACTAGAACTTTAAAAAGTTAGCGCTCCCCCTCCCCCACTAAAACTATCTAATAAAGCTGCCAAAACACACATTTAAAAAAGACAACCATGTGTAAATAGCCCTTAAAACCCTTTAACTATGTGATACAGAGAGGAAGCATCTCTTGCAGAATAAGAACAGGGGAAAAAAAGCTACAGTAGGAGTAAACCGGTTTCAGGTCATACATTACCTAACAATGACCCCAGGGCGGAGGTCAAAGTTCTTCTTCACAATATCCAGCAGCTCCCGTTCACTCTTGTTGGAGGTCCCATAGTGGAAGATGGAAATGGAGAGGGGGTGGGCAACACCAATGGCATAGGAAACCTAAGCCGACATACATTAGGAATCATTGGACATCACAAAAGCTTTATAATTCATACAATAGGCTAAGCAGCAGCGCACACCTGGACCAACACTCTCCTGCAGAGTTCCGCTTTCACCAGAGACTTCGCAACCCAGCGTGCAGCATAGGCAGCAGAGCGGTCCACCTTTGTGTAGTCCTTCCCAGAGAAAGCTCCGCCTCCATGGGCTCCCCAGCCACCGTAAGTGTCGACTATTATTTTGCGACCCGTCAGCCCAGCATCACCCTGTAACGGAGCAATAAGACTTAGCTGTTGCACTATTCGATTAGAAATCTATTATCCATGTATCTTTGAAGATCATATTAATGTACTGTATGTTACACATAAATGTATTATATTTAATAATGTGTTTAAAAAGCTCCTACTTTGACTACTGACGTATGCATTATTGCGTCATTTCTAGCTTTTAGATGAGTGCACACAGGACGGGGCAATCAATAAAATGCAAATTTTAATTTTGGCTTCTCACGATTATGAACATAATCTATGGGGAAAAAAAATTCCCATGGAGTGGGAGTTTTTTTCTTGCCCTGATATGGGATCTGAGCAGAGGATGTCGTTGTGGCTTGTGCAGCCCTTTCAGACATTTGTGATTAAGGGCTATACAAATAAACTTTGACTGATGTCTATTGTGTAAGATTTAAGAAAGGAAAAACAAAGTTGCAAATCTGAAAACCATTTAACAATGCTTCAGGGGCATTTAAATAGTGTTAAAGTCTGCAATTTTTTTTTTTACACCAATATTTTAACTGTTGGTATCAATGTTGTCAACTTGGAAACAGTCAAGACTATATTAAGCCAGCAATCAGATTGAGACAAATACCGGTACAATATCAAAAACATTTAAGTTGGGATGTGACCATAACTGGTATTAATAATAAACTACCGCTTTAAATTTAACAGTACTGAAATCATTTGGGTTACAATAACAGTTAACATGTTCATATAGTTACATCCCTACATTTTTTATAGCACTCTTAAACAGCGTTTGCTGCTGAGCCTTCCCCCATCTAAAAGCATTTACAGGCAGCTTCGTCTTTTTTCGGCAACAGGGTACCGGTACTTCTAAACATTTGCTTCGCTTTTCATGTTTTCACTTTAACTTCTTGAAAATTCATCATCGCCAATTAAGCTATTATGTCAGTCCCACCTCCAATACTCACTATGCCACAAAAAGACTGCAGTCCTATGGGGGAAACTGACATGTCTGAACACTGTGCTCCACATTTACCTGAGGACCGCCAATAACAAATCTCCCACTGGGCTGCAGGTGATAGATTGTGTCATCATCCAAATAAATACAGGGAACAACAGCTTTGATGACTTTTTCCTTCAGGGCATCTCTCATCTCCTCCAGGCACACATCCTCATCGTGTTGAACAGAGATGACAATTGTGTGCACGCGCACCGGAAGCATGGCGCCACGGTCCTGGCGATATTGGACAGTAACCTAGGCAACAATACAGTTACATATCATATATACTAAATGGATCACCAGTACTCATTTTTACCTGTGTCTTTGTGTCAGGCCGCAGCCATGGAAGAGTGCCATTGCGCCGTAACTCAGCAATCTTGGCATTTAGATTGTGGGCAAGCACAATTGTGAGGGGCATGCATTCCTCCGTCTCATCGGTGGCATACCCAAACATCAAGCCCTAAAACATTGGGGAAAGAGCAAGTTTAGTGCCATGTTCATTGACACTAGACGACAATGAATGACGAAAACTAGGGATGTTCCAATCAGGGTTATATGCTGCCGATTCTGATACTGATCATGAGTGAGAATGGCTGATAACAATCCCAATCACATGTATTAACTGTAATTTTTCCATTTATTCATGGTGAATAATATAACTGTAATTTTTCCATTTATTCATGGTGAACGATATTGACAGTTTAACAAAATAACACATTAAAACTATCTCCTTATTCCCTTTTATTACATACAATTGTTTGAGCAAAAAAGTTTTACACAATGACGAAACAAAATCAAAATATACTATTATGCATTGAAATCATGTTTTCTCTCAGAGTCCTCCTTTGCCCAGAGAATTATTCCCCAAGTTTGTAAAACATACAAATTGAGAACATTTGAACCACGATGTAATCATTCTAGCATTGATCAGATTCTGATACTTACCGCTACAATGCTGACACAACGGTTGTAATATTATCCTCTCTAGACTCTTGTTGATTTCCTGTTAACTGCCTATTTCTTGCTGCAACACGTTTCCATCTACCGCTTTATTGGAATTATAAATCGCATTTTTTTTTTTTTTTTTTTCATAGTTTGGCCGTGGGTGCGACATATACTCCGGAGCGATTTATGTGTGAAATTATTAACACATTACCGTAAAATATCAAATAATATAATTTATGTCATTCGCGTGAGAGACGAAGCAAATGGTCACACACACACACACACACACACGCACACGCACGCGCACACGCACACGAATTCGGCGGGGGAGGGTCATGGCAGAAGTGCATTGTGAGTCATGGGATGCTAACTGCTAAATGCTACTGCCATAGCTATTAAAATGGATCACATCAACATTGGCGGTAACTTGTAAAAACTGAGAAGGACTGAACAAAAATGGCACCGAAAAGGAAATCATATACTGCAGATTACAAGCTGGACGTAGTGAAGGCAAAGAAAGGACGCTAGCGGGGCGCATACCAGAGGTATTTAGCGATCGGGAGTGACAGATTGTTTGGTAAACGTATAGCATGTTCTATATGTTAGTTATTTGAATGATTCTTGCCACGATGTGTTGCGTTAACATACCAGGCACGTTCTCAGTTGGTTATTTGGGCGTAATATGGCGTACACTTATTCAGCCTGTTCACTATTCTTTATTTATTTTATCAAATAAACTTCCCACAAAAATGCGACTTATACTCCAGTGCAACGTATATATGTTTTTTTCCTTCTTTACTGTGCATTTTCGGCCGGTGCGACGTATACTCCCGAGCGACTTATAGTCCAAAAATACGGTACTCTGTGTAACATGTTTCACTTCGCCCTCCAGTGATGATTAAAATTTAAATATGCAGTTTTGCCACATTATAGGTGATTATCATTGACTTAGGAGGAGTGGCTCCACTCTGTATGGAGACTCATAATTATTTACTTTTTAAATTATATCTCAATTCTGTACACTTCTGCTGGAATTTTTATTTTCCTGAGAGAACTTTCCTGAAGGAATCAATAAAGTACTATCTATCTAATTAGCTGCTCGTTTGTCAGCCAAGTGACGAAAGATAAATACAATTATCCAAAGGGGATCTGTGTCTGTGATCGGCTTTGAAAAGCATTAATCAGCAATTGCGGGCATGTACTTTATGAAATTCAGCCGATATTAATCGGTGGCCGATCGATTTGCACATCCCTAAGGAAAACGTGAAACTCACCTGGTCCCCTGCGCCGATGTCCTCTTCATTGCGGTCCACATGGACACCCTGAGCAATGTCAGGAGACTGCTGCTCCAAGGCCACAAGGACATTGCAGGTCTTGTAGTCAAAGCCTGCACAAAGACATGGTCAAGACCTTTAGTCAAAGCAGACATGATGGACTGTAAACACTAGGGGTGTGGGAAAAAAATCGATTCGAATTGCGATTCTCACGTTGTGCGATTCAGAATCGATTCTCATTTTTAAATTTTTTTATTTATTTAATTAAAAAAATATATATTTTTAATTAATCCAAAAAAACAATACACAGCAATACCATAACAATGCAATACAATCCCAAAACCAAACCCGACCCAGCAACACTCTGCAATAAACAGAGCAATTGAGAGGAGACAAACACGACACAGAACAAACCAAAAGTAGTGAAACAAAAATGAATATTATCAACAGTATCAATATTAGTTACAATTTCAACATAGCAGTGATTAAAAAGAAAAGAAAAACGAACAATAGTGTCACAGTGGCTTACACTTGCATCGCATCTCAAACTTGACAACACACTGTGTCCAATATTTTCCCAAAGATAAAATAAGTCATATTTTTGGTTAATTTAATAGTTAAAACAAATTTACATTATTGCAATCAGTTGATAAAACATTGTCCTTTGCAGTTATAAAAGCATTTTACAAAAATCTACTACTCTGCTTGCATGTCAGCAGACTGGGGTAGATCCTGCTGAAATCCTATGTATTGAATGAATAGAGAATCCTTTTGAATCGGGAAAACTTCGTTTTTGAATCGAGAAGCGTTGAATTGGAAAAAAAATAAAAAATTGGATTTTGAATCGAATCCCCAAGAATCGAGATCGAATCGTGGGACACCCAAAGATTCACAGCCCTAGTAAACACATAGGCAACTTAAAAAAACCCCAAAATAAACACCTTTAGCGGAGTCATCGTAGCCTATCAGGCGAATTGTGTCCCGCACAATTTTTTGGTAGTCCACTGTAGCGCGTGACGTCACTTCACCCGCCAAAAGGATCATGCCAGTCTTAGCAACAGTCTCTGTCGGGAACACAGGAAATGTGACAAATCAACACACTCCTTGCTTTACATTGACTGGCACGCAGGAGAAGCAGTTTTATTCTCACCACATGCGACCTTGGCGTCGGGATCTTGCTTAAGGTGGGCGTCAAGGACAGCGTCACTGATCTGATCGCAGATTTTGTCTGGAAGAAAGTGGAACACTAAATTAATTGCAGCTGGCTGCAGACAGTGAAGCCATGGCTCAACACAAACTGTAGCATGTTCTCAGTGGGAGTGGCCGAAAGCCTCTCAACAGTCGCCATTTCAAACATGTGCACATGTGGTAGGGGGGGTAGCGCATAGCAGACAGCCGAAATGTATCTACACCGAACAATTACATCAACTTAAATCTAAAACAACCAACGGCCATTGAATCCAAACACATTCACGTAGGCTACAGTTTTCTGTTAATCAAAGGACAAGAACCGCCATTATGACTACTTAACCCAAATCAATAGGTGAAAAAAAATAAAAACATTTGAAAGAAAGTAATATTCTTTAATGAAACTAACACATTGTAACCACCCAACAGACATCAAAGCCGAAGAGTTATCAAGGAACAAGCCTTTGAGCGGAGATTAGCATGCTAACATTAGCTAGTGGCGCGTGCGACTGCTAACACCGGCCGGCCCCTCACTTCCTTTTTGGCGGACACTTTCGTAACGAAAAACACAAACACAACATTAATTTATTTATTGTGGTTAAATAAAAACTATCTAAACACGACCGCTTCCCCTGTATGTCGGTGGCTAATTACGATATCTGCAATAAGGTCAGTGTTCATATTTACCGGGATGCCCTTCTCCGACAGACTCCGACGTGAACAAGAAGCAGTCCTCGTCAATGAGGGAGTTGTGAAAACCGTTCATTTGGCCGTTCATGATTGTTAACGTTGACCGCAAAAGAGACGATAAATGTCACCGACAGAGTATTAATGCGTTCTCGCGGATGTTGGCCCACGTTACTCACTGCAATGACCCTCGCTATCTCAGCCTCATGGTGCCCCACGCTCTGTTATTTATGCAATGGAGGCAGGGGCAGTGACGTCACGAGGAGGCGGAGCATACCAACGAGGCGCCTGGAGGAGGGGTGTCTTACGTGAACATACTATACCTGGAGCGGCCCGCTGATAAAGACGTGAAACAAGTCTTGATCAAACAGGAATGTTTTTTTGTTTTTTTTTACAGATGAACACAAACAGAAACACTTAAGAATGCAGGGGCCATTTTTGAAACATTTTGGGCAATGCTAACTGAATAAATTGCGTTTTGAATATTCTCATGCATCCATGCCATTGTGCACTTCATCGGTTCATAAGCACAGACGAGATCGAGGGGATGGTGCAGGACCTTACAGGATATATGCTAAAGTATTTATAAGAAAACCCGAGCAGTCCGGTTGCGATCAATTTTAGTGCCTTGAATAACTTTGTGTTATAAGTGACAATTGCAAATGTGTGTAATCTCTCATGGCAGTGGTTCTCAACCTTTTTTCAGTGATGTACCCCCGGTGAACATTTTGTTTAATTCAAGTACCCCCTAATCAGAGCAAAACATTTTTGGTTGAAAAAAAGAGATAAAGAAGTAAAATACAGCAGTATGTCATCAGTTTCTGATTTATTAAATCGTATAACAGTGCAAAATATTTCTCATTTGTAGTGGTCTTTCTTGTACTATTTGGAAAAAAAAATAAACAAGTGATTCAATTATAAATAAAGATTTCTACACATAGAAGTAATCGTCAACTTAAAGTGCCCTCTTTGGGGATTGTAATAGAGATCCTTCTGGATTCATGAACTTAATTCTAAACATTTCTTCTCAAAAAAATAAATCTTTAACATCAATATTTAAGGAACATGTCCACAAAAAAATCTAGCTGTCAACATTGAATATTGCATTGCATTGTTGCATTTCTTTTCACAGTTCTTTTTGACAGACATTTTAGTGAAGGTCAAACCATCATGGCATGGGGGAAACTCTGGGTTTATGGTAATGAATGGAATAGCCTACTTGATTTGATGTTCAGTTTATGAACTTACATTCATATTTTGTTGAAGTATTAGTCAATAAATATATTTATAAAGGATTTTTGAATTGTTGCTATTTTTAGAATATTTAAAAAAAAATAATCTCACATACCCCTTGGCATACCTTCAAGTACCCCCAGGGGTACGCGTACCCCCAATTGAGAACCACTGCTATAAATGGCAGTACATCTGATGCATGGGAATCTTACAACAACTCACCTTTCGATTTCGGTTCTTGCTGTGACAATTCGCTTGATTTAGAATAGATTAAACACGATTTGCGATTTTGAACCGATTCTTGCAATTTATTATTTGGTACAAAAATGATAATCTCACCTTGGTTGCTGCCATATGACACATGCGAACAGCGAATAAGCATGGAAATGGCAAAAAAAAACTGTAAAAAAAAAAAATGTATTCTGATTTTTTTTTTCTTTAATTCATTTTTGAAAATTGATAAATAAGAATAAACAAAACTCCTGATTCGGTTGAAAAATGTAATGTCCCAAAAGGCTTGACTATTTATTTTATGACTTTAATGGTATTTATGAAATATGTGAGTGCTTGTGTTATTATCCGTTAACATTTATTAGCAGATGAATGAAGCATTAATGTTTAAAATAAACACTCTCAGCTACATTAGACTATAAAAAAGGTAATGTGTCAACATTAGAACATGTTAAAAAAATCACAAACACAGCAGTGAGCAGACCAGAAAATGAGATTATTATCTTTCATTGTAACTGTATTATTGTACCTTTAAAAGGTTCTCATATCTCTGTTGTTTTGGGTAATAGAATAATCTAACCATCTGATTGTGAACATTGCTGATGGGCACATGTTTTTTTTATATATACATATACAAGGTCTGTTTTTATAATGAGACAATGATAGTTTAATGTCATTATAAACAAGAAATCAGTAACAGTCTTATTGCTGAAAATCAAAAGGTCAAATGTCGCACTGAGTTTTGTAAACCTGAGTGAGCAAACATTTTATTCTTTCCATCCCATTCTTACTGGTGGAATTCCACTTACTACAACAACAGTGTGGTTCAATCCCCGACTGGTGTTGCATCAGTGTGGACTAGTCAACATGAATGTGCAGAATTGGCAGAAGCATGATGCAAGATGCACCTGCTATTGCTCTGTGCAGGGTGCAGTGTGACATTTCCTCTTTGTTTAATCTAGAACGCCTCAGCATCCTCTGGAAACAATCCCAACACCAGTTCAAAACAAACACACTGCTACTTGTAACTTGATGGATGCAATTGAGATATTTTATCATTATTTTCCTATTGAGTGACTGGTTCATAAGCCATTTTAGCAGGTTTTTAATGTCCTAACATGTCTATTGGACTTGTACGATTCATTAAAATCCATTATGCAATGCAGCAATGATTAACAACCATGCAAAAAGAAGCACAGAGGCCGATTTTAAAGGGATGTTTATATAGTTTCCTTGCACTTATGGGAATCCCTATGGTCTCATATGCCAAATATCAAGTCAAATGTCTCACAAGATTAGATTCATTAGCATTTAAATACTTTTCTGTAGCAGTCATACAAACACATGTAGACTAAACAGTCTACTCTTCATTCAGTAAAAGAAACATGTCCAACCTGTAGCAAACAGGCTCACTCATAACGTCAAGAAAGAAAAAAAAAAATTCTCCACTGAAATAATGCTCCCTCACTGGCCAGCAGAATTCAGGTTCATTTAAAATGTACATATATATCTAAATAAGAAAATAAATACACAATTCAAGGAAAAAATAAACTTTGTGGCATAGATTGTCTGCTATCCATATTCCATTTGTATCATTCATACATACAGTATTTATCTTGACAATTACATTCTGTACAGTTTTTTCTCTCCACAATAGTCACTAATCATGACTGCAATTGATCTAATTCACCTCACAATCTATTCATTTTTATAACATCTTACTCTACACAAAAAGGTTCATTACACTATATCTTCATTTCCAAATAAATAACACACTTAAATACACTTTGAAATCATTTGACAGCTTCAGATTTGTTCTTCACCTAACATTTACATGGAAGTTACATTTTTAAACCACTATTACTGTACCTTTGCTAAATTTTGTAACAACTTTCACAGGTATGACAAAAAGTCAAAAACAGCACTTGACGGCACACAAATCACAGCACCGGAATGTAGAGTATGTCCACACCATGCAAACGCAGTCGCATCAAACATTAGTGATGGGTAAATGACACCTCAGTGAGCGTGTGGCACACTCGCCGGCTGTATGGACACTGCACTGATACCGTGGTATTGTTTCATAATGGTCAGCCAATCTTTGCTGGATTAAAAAACTTCAAAAGATGTGAAACACAAAACTTTGGTTAATGAGCCAAATAGTAGGAAAATGATCTTATCTGGTGAAATAAGATAAAAAAATATCCCACACTTAGAAAGTTCCCCCTTTTCTTAGTTCAATTTAGATCGACGATGGTGACAAAAACTAATACCAAACATGGTATGCCACTCCTACAACTGTATGAACGGTCACTTTTGAACAGTTAAAAAGCACTTCCTAATAAACACAGTTTGGCGCTGTATCAGTCATGTTTTTTTTTTTCTTGAAGCGACACACACATCGAGGCTTCAAGGGTCAGAGTGCCGCCCCTTCGGTTTCATATATAGGCATCATTTGACCCGTCGCTATCAAAACACCATTTCGCCAGACATACACAATGAGATTACAGCTACACAATACTGTCCTACACGCTAAGAGCCGCAAAGTGTGTTAGACGGGTCATCAGGGGTCACAAGGTAACAACTAATCTCACTAATGTCAATCACCCCAATCCGTGAAGGAGAATCGTCAATGAGATGACAAAAAAAGACAACAGAGCAAAAATGACATCAAACTGAGCATGTAAGTATAAGATGAAATATCAACATTGTCACATGACAGCTTTGGTTCACAATGCAAATACGAAGCCCTGTGGTTGCTCTACATGGTAGAGTTTTTACTCCCGTTTGGTAGTTATTACGTTTCATATCAACTGGAATGTCATCATGCAAGAAGCAAATGACGCAAGTACTTTTTAACTGATTTTTAGTGTTTGTTTGTCGAGGCCCATGCGAGTCACGTTAAAAGCCTCGTCCTAATCGGTCCGACAATATCAGCTGCCCTTACAGCCAATAAAAATGAGTTCTGGCTGGACAGCTGTGCTGTGTCAGCTGACAGTGATCCACCCACAGGACGCCACTTCTCACTGTGCTCATTTAGGGGGCTGGAGGGTTTATTTAAAGCCCTTTACTCTCACATTCACTCTCTGCTGCTGACACGGCTGGAGTAGCAGAGCCCCCTAAACCCTAAAAAGGTGTGCATTTATCGATTTTGTTTTTGCTTGGATATTTAGGAACACCGTATACACCACATGTTGGAATTGCACGGCTAAACCGCTTTGCAATTATGTTTGATAAAACCAGTGTATTTTCAAAGGGAATGGTGGGCGATCATGTGACCTTGTGCTGATAACGTGTCTGCAGACGTAACTGTTGGGACTGCTTGGCTACTTTGTTGTCTTAACATTTTTCAACGTTTTTCTTTTTGGTTGAACCACCTAGAATGACTGCAGATGGCCGCAGGAGGATGTTTTTTTTTTTTCAAACACTTCCAATGCAAGGGTATCTGTGCTTCGTCACATGGCAGTATGCAAAGCACTTGGAGTGTGCAACCTGAGCAAGATCACAATCTGAGAAATGTTATCGTTCAGTTGCACCCTGATGTATTTGCTGTCCAAACAATGGGATAAACAAATAAGCTCGACCGACCACAGTGCGTGAAAATGCCCTTAAAATATTAAGAAACTAAAACAACGCACGATTGAGAAAATACAGGACGCGATGAAACATTTAGGACAAGCTCTAAAGCAGGGGTTTTCAAAGTGCAATTGTATAATACAGTTAAGGATTTATGCACATAATTATTGCAGAAATGAAAATCCTATAATTGTTGCCTTTAGTATGTTTGAAAAAGGCTTTTCTTTATCGTTCTCAAGCTGCTGTATCTCCCTCGGAAGAAAACCCCTGCTCTAAAGGAACCAGGCGGTAGGAAAAATAAAACCGATGGCATCACAAATTGTGCATTTTCACGAGATAAAACATGTAGATGTATAAAAGAAAAAAACTATTGATTTAGTGGCTTGTGACAACATGCTCATCACACTCCAGTCTCCTCTCTCTGTTTGGTCTCATCAGAATGGCTCCCCTCTGCTGGACGTTTTGTGGACTCACACTCAGACGTGGATAAAGTTGTGGGGGCAGTTATCTCCTTCATTTGGGTCTGCACAGGACTTCCAGAGCGGCTGTGACTGCCACTGCGACGGCGGCGGTGACGCTTGCCCTTGTGAGGACTGGGACTGCGGGACCTCGACTTTGTGAGAACGACAGTGCTGTCGTCCTCGGAGCTGAAGTCAGAGCTGTCTGAAGAGCTGACGTCATGGCCTGAAGTAGGAAGCTGGATCTATGTAGATTAAAAGAAGCATTATTATCACAATAAACGGGAAGTATAAGGTCAGTATGCAACCAGCTTTCCATCCAGCCATCCATTTTCTACCGCTTGTCCCTTATGAGGTCACGAGGGGGGCTGGAGCCTATCCCAGCTGCATTCAGGCGGAAGGCGGGGTACACCCTCGACAAGTCACCACCTCATCGCAGGGCCAACACAGATAGACAACATTCACATGCCAATATATAATAGTTTAATAATTCCATCAACACATTGATAATCTTTACTGCTCATATGGGCCATTCCACCGATATTGGTTCCAACATGAATATACCATGAATTGATTAATTAATTACATAATTAACAAATCATATTTTTAACAATTAATTTGAACTACTTTGAACATTTGTTGCCTGTCCCCACCTCCTAAAATTCAACTTTACCATAAAATATAATAGATATTACAACTCTTTTTTTTTGTGATAGAGTGATTGGAGCACATACTTGTTGGTCACAAAAAGCGTTCATGAAGTTTGGTTCTTTTATGAATTTATTATGGATCTACTGAAAATGTGATCAAATCTGCTGGGTCTAAAGTATACATACAGCAATGTTAATATTTGGTCACATGTCCTTGGCAAATTTCACTGCAATAAGGCGCTTTTGGTAGCCATCCACAAGCTTCTGGCAAGCTTCTGGTTGACTTTTTGACCACTCCTCTAGTCAAAATCGGTGCAGTTCAGCTAAATGTGTTGGTTTTCTGACATGGACTTGTTTCTTCAGCATTGCTCACGCGTTTAAGTCAGGACTTTGGGAAGGCCATTCTAAAACCTTAATTCTAGCCTGATTTAGCCATTCCTTTACCACTTTTGACGTGTGTTTGGGGTCATTGTCCTGTTGGAACACCCAACTGCGCCCAAGACCCAACCTCCGGGCAGATGATTTTAGGTTGTCCTGAAGAATTTGGAGGTAATCCTCCTTTTTTATTGTCCCATTTACTCTCTGTAAAGCACCAGTTCCATTGGCAGCAAAACAAGCCCAGAGCATAATACTACCACCACCATGCTTGATGGTAGGAATGGTGTTCCTGGGATTAAAGGCCTCACATTTTCTCCTCCAAACATATTGCTCGGTATTGTGGGCCAAACAGCTCAATTTTTGTTTCATCTGACATCACATGGACTAAGATAAGACCTTCTGGAGGAATGTTCTGTGGTCAGATGAAACAAAAATTGAGCTGTTTGGCCACAATACCCAGCAATATGTTTGGTAAAGTGGTAAAGGAATGGCTAAATCAGGCTAGAATTAAGGTTTTAGAATGGCCTTCCCAAAGTCCTGACTTAAACGTGTGGACAATGCTGAAGAAACAAGTCCACTTCAGAAAACCAACAAATTTAGCTGAACTGCACCAATTTTGTCAAGAAGAGTGGTCAAAAATTCAACCAGAAGCTTGGGGATGGCTACCAAAAGCGCCTTATTGCAGTGAAACTTGCCAAGGGACATGTAACCACATATTAACATTGCTGTATGTATACTTTTGACCCAGCAGATTTGGTCACATTTTCAGTAGACCCATAATAAATTCATAAAAGAACCAAACTTCATGAATGTCTTTTGTGACAAACAAGTATGTGCTCCAAGAGTTGTAGAAATGATTGGAAACTCAAGACAGCCATGACATTATGTTCTTTACAAGTGTATGTAAATGGTAAATGGGTTGTACTTGTATAGCGCTTTTCTACCTTTTTTTATTAAGGAACTCAAAGCGCTTTGACACTATTTCCACATTCACCCATACACACACTGATGGCGGGAGTAAACGTTTGACCACGACTGTATGTGTGTGTATATATATATATATATATATATATATATATATATATATATATATATATATATATATATATACACACACACACACACACACACATACAGTATGCATATATATATATACACACAT
Source organism: Nerophis lumbriciformis (assembly GCF_033978685.3). Taxonomy (NCBI): domain Eukaryota; kingdom Metazoa; phylum Chordata; class Actinopteri; order Syngnathiformes; family Syngnathidae; genus Nerophis; species Nerophis lumbriciformis. Next base: position 29,797,566 of record NC_084559.2, on the reverse strand, counting down.
ATAGACATTTGCCCACACACACACACACACACACACATATATGTGGGTGTATATATATATATATATATATACACATACATACATATATATATACATATATACACATATACATACAGTATGTATATATATACACATATACACACATACACACATTCATACATATATATACGGTATGTGGTATATATATCTGTATATATATATATATACATATATAAACATACATATATACATATATACACATATGTACATATACATACATATATATATATATACATATATAAACATACATATATACATATATACACATATGTACATATACATACATATATATATATATACATATCAATCAATCAATCAATGAATCAATCAAAGTTCACTTATATAGCCCTAAATCACGAGTGTCTCAAATATATACACACATATATACATGTGTGTGTGTGTCTGTTTGTATGTATGTAATTATTTTTTTTTTTTTACATATTTGTGCTTCACCTTATACCAACTTTAATTATTCTTTTTCAACCATCCATCCATCCATCCATTTTCTACCGCTTATTCCCTTTGGGGTCGCGGGGGGCGCTGGAGCCTATCTCAGCTACAATCGGGCGGAAGGCGGGGTACACCCTGGACAAGTCGCCACCTCATCGCAGGGCCAACACAGATAGACAGACAACATTCACACTCACATTCACACACTAGGGCCAATTTAGTGTTGCCAATCAACTTATCCCCAGGTGCATGTCTTTGGAAGTGGGAGGAAGCCGGAGTACCCGGAGGGAACCCACGCAGTCACGGGGAGGACACGCAAACTCCACACAGAAAGATCCTGAGCCCGGGATTGAACCCAAGACTACTTAGGACCTTCGTATTGTGAGGCAGATGCACTAACCCCTCTGCCACCGTGATGCCCTTCTTTTTCAACCGAAAAACAAAAAATGATTTAGTTAAAATTCCCACTTTAGCCATGTACCTGGGTTTTAACTCAGTCCTGTTACTATAACACATTACCCCCACTGAAAAATGTGAAATATTCCACAAGTCACATGGTCCACAGGAAGTTGCATCATACGGAGCCTCTGCAGGTCATGGGAAGGACGAAAGTAAATGCACTCATTTTTTTTCCTGTAATATTACAACAATGACTAGGGGGGGTTAAAATCTCAGCACAGTCCTGTTACCTACATTATTTTTTGGATTTTGATAAAAATTGTGCTGAATCATGTGTTTACATTGTATTAGCATAAATTCTATGTGGCTATTTTTTTATGTATTTGCTAGTTCTGTGCTAAAAACTCAGTCCTGTTACACAAATGACTCATCTTCAGGTTAGAAAAACCTGCACAAAAATCTAATTAGGTTGCCTCGGATAGGCAAATGCATATGTTGAGTAGTTCATTGTGTGTATTATCAAATGTATAGTTAAAAAAAGCCAGATATTTAAGTTTCTTTTGAATGCAAATGGCCCTCATTCGGTGGAATACCTCATATAAATAATAAACATTGTTTAAAATTTATTTTTTATTAAACGTTATATTGTGTTTGCGATTACCTGAAATGGCTCAGTTACGCCCACAATGGTGCTCATGTTGTTGCTGTAGTAACCCAAGATAAAATCCCCTGAGCCTTTAGGCAATTCCTCTTCCGTAAAGGTTACCTGCACAACAGTTTGTGAAACATTCACTAAGCATGAGAGGAACTTGTCTTTAAACAAGACTTCTGGACACGTCTTCATTACCTGGTGCTCTTGTCTTTGAAAATCTGCTTCTTCTTGTTTGGCCCACACGTATCCCACATAGTCTTTGTGGTGTTTGAATCCCACCTAGGACAGTAGAGACCAGATCAACATCAGCAACAGTCAAAAAAACACGTCTAGCACGTCCAATTGGAAGTGATGTACATATTCTACCTTGTAAAGTCCAATCCAGTCCCAGGAACTGCGAGCATAGTTGGGTGCTAGTTTGAATTTGGTTATGGCATCAGCAATACTATTCCACTCATCCTCCACCTGGAGTGTCACCAAAGGGACATCCACCTTGTAAGGGAACTGGAGAAAAAAATGTTTATAGAAGTGAGGGCTTTTCCAAATGATAAATGTTTGGTTAACAAGAAAAGCATGGTTGTAGACGACCACAGCATACCTCATTGGTTATTAGTTGATAATTGTGCATGTGCCAAGAGAGATGGCTACTGAAAGACTGAAAAACTGTCGCTTTCATCATCACTTATCTCTCTTCACAGTGAATATTTAATCATTAGAGACAACACAAAAACTAGAAAGAGTATACATTCTAATAAAGGGGGCCGATGATGATTTTTGTCTTTTCTGAAATGTGACAGTGTTGGATAATTCTGTTTGAAAACCAAGTCAAATCAAAAGCGAGCTCGACAACATATGTACTACCTACTCAGTGGCCTAGTGGTTAGAGTGTCCGTCCTGAGATCGGTAGGTTGGGAGTTCAAATCCCGGCCGAGTCATACCAAAGACTTTAAAAATGGGACCCATTACCTCTCTGCTTGGCACTCAGCATCAAGGGTTGGAATTGGGGGTTAAATCACCAAAATGATTCCCGGGCGCAGCCACCGCTGCTGCCCACTGCTCCCCTCACCTCCCAGGGGGTGATCAAGGGTGATGGGTCAAATGCAGAGAATAATTTCGCCACACCTAGTGTGTGTGTGACAATCATTGGTACTTTAACTTTAACTTTTACTGTAGTTTATTAATATTTAATAATTAATAACAAATTATTAAATAATAAGAATGAAGTGCTGCATGTATTAAGATCCATATTATAGTGACCCACTCGATGGACATTTGTCCGTTTGGTTCAGCTGGCCAGGGAAGTTTTTAACACGGTTGTGTGTAAGCACGCCATTTCTTTCGGCATAGCTTGGCTCCAAGTTCCACATTTGCAGTGTCTAATCACGCCGACCTCCCTCTCTCGGCTTCTGTTTGCTCCAACATTTCACCCTCTCTTTGTGCTTGCTTCATCTTCTGTATATTCAGCTTCAAAAAGGTTGTGAATCCTCATTTTTCCAAAAATAGTCATCTTCGTTGTCTGTTACCAAGTCTGCCATGATTAGAAAACACTCGCGTTTGTTTCCACAAGTAAGAACACACATTTGTTGCCGGAAGAAGTCAGAAATGCGCTGCTATGGAAACGGAAATAAGCGCGCTAAGAAAATACATTGCGGTATTTGTTAAACTGACCAAAATAAGGTAAATATTGTACACATTACATATTGTTATGAACATGCCTGTTACTACATTATATATATATATATATATATATATATATATATATATATATATATATATATATATATATATATATATATATATATATATATATATATATGTACACTTGCAGTGTGTACACAACAGGTAGAAGGAGGGTTTTAAAGTCGTTTTAGAGGGCTTTGAAGGCTACAATGGTGACTCCCATTAGCCGCATCTTGCACACGTTTATCATCTTTAAAATCCTTTAAAAAAAAGACATGTTTGTTTTTGTCTCTCGTAATGATTGTGAACGACAGGCAAAATTACAAAAAAAAGTGCAGTTCCCCTTTAGGAAACACAAATCTAGACCACAAGGAAGTCTTTTTAAAATGTAGGTCAAAATCATCATAGGTTCCCTTTATACATTTTTAAGGTGGAGCTATTTAAAAAAAATGGTCTATTATCGGCTCAAGACGTTATTATTTAGTTTTCTCGTCATGGTCTTCTTCCTTGTGTGACTTAACAATGTGAAAGCAGCTTTTTATGCTAGCTACTGCCACTAATAGCTCATTTGACAAGAGACAACATTCAATACAATTTACGTACGGTTATTCGTACACAAAATGTGAACATGTTGCAAATAAAATGTAGCCGGGTACATTTAGCTCTAACTAATGTGCATGAAAAATAGTATTCCCGCCAATGAGTGTGCAGCCTGGTGGTCTCACCTGCAAGGTAAAGATAGAAGAGACGGGTTTATGGTCGCTGACCAAATATTCCATGTGACTTCGGTAGTAATGCTGTGTCACTTTGGTCCCGCTGGTCAGCCCTGAAACTGAACCACGCTTCCCTGTACTGGCAGCAGGCGCTGTGGCTCTTAAGCGCCACAGGATTCGGTCGGTCCAGGCTGGTTTACGCTTCTTTCCACTGGGATGAGGATAACAACCACATAGTTTGAATAAAGCTGTACTGTGTTGTCCTTTTAATGGGTACTTTCAAACAGTGTTGTCAGTTCATTCCTAAAACATAAACATCTGCTTGACCAACCTTGTGTCGTATACGTTGGTCCCTACATCAAACTTGTATGTCGGGGGAAATTTGAGCGGCCCCTCATGGAATCCCATTAACACGGTCTCACTGTCCTTTGCCATGTTTAACTGTAAGAATAATGGATGGGATATCAACGGCTGCATTGTGACATAGATGTGTTGTCTCTACTGCCTCCTTGTGGCCAAAAGATACACTCAGTATACATAACATTAGGTACACTTGCACAAACTTAGATAATAGAAAAATCCAATACAACCCCAAATTCTGTCTGTACAATTGTAATAATGTACATTTTGATTTGAAACGGCTAGAAGAGTATTAATTTAACAGTATTTCAATCATGCTGAGTTATAAATATATGTTCATACATACAAAGAGATGAACAATTTTAGCTCACCTCACACCAAGGGGCTACTTTAATTAGATTTTACCATTCATTAACTTGATTTGGGGGGTTGGGGACACGTCCCCTGCACATTTCCAAAACGCAGTTTGGAAAAGTATATTTTTGAACCCTGCACGGTTAAAACATAATGTAACGCTATTGAATGGAGACAAGTCAAACATTTGTGCCAGGTGTAAAATCGCCACTCAGACTGAAGCTTGTTCCTTTAGACCGCCCACAAGCTCGTTGATTGGCTTTCTGGGGCTGCCTTCTTGCCACCGTGACACTAATTGACAGCATGCAGCCGCCCACCAATCAGATGCGAGATGCATGCAAGAGTGAGTTTTGATCATTCACAGGAGAGATATTTGTTATAGAAATAATTTAAAAACGGTTGCTGTTAAACTCATAAGAGAGATGATAAACTTTTTGTAAAACATTTATTATTATATAGTATAATATTATATTATAAATCTACGTGCTGCCCCGACATGTGAGACACTGTTGAGAAACAAAAATAGCTTGTAAAATGTCAATTGATAAATGACAGGGTGCTTATATGAAATTTAATAACACACCTAATCGCCGTACCAGACTTACATATCACAGATACATTTATAATGGCAGTTTTTATCACGTTAGACTCTGGTGGTCTCGCGGTCATAGTGTGCTATTATGAAGTGTAGAACAGAATGATCTATGTTCGAATCCCGTATGTGTCAGAAAAGTGCAGATAGCCCATAGTCGTTTCATTTATGTTAATGTTGAAAGTTCTTATATAATGTTTCATTCATAATAATCCAAAACATCCATCTAAATAAATTTAGGTATAATTCAAATACTACAGTGGAACCTTGATTTACAAACCCCTCTTTTTGCAAACTTTTTGATTTACGATCTATTATTAAATATGCCTCCGTGTACATACCACATATCTGTGTACGAACACTTTATTCACTCATTTTGTGTCTGGCTGGCAGCCACTTTGTGCTTGCTCGTATTGGAAGATATTAACGAAGCGGGCTTTGTGCCACAACAAGTTTTTTTATTGTGATGAGACTGGACTATTCCGGAAAAACATGCCACAGCGGTTAAGAAAACACTACCTCTCGTCCAGCAGCGTCTCTTCCAAGAGCACACACACACAGCCCTCCCTCTTCTCACACAGCCCTTCTCCCTCTCTGTCTACTATTTTCTCTCCTCTTGTTAGCTGCTCCATTGCCAATGGCAATATAAAGTGGATTTTACTTTTTCAAATGTTTATTATTGTAGCAATATGATTGTCATTTTTTTGTGTGATTTCTGATTGTTTGTGATGGCACCAAAAGGGACTTCTGTGTATGTGGGTGTGTTGGCAGAGCAGCGCATACATGACAGTTTAGGTTGCCGTTGCTGTTGTTTTGGCTTGTTAATAAAGAGATAGTTGATTCATCACCCCTTGTTATGTTTGATACATTTTATTGTGTTCAAAGTGTACAAACCTTCAATAAATTATAGACTTTTATCAAAGCTGGAAGTTTCTGTTTAAGAACTAATTAAGTTCGTAAATCGAGGTTCCACTGTATTAAAATGGTTTCACACAAAGGGGAAAAAATAAAAAAATATGCTTTGAATTCTTGTACTTAAACTAGTTGTGACCCTCCCAAATTTTGTCCCTGCTCTCGTTAAACATTAATGAAAAAACACAATCTTACCTGATCTTTTTCCCACAGCATGGAAAGTTTGTTATTGTCGATGGCTGTTTTTACCACTTGCATTTCCAAGTCATCGATGCGGAAATTGAGATCACCGAACCAGAACACCACACTGAAAATATAAAGACAATTTTTTTTCCCCTGCCACACACTAAAAGTAACTCAAAACATTTTGTACACTCTTCATTACCACACTAAGAATACAGATAACTACATACAGTATCATGACTTATTATAGCGCTTATCCGATGTAAACATCCTTCTTGCTTGTGACCTACTCATGGTCTAGAACGCCAGAAGCTGCTTGGCCTTCAAACTGCTGCTGCTGCAGGATGCTCTCAAAGTCCTCCATGCGCTGATAGGAGTTTTCCATGTGAGCCGGCAGGTGGCAGTTGAGGAAGCAGATTGTGTGTCCAAACACTGTCATGCGGGCGCTGACTCCGCCTTTGTTCCCCTATAGCACATACATACACACACACAGAGGCAAACAAGTGAAACTATAGTAATGAAATCAATACATTGTAGCCAAAATGGGGAGAAAGTAATTTTAGGCAGTTGTTTTCATGGTTTGCACAAGTTACAGGTATGTGCAGTTGCCGTGGCTGCATAACAGGAAGTGTATTCATTGTGAGTCAGAGGATACTCATTACTGTACTAGCAAACGCACATGCCCAGTAGGGAGGGAGAAAAGAAGTGTGTGGATGTCCTCCCACTGTTCTCCCCAATGTTCTGCCTCACTGAATCACGAAAGACGCTTCAGTGAGTATAATGTGCAGAATGTGCTGACGCCGGCCATGTAGGGTAGACAACAGCAGGATTTAACTTCGAAGTCAGTGTTGCATAACTCTGCAGGCATTTATTTATTCAAACACTCAGCAATGAGTACAATGCAGACAAATGATTGGCATGTGATTGCCTGGTTGGCACATTCTGAGGCACCTATTTTTCTTCAGATAAAACCAAACAACAGCAAAACTAACTTTGGTAGAATGGATTTTTCTCCATTGCATTGTCATATACAATTTAACAAACCTTTCACAAAAAAAAAAAAAAAAGCCAAATTAAAAATTATTTGTGGTACTAGTACACAGACGTAGGTAGTAATGCCCTAAATTTACTTAAGTAAGTTTTTGGATAAATTGTGCTTTTCAGAGTATTTCTAATGCAACATAATTTGTACTTTTACTTAAGTATTTTTGTGAAGAAAAAAATTACTTTTTACTCCGTTACATTGAGTTTCAATCACTACATTTATTTATACTATCATTACATTTGTTTATAAACAAAAAAAACCTCCCTCATCGATATGATACCGCCTCTGACACTGTGTTACGTCCACGATCTCAGTTTTGTAAAAAATCTAAACAAACCAGGCTTCGCTATACATCTTAAAATAAAGCCTCAAGCTTTGCTTTTATCAATCAGTCAACCACAGATGTATGGGGACAGTAAGTTTCATCAATAGATGTTCAGCAAAGAAGCTAAAATGTGACTGTAATGATAGCACATAGCTATTGTTGCTAATAATTGTTTCCTCCTGTTCAGATTGCCAACTGTCCCTTGAAAAACTGAATTGTCTCATATTTAGAAAAAAAAAGTAGGCTACATCTCCCTTATTCAAATGAAAAATGACGCACTTAGTTCCATAATATTGTGACGATAAAAAATAGTCAGAAAAATCTAGCGGATTAGTTCTAGCTAGCTAGAGTTATCGGCTTAGCTTCTGGTCTTTGGACTCCAAATGTGACTTTTTACCACATTTAGTTTTTTTGTTTTTAAAAAAAAAAAAAGGAGGTAATGGGTTTGATTCCAAGCTCGTTTTTTTCAACAGGGAAGCTAAAAGTGGCTAACACTTCCATGGGTTATGCGCTAACTTTTCAAGTGTCATTCAACAACTATGCTCTCGTTTCCACTTAAAAATGTATGGCTTGTCCTCAAAACTAAACCACAAAAAAAGTAACATGATTAAACTAAATAAATTTTTTGCTTTTACATTTTTGGTGTCTGGAACTGAATACATGGATTTACATTTTTTCCTCTTATAAAAGTTATTTCTGCGTTCACACGATTTGGTTTTTAACAGACTCTTTGAAACAGATTAATAACAAAATCTGAGGTACCACTGTATACTGTATATAAAAAGTTCATACGGTCCACAATAGTGCTTATTGCATACTTGCCAACCTTGAGACCTCCGATTTCGGGAGGTGGGGTGGGGGGTGGGGGCGTGGTCGGGGTGGGGGGGGCGTGGTTGGGGGCGTGACTAAAAGGGGAGGAGTATATTTACAGCTAGAATTCACCAAGTCAAGTATTTCATATATATATATATATATATATATATATATATATATATATATATATATATATATATATATATAAAATAAATACTTGAATTTCAATTTATTTACACATATATACACACATAACACTCATCTACTAATTGTTGAGTTAAGGGTTGAATTGTCCATCCTTGTTCTATTCTCTGTCACTATTTTTCGAACCATGCTGAACACCCTCTCTGATGATGCATTGATGTGTGGCACGCACAAAAGTGCTTTCATCAAACGCACTAGATGGCAGTATTGTCCTGTTTAAGAGTGTCACAACATTGGTGTTTACGGCAGACGATCTGCTTTACGGTATACAAAAACGTGACTGCTGTTGTTGTGTGTTGTTGCCGTGCTGGGAGGACGTTAATGAAACTGCCTAACAATAAACCCACATAAGAAACCAAGAACTCGCCCTCCATCATTCTACAGTTATAACGTGATTGGGCAGGTATGCAGTTTACATTGTGGGTTAGCGGACTCAGGTCCTCATGGACCTGAGTCCATGGACCTGAGTCCGCCTGAATTTCGGGAGAAAATTTGTCCCGGGAGGTTTTCGGGAGAGGCGCTGAATTTCGGGAGTCTCCCGGAAAATCCGGGAGGGTTGGCAAGTATGGCTTATTGGAGCCATACACGTGTGGACAGACATTTTGCTCATTAGCAATAAAGCTACAGTCACACAAATCAGTGTTTTTCCAGAACAGCTTAATAAAAGTCCTAATAAATTGCTAAAATTGAAGCATCAAGGCCAGATTTTGGGAAATACATTTTGAATACAGATTGTGAAAGCTCTGAGACTCATTAAAATTGTATAAAATTGTACAATATAGAATAACAACATAATATCATCTTTGTAACGGTATATTTGTTTTAATTTTTAGATTATGTCCTACTGTGAAGATGGCCGTAATGTTGTCGGTTTAGATGTGTACGTCTCTGTTACAGTGTGGATGTTTCATAACACAGTGCTAATTTGAGGGCCGCGTATGTGGCCATCTCACCCAGTAACCCCCCAGGCCGGTGCGGGTGGTCTCAGTCTGGACTCCTCGGAGGAAAGGCAGATGGTAGTACTTGGCAAAAACCAGCAGCAACACGCCCTGCATCCTCTGAGAGGTCACCTGTGGGACAACATGGCAGAAAAGATGGGCATTGATTGATTGCTTTATATATTTAATATGGACATAACAGTTGCATTGCACAAACCAGACCTTAAGTGTTATAGCAAGAACATGCTAATTTTCAACACGTCCACAGGATGCTCATTGGATATAGAATGTGTTAATATGTTACAAAACATACATCCATCCATCCATTTTCTACCGCTTGTCCCTTTCGGGGTCACGGGGGGTGCTGGAGCCTATCTCAGCTGTATACATTGAATCAAATTTACAATACATTAATAATGTGTACAACTTTGATCTGATTTCTGCCAGAGTTTCAGACGTGCGGTGAAGAGGTTAAGGTCAGTTTGCAGTTTTAATTCAGTGGGAAGAGTGTTCACCAGTCTGGCTCTGTGGACTGTTCAAAAGATGTTCTGAACTTAGGAACCACACAGTCCCCACTGACTGAGGATCTGGGGTTAGGTCTGCGAGAGCCTTGACATGCGGTGGCACATGATTAGTTAGACATTCAAAAAAAATGTTCAGTGTGCTAAAATTTACAAAATGTTCAAATGTAAAAAGCTTGTGTTTCTTAATGACATCACAATGATGCCACCTCAAAGGTTTTCTGTCAAATACCTTTACTGCCTGGTTGTATATGGATAAAGTGGGTAAAGTTTGCGACCATGAGGTTAGACACACACACACACACACACACACACACACACACACACATATACACGTATACACACATATACATATACATATATACATATATATACACACATATACATATATATATATATATATATATACATATATACATATCCATATACACATATATATACTGTATATACACATATATATATATGTACCATTTTTAATTAATGAAAAGAAATAGGTTCACAAATGCTGAAGTGTAAATGATTAACTGTACAGTCTTCTGAATATATATAAAAAATTATAATTAAAAAAACTGCAGTCATTTGCACAGTTGACTCTATGACAGACAAATAAGGCCATGTCTTGCCATAAACCCATGTGAAAACATGTTGCGTCATCTTACAGCATTGTATGCAGATTATGACATTTGCGAAATGCAAGTGTAGAATATGCATAGTAATTGGGTGACTTTAGCACGAGCACTGCTTAAAGTACAACAAACGTGTTAGAAGTGTTTGCATGCTATACCAAGCTCCCTAGTGGATGTTCATTGTTATTCTTCCCCCACTCCCTTCCACTGGTCCACTCATCTCAACTGCAGACCAATGAAGCATAATCAGACTGAGCCTGAAATGCCCTGTGGCCAGTAATGGAGGCTCCCATCTCCACGTGACCAAAGACCCTATTGCTTGTGTTGTTACTGGCTGGATTTAAGGCTTTGTTGCATTTTTTAATTGAACTGCAAATTGGGATCAACTTTTTTGTGAAGTGTGTATGTGGACACCACACAAAGAAGACATCATAGAGGAAGAAACGTCTATCTATGATGTGTACACCCGAACTAATTAAAACAAGAAATGTAGTCGTTTATGGCAAGATAGCGCGGATTCACAGTCGGAAAGGTCGGGATAGAAATCGAAAAAAGTTTTTTGTTTAGAACCGGCTCCCAGTGTTTCGGTTCCTGGAGGTCATTAGCCAGTTGTGTTAACGATTCCCTTATCGATACCTGTCGGTGCGCATGACGTCACCACGTACGACTTGGAAGCGGCATAAAAACTGGAGCTGTTCACGAGAAAGGATGACAACAGGGCAAGTTGCAATATTTGCAAAGTGGATATTTTCATCAAAGAGAGGAAATACTACTAAAAACATTATGACACAGAGAATGTGAAAAATTTGAATGAATGACGCTTTTTTGATCCCGTTTGACGTGGAAGTGAATCGCCACCAGCAGCAACAGCAGCAATGTCAGCAATGTTAATGCTGCAGGTAAGTAACTTACTAAATAACACTGTGTTAGAATAATTATGTACAGGTAAAAGCCAGTAAATTAGAATATTTTGAAAAACTTGATTTATTTCAGTAATTGCATTCAAAAGGTGTAACATGTACATTATATTTATTCATTGCACACAGACTGATGCATTCAAATGTTTATTTCATTTAATTTTGATGATTTGAAGTGGCAACAAATGAAAATCCAAAATTCCGTGTGTCACAAAATTAGAATATTACTTAAGGCTAATACAAAAAAGGGATTTTTAGAAATGTTGGCCAACTGAAAAGTATGAAAATGAAAAATATGAGCATGTACAATACTCAATACTTGGTTGGAGCTCCTTTTGCCTCAATTACTGCGTTAATGCGGCGTGGCATGGAGTCGATGAGTTTCTGGCACTGCTCAGGTGTTATGAGAGCCCAGGTTGCTCTGATAGTGGCCTTCAACTCTTCTGCGTTTTTGGGTCTGGCATTCTGCATCTTCCTTTTCACAATACCCCACAGATTTTCTATGGGGCTAAGGTCAGGGGAGTTGGCGGGCCAATTTAGAACAGAAATACCATGGTCCGTAAACCAGGCACGGGTAGATTTTGCGCTGTGTGCAGGCGCCAAGTCCTGTTGGAACTTGAAATCTCCATCTCCATAGAGCAGGTCAGCAGCAGGAAGCATGAAGTGCTCTAAAACTTGCTGGTAGACGGCTGCGTTGACCCTGGATCTCAGGAAACAGAGTGGACCGACACCAGCAGATGACATGGCACCCCAAACCATCACCCAACCATGCAAATTTTGCATTTCCTTTGGAAATCGAGGTCCCAGAGTCTGGAGGAAGACAGGAGAGGCACAGGATCCACGTTGCCTGAAGTCTAGTGTAAATTTTCCACCATCAGTGATGGTTTGGGGTGCCATGTCATCTGCTGGTGTCGGTCCAATCTGTTTCCTGAGATCCAGGGTCAACGCAGCCGTCTACCAGCAAGTTTTAGAGCACTTCATGCTTCCTGCTGCTGACCTGCTCTATGGAGATGGAGATTTCAAGTTCCAACAGGACTTGGCGCCTGCACACAGCGCAAAATCTACCCGTGCCTGGTTTACGGACCATGGTATTTCTGTTCTAAATTGGCCCGCCAACTCCCCTGACCTTAGCCCCATAGAAAATCTGTGGGGTATTGTGAAAAGGAAGATGCAGAATGCCAGACCCAAAAACGCAGAAGAGTTGAAGGCCACTATCAGAGCAACCTGGGCTCTCATAACACCTGAGCAGTGCCAGAAACTCATCGACTCCATGCCACGCCGCATTAACGCAGTAATTGAGGCAAAAGGAGCTCCAACCAAGTATTGAGTATTGTACATGCTCATATTTTTCATTTTCATACTTTTCAGTTGGCCAACATTTCTAAAAATCAATTTTTTGTATTAGCCTTAAGTAATATTCTAATTTTGTGACACACGGAATTTTGGATTTTCATTTGTTGCCACTTCAAATCATCAAAATTAAATGAAATAAACATTTGAATGCATCAGTCTGTGTGCAATGAATAAATATAATGTACAAGTTACACCTTTTGAATGCAATTACTGAAATAAATCAAGTTTTTCAAAATATTCTAATTTACTGGCTTTTACCTGTATATATTATCATCATAACTTTATGCTTAAGGGCCGTTACTATAAAGTATTGTCGATTTGTGCTGAAATGGTATTTTTGTATTTGTGCAGAGCTAGCAATCCAAAAGATTGATAGCCTCTTTATCAGTGTTGTGTCCAGACTCGGCCTGCTGACAGCCAAGGCCGAATATTTGGTTCCAAGACCAGACAAAGCAGAGACTGGGCGATATCACCAAGTGTTATCATATTTGCATTTTTGTATAACCATATGTTGTGTCTTACTGGAGTTGTCGAGATTACCCCCTTCCCTCAGTCACCGTGATGTAATAGGGCCATTTCCTAATAAATGGAGGAGGCGCACGGGCTTTTCTTTAGAACGTAGTTTGGATCTGTAACTAGAGTACAGCCCAAAACACGTGTCTCCTCATGAGCTAAATTGAACTCTGTCTCTGATTGATTCCTTGCTTCTTGTCTGATTAATAGATGTCAACAGTGTTTGCACCTGACATCTCCTTGGTCCTTCGAGCCGGATCCCAACACGTCTGACGATTCCAGCCTGGTGAGTAAAACCAGAAGACCATGGCACCCACATCTCCCATTGAGGAGCTGCTTTTTCTGCACCCGGGATGGATCTGACGACTGACGGGGAACCGAGGACAAGAGGAAGGAACGCAGATTTCAGTGAGTACGTTTTGAATTACAAAGGAAAAATAGCGTGTGACTGAGGGTTACGATGCATAGAAGAAGAAAAAAGCGTGTGACTAAGGGTTACGACGCAAAAACAAACCCTGTAAATCCTAGGCTCTAACAGGTAAAAAGGCCTAAGAATCAGAAGGACGTCGGAGTCCGCAAAGAATGAAACTTCCGTAAGATTCAGCATTGAAAATAAGCCAAATTAAGGACATCGGAGTCCACGTAAAAACCGACAATTCTAAAACAGAAGAGGCCACAGAAGGACGTCGGAGTCCACAAGTACTGAAACTTCCGTAAAACAAGTGTGAAAGGTATGAACGTGAGAGTGTGTGGGAGTGATCGCCACTAGGCTATCACTCCATACTAAAGTTGTGAGAAGTAATGGTGGGTTATTGTGGAGGCATCAGGCAAGACATCTTCACTGGGGGAAAAACCTCCAGTAGAAGTGACGTGTACCACAATAATAAATTGAACCACTATCTTACAACAAAGAAAAAGTAATCCTTATAAGTTCGGCTCTGTAGGGGACGACGGATTACTCCAAATTCTCAAAATGTGAAAAGGGACAAGTAAACCAAAGGTTAGTCCAAAAGACGAGTTAAAATGTAAAGACTGGAAAGCAGTAGAAAAAACAAATCCAGAATTATTAAAATTTATCGATCTCAAAACATGAATTTACTGGACGCCTCAAAGTAGGTGATATATTTAAACTGCGGGAATCAATAATACAAAAATGCAGAAATAACAAAAAGAAACTGGCCAGAATGGGGTGGGAACACTTGGAGTGCTGGATGAGGATGGCTCAAAGTGCTAAGGAGCAGCAAGAAAGGGGAAAAAAAAGGAAAAGAGGACAAAGAAAGGGCTAAGAGAGACAGGCCCAGTTAGGAGAAGAGATAGGCAAATTGTAAGGGAAGATAGTGAAGAAAAGTACAGACAGAAGCCGCGACAGCTAGCGCTCCAACAATAACAAAACGTAGATCAGCGTTAAACAAATTTTAAAAAATCCACCGCCATACAATGAAAGTGTATCGAAACAACCAACAGTAAGATCAAAAAGGGACCCAAAAAACAAAAACAAAAAAACGCAGACCTGAAATGGAAAAAGATAACGACAACAAAAGCAGTTACACCCTGCTGCATGTTGGCATTGTGTCAGAGAAGGACATTTAGCACGAGACTGTCCTGAGAAAAAATAAATTAACAATCAAGGTTACTCAGCATGACTAGGTCAGGAGACATCCAAATCTCCAAAGACCACACCAAAAGACAAAGAAAATGATCAGAGTGAACATAAGACACTCTAAGTTATGAGAACTTAAGTGAAAAAACAGCGAGTAAACCAGAAATAATAAATGAAATAAATGGCAAAGAAATCACATTTCTATGAGACACCGGAGCATGTAGAATTACATGTATAGAATAAAACTAAGTGAAATACAAAATATTGGACACTGGCAGGTGAAAGATTCCAAAAAGACGATAGAGGTGAAAGAAATGTTTAAAAATAGATGAAGAGGAGAAAAAATCTCAAAGTGCTAACATGAGATAAAAGTAAAAATAAGATGAACAAATGGGAAGAAATCAAGAAGAATTAATGCAAAATGGAATAAACTAATGCGAACGAGAGATAATGGGGGATATTGAAATAAGATATGAAGAAAATGTAGATTGAAGATATACATGTATGTTTGGATATATAAATAGCGCTTTTATATATACAAATATATATGTATATATATATCTATAATTAAAATAATGGAACAAATAAAAACCTAGATTAATAACTATAATAAGAGTCGATATATATAGCATGATAAAATGATATAAAATAAGTTACATGTTTAGAGGCTGAGGAAAAAAAAAAAGAAAAAGAAAAACGCTCTTCGAGTGTGTTCGCCTTATCTCTTAGAATGTGCACTCACGCACACACATAACCTTGTGTGTGTGTGTGTGTGTGTGTGTGTGTGTGTGTGTGTGTGTGTGTGTGTGTGTGTGTGTGTGTGTGTGTGTGTGTGTGTGTGCGTATGGCGCATCAGGAGTGCAAGTTTGAAAATAAATGTATTAACTGTAAGTTTTAAGTTGTTTAACTTTAAAGTGTAGTCTAACATTCTTAGGTTAGAATATTTTTTAGACATTTGCAGTACACCATACATCTGGGTGGTGAGCTACGATAAGATAATGACATAACATGAAATAAATAAAGAGGCATGGCAATCTCAACAGCTTTCAGTTAGCTATAGACTTTTGATAATACAATGCGAGTAACTATAACCATTACAACTGTTTGCTTTGAATATTGTTGAATAATAATTACAAATAAAACATATAAAGAATTGGAAGAATGTCTCTTCTGAGTTGTAAAATTACAGTTAATACACTTATAGACAGTTTTTAGTGGTTTTAAAATGTTACTTAAAATTACATGAAGTAATACGTATAACATTTGAATTAGGAATATTGATTTAGTGTTTATTAGGACAATAAATGCTGTAATTTTAAAACATCATATGCAGGATTGGACACATTTCACAGTGATTGATATCAGTAATGCATTCTTCTTGATACCAATACATAAAGAAAATCAATTTTGGTTTGCATTTACTTATAAAGGGAAAAGATACACCTATACAAGACTACCTCAAGGGTATGCGGAAAGTCAGACAATCTTTTCACAAGCAATGCACGCAAGCATGTCCAAATTCGACCCTCCAGGAGGAAGAAAAAAGTCTTGATATACGTAGATGACATATTATTAGCATCACCGGATAAGGAAACCTATAGAAAAGATACATTAGCCTTATTAAATCATCTACACAGTGAAGGACACAAAGTAAGCAAAACAAAAGTCCAATTATGCAAAACAAAAGTAAAATATCTAGGACATTCTCTAAACAAAGATGGACACACTATTGTGGGAAGCAGAAAAACAGCAGTACTAAAAGCACCAAAACTACAAACAAAGAAGCAAATTGTCATTTCTAGGATTAACTAATTACTGTAGAAGTTGGATACCAAATTACGCTGAAATGGTAGCTCCATTAAGTACATTTATGAAAAATATTTAAAAATGTCATCACTAGTAGAGTGGGATTTAGAAGCTGAAGCAGCATTCTGTGAAATAAAAATAGAATAGGATATGTGCGATTGTTACAGAAGTTTTGAAAGCTATCAAATGACCATCAAATGACTCAATGCAAGCGGCACAACTAGTAACACTAAAGCATGTAAATTAATAAGATCAAAATGTTACAATACACACAGATAGTCAATATGCATTCTCAACAGTGCACACATTTGCACAACACTGGCAAAATAGAGGTATGATAACGTCAACGGGAAACTTTGTAACACATGGAGAACTATTAAAAGTAATATTAAAAGCGGTACAGTTAGCAGCTAAAATAGCAATGTGCAAATGTGTGGCACACACCAACGGAACGGACGCAATATCTGTCACACGTGGGTTATGCAGCTTCCTGCGGTTCGTTCTTTTAATGCAAAAAGACGGCTCCGGACGAAGGTGTAAAGGTAGGATGGGATTTATTAACATAAATCACCCAACCACCAAAAACACAAACAACATAAAAAGAAAGGCGTGCCTAAAACACGTGAAGCTAAGACTAAACAGAAGCTATGGCATGGAACAAGAAACTTAATTGGTAGAGGCGCGACACAAACAGTGTGACATAATCAATGAAGCCAGGCCGACTGACTGGCAGAGGTAACTTAAATAATGCCTCTGATTAGTGCTCGGGAAGCAGATGAGCGGGCGAGCACTAATCAGAGACAGGTGACAAAAAACCAACAAGAAAGCCTAAACGGGAACTAAAGAAGTCCAAAACTAACAGAACATAACTAAACAAAACATGATCCGGACCACGGATCATGACAATATCACGTTTGCGGACAAAACAGCAAAACAAACAGCAGAAGAAGAAATACAAGGTTTTAAACTACAAACTAGCAGAGGTGAGTAGAGTAGCCAGAAAATGTACTCAAGTAAGAGTACTGTTACTTTAGAGATTTATTACTCAAGTAAAAGTAAGGAGTAGTCACCCAAATATTTACTTGAGTAAAAGTAAAAAGTATGTTGTAAAAAAACTACTCAAGTACTGAGTAACTGATGAGTAACATACACACACATATCATATATATATATATATATATATATATATATACATATACATATACATATATATATATATATATACACACACACACACATATATACAAATATATATATATATATACACACACACACACACACACACACACACACACACACACACACACACACACACACACACACACACATACATATATATATATATATATATATATATATATATATATATATATATATATATATATATATATATATACATACATACATTGATATATACAGTATATAATTTATATTTATTTTTTTTGCCGTTTTTGTTTACATGTTAATAGTGTTTTAATGAATATACATGCATGTTTAACACATATAGATTCCTTTCTTTCATGAAGACAAGAATATAAGTTGGTGTATTACCTGATTCTGATGACTTGCATTGATTGGAATCAGACAGTAGTGATGACAAATGTCCACGTTTTCAAATGGAGGAGAAAAAAAGTTCCTCCTTTCTGTCTAATACCACATGAAAGTGGTTGGTTTTTGGCATCTTATATGTCCAGCTTCCATATTCGTTTTTATACACTTTACAAGAAATACATTGGCGGCAAACTCCGTAGCTTGCTAGCTTGTTTGCGCAGGCTTTCGGAGACTCTTATTTTGAAAGCGCAGGTGCGATGGAGCGGCACTTTTATTGTGAAGACAGGAACTGTTCAGTCAGTCTTTAGGCTTTTGACGGGGTGTACGGTTGAAATAAAAAATGGTCTTTTTTCCTTCACACTTTTGATTGATTGATTGGAACTTGTATTAGTAGATTGCACAGTACAGTACATATTCCGTACAATTGACCACTAAATGGTAACACCCCAATAAGTTTTTCAACTTGTTTAAGTCAGGTCATGTGACCCCTGGCTCTGTTTGATTGGTCCAACGTCACCAGTGACTGCATCTGATTGGTGGAACGGAGTGAACGTCACCAGTGACTGTATTTGTTGAAACGCAGGCACTATGAAGGTCTGTCTGACAGACCAAAACAAACAAAGCGTGCATTAACAGATCGATAAAAATTAGTAGCGAGCTGAATGTAGATAAAAGTAGCGGAGTAAAAGTAGCGTTTCTTCTCTATAAATATACTCAAGTAAAAGTAAAAGTATGTTGCATTAAAACTACTCTTAGAAGTACAATTTATCCCAAAAGTTACTCAAGTAGATGTAACGGAGTAAATGTAGCGCGTTACTACCCACCTCTGCAAACTAGTGAAATGAATAATGATATACTAAAAGACATGCAACAACAAAGTACTCCAAAAGAAAAAGATAAATGGAAAAATAAACAAAACAAAAAAAAACAAAAAAAAACGGAGCCACGTTGAACAAAGAAGACATCTATGTATGTCCAGACAATAAACTAATCTTACCAAAAAATCTGTATAAATGGGCAGCAGTATTGAGCCATGGTTGTACTCATGTCTCAACAGGAGGGATGGTGACCCTTATACAGAAGTACTATACTACCTACAGCTTTTATTCTTATTCAAAAAATAAATACAAATAAAAATTTGTAGGGCATGCATGACCTGTGCGAGGCCAATTCCCCAAACCAAAACACCCGTTCCAGCATCTATGCATGGATTTTATTGAACAAAATAGGAGTGAAGGAAAACTGTATTGTTTGGTGATAGTAGATGCATTTTCAAAGCGGGTAGAAATATTTTCTAAAGGAAAAGCAGATGCGCTAACAGTAGTAAAAGCATTATGCAAAGATATAATACCAAGATAGGGTATAACTAAATCTATACAGTGACAATGGACCTCATTTTGTAAATCAATTAATCAAGAATAAGAAGCTATTTAACCAACAGGAAGCAATATGTGAAGATGGGTGAAAATATGTCAACACGGCTAGATATATCTTGTGGTGTACCCCAGGGATCAATACTGGGACCAAGATTGTTTAATATTTATATAAACCACATTTGTAAAGTTACAAAGGACTTAAAGTTAGTTTTATTTACAGACGACACAACTGCTTTCTGTTCAGGAGAGAACACACAGAAGATAATACAAATAATAACAGAAGAAATGAACAAATTAAAAAAAAAAAAAAATGGTTTGATAAAAACAGACTCTTTGAATCTCAGTAAAACTAAAATAATGCTATTTGGTAACAGTAGAAAAGAGCATCAAACACGAATACAAATAGACGGAGTAGATATTGAAAGGGTAAAAGAAACAAGATTTTGGGGAGTATTAATAGATGATCAAATGAACTGGAAATCTCATATACAAAACATACAACATAAGGTGGCAAAAAACATTTCAAAAATGAATAAAGCAAAATACGTCCTGGGCCAAAACTCACTTCATATTCTCTACTGCTCGCTCGTGTTCCCATATCTGAGTTATTGTGTAGAAATATGGGGAAATAACTACAAATGTGCGCTACATTCGTTAACTGTGTTACAAAAAAGATCAGTTAGAATAATACATAATGTTGGATATAGAGAATATACAAACCCTTTATTTATTGAGTCAAAAATATGAAAGTTTGGTGACATTGCAAACAGCGAAAATGATGTACAAAGCAAATTATAACCTGCTACTAAAGAATGTACAACAATTCTTCTCAACTAAAGAGGAGAAATATAACCTTAGAGGAAAGTCTAATTTAAAACGGTTGTATGCACGTACAACACTTAAAACTTTTAGCATATTAGTGTGTGGAACTGAATAATGGAATGCATTAAGTAAAGAAGTTAAACATTGTACTAATATGATCCAGTTTAAGAGGTTGTTCAAAATAATAGTGCTTACAAAGTACAAAGAAGAATAATTATGAGAAATACTTTCAACCTTATTGAAAATAAGATATTTCTGCATCTCAGTACGTTAATAATGACTGAATTAATTGATTAGATATTACAAAACTGTTGTGTATACTAATTCATAGATGTTATTTTATTATAAAAAGGTCAGTAAATGATTCTATATATTTGTAAACACTCTGAAGTGGGAAAGATGTAGGATTAAATAAGCTTTGCTTCTTCTTACTCCTTTTCGGACATGATGTAAAGTGAAATGATATGAAACTGTGTGATGTACTATACTGTAAGTGTGTTCATGTTTGAAATAGACTGAAGAAAGAAAGAAAGAATATAGGATCATTATTCCACATTGATCTCAAAAACCACTGTGCTTATCATCCACAAGTACAAGTAAAGCCGCATTAAACGACAAACAGGAAAAGCTAAGACAAGAACAACAGACTATGCTGTCTGTTCGAAAGATCTGATCCTAAAACACAGGTCCAAATATAACAACCTGTGTCCCATAGACAGTCTTGTGGGCCTACAATGACTCATTGATGTTTACGGTAACTCCCAATACCACCTCTACAACACTACTTCCTGTAAGAAACTTAAAAGGATTCCCACCACGGGAACAGACTGGCCAAATTACTGGTGGTACCTCACAGGACATCCAATACGGGGGAAGTGGACACTCTGGTCACTACATATATTATACTGTAGTATAGATTACATTTATTATTCTACTTATTTTGTGTCTGGTTTTGTATTTGTTTTGTATCATCCCGTGAGGTGTATATTATTTTTTGTTATATTTGGATGTATTTGTTTAGTTTGTAAGCTTGTGAATCTGGACTTTCCATTAAGTAAGACTACTTATTATGTTGAAGGGGGCAGGAATGATAAGATTTTCTTCATCCTGTTCCTTCTCAAGCATAGGTGTGTAAATATGTGTTCAGTTGCCAAAGTTTAATTGTCTATTGATAATGAATGAATGAACTACTGGCCCCGGGAGATAGTGAAGAAGCTACATTCTTTAAAAGTCGAATAACTCTGAAACATTAAGGCCCAAATCTAGTGTTAACCATATCACTCCCTGATGGACAAAATAGACCACCCAATGCCACACTGTTCAACACGTCCAGATGGGGTTTCCAATTATGGGCATGGTCAAGTGGACTAGATCCATATTTCCTGGTGATTGTTTGCATAAATCAAACCATGCGCAACACCGAACAACCCAGAGTGTTCTAAACGCGCTGGAAGTCACAGTTGTAAGCGTACCATTTGATGATGTGGATAAATGTTCAAAGTAACAATTGGTGTGTAGTAATTGGTTTCTCCTTTGGCTGTTAATTGGTTACTCATGGCAAAAAAAGGTTTAATTGAAGTAATCAGCGAAACAACTCCTGAATGGAATTGCACTACATGGGACAAAATCTAGCCTGTAACCAAAGAAACAAAGCAGAAACCAATATTTGATAAACATGTGACAAAAGCTAATTACACCTGCATTACCATACTAGGCTCTGGACAACAGTTAGGAAACTTATCGTCAGACAACTGCTTACACATAGTAAATGTATCAATATTTGTACAAAAATTGTTAACACGTCTGAACAGTTTGATACCCGAACATTGGAAAAGAACTACACGTGATGTAAACTGGCAAAGTGTTGGAGATCCAACTTACCGGTATATCGATACAATAGGTGTCTCCAGAGGTGTACCTGACAAGTACAAATTGGTAAATCAAGTTGCAGCTGGATTCGAATCATCCGTCTGCTGGTGGTGTACGATTAACAAGAATGTTGACAGAATAAACTACGTCCACTACAACGTACAGAGATTAGGAAATTGGACAAAAGCCGGACTTGAAGTCGTCACTGATCAACTCGCCGCGACCTCCCTTAAGGCCTTTCAAAACCGTATGGCGCCAGACATGTTGTTAGCGGAAAAAGGAGATGTGTGCGCAATATTGGGTGAACAGTGTTGTACTTCATACCAAAATACACTGATGCAGAAGATAGCCTGACCAGAGCACTGGAAGGCCTTCGCACCCTCAACGGTAAAATGGAAGAGCACTCACCTATGTGGGATGGATGGTTGAATGTGTTCGGCAAATACAAGTCCTTGGTATCATCAATTCTAGTATCTATGGCTGTGTTTGCAGCAAAACTGACGTTGTGTGGATGTTGTTGTATTCCCTGTCTGGGTTCTCTGCTTAACCGTCTGATTACCACAGCGATTAGCCCAGCAGATGATAGAACTGTTTAGATGCACCTTCTGGCGGACGACAAGAAAGATGAATCTGATGACGAGGATACCTACCTGGACGGTGTTCCTGATCTGTTTCCAGACCCTGGTGACTATATATATAAAAATATGATGATGTTGAACTCTGAGTGTAGACATACTTTTGCCCTAAAGAAATTAACTATTAACTGAAAATCGTAAGAAGAAGTTATTGGGGATAAGAAGATTCTGGGGAAGTTATGTGATAAACAGGAGGGAAATGTTAGAATAATTATGTATATATTATCATCATAACTTTATGCTTAAGGGCCGTTACTATAAAGTATTGTCGATTTGTGCTGAAATGGTATTTTTGTATTTGTGCAGAGCTAGCAATCCAAAAGATTGCTAGCCTCTTTATCAGTGTTGTGTCCAGACTCGGCTTGCTGGCAGCCAAGGCCGAATATTTGGTTCCAAGACCAGACAAAGCAGAGACTGGGCGATATCACCAAGTGTCATCATATTTGCATTTTTGTATAACCATATATTGTGTCTTACTGGAGTTGTCGAGATTACCCCATTCCCTCAGTCACCGTGATGTAATAGGGCCATTTCCTAATAAATGGAGGAGGCGCACGGGCTTTTCTTTAGAACGTAGTTTGGATCTGTAACTAGAGTACAGCCCAAAACACGTGTCTCCTCATGAGCTAAATTGAACTCTGTCTCTGATTGATTCCTTGTTTCTTGTCTGATTAATAGATGTCAACAGTGTTTGCACCTGACACACTGCTTGTCATGTTAGCATGTTAGTAGGGGCGAGAGGGGGCAGAGCCCACCCAATTAAATGTCTTGCCTCCTCAAATCAAAATGTTTGAAGTTGAGGATGTATAAAATGTGTATATGACAAAATTATCAGCAGTAGCGTAGCATCCATCCATCCCATCCATTTTCTACCGCTTATTCCCTTTGGGGTCGCGGGGGGCGCTGGAGCCTATCTCAGCTACAATCCGCCGTAAAACTGCGCGATTCAAGAACGCCTTCATTCCGCACTCTATCCAGCTGTATAATCACTCACCATACAGCAATAGATGATATTTGTCTATTACCAAACCGCTTCTATGTTAGCTACCTCTCTTTGTTTATAATTTATATTTTCTGCTGGATCTACTCTTTTTTTTATGCTGCCCTTTTTTTTGCTGCAGCTGTTACATATACTGTAAAATTGTACATGGTAATTTGGATTTGATATATATTGTGTATATTATATACTGTATATGTATAATATGTAAATATTACATATGTTATATTTATATTGCTACTTTATACCTTTTGCTTTCGCCCTCTTTTTGTGCCCTTGCGTGCATTATCCTTTCCATCCTTATCCTTTCCATCCTATGTAACTGAGCTACTGTGTGGAACAATTTCCCCTGTGGATCATTAAAGTGTGTCTAAGTCTATAAGGGACACGCTACAACACTCATATGTCGTCGTCTTCCCTCTTCTCTGTCCCTCGGCTGGGTGAGAGGTTCTGCGAGTCCGCCAAGTGTCGACGAATTGAAAAACGAGACGAAAAGTTGTCAGAAACAAAATCCAGTCATATTCAATTTCGTCTTGTAAATAGGTGGAACAAATTTGGAATATATCCTATCATAGTTCTTTAATAGCATACAAGATGAGAGAGGGTCAGGGTTAGCAACGAAGGTGCACGGCCAATCAGATGTTTTTTAATGTGAGATGACGACGTTAAATTTGTGGATTTAAAGTGTTCTACATCATAATATGTGAATACCTAGGCCTTGGCCGATATTCAGTCAATTAACTGACGACAAATGAAAATGAACGTCACTATACCACTATGATGTCAGAGGGGTACCTCTCGATTGGTTCCGTTCTTACCTATACGGAAGGCAACAATGTGTATGCGTCAATGATCACAATTCACCCTGTATGACCATAAATTATAGGGTTCCCCAGGGATCCATCTTGGGGCCTCGCCTTTTCATCTTATACATAAATGATTTCATAAACTCCTCCGAAACTTTTCATAAAATAATTTTTGCTGACGATACAAATTTGTTTACCTCACACAGGAGCCTACTCGATCTACAAGAAACTGTCAATTCAGAGCTTGTGAAAGTGGATTCCTGGTTCAAATGCAATAAACTCTCACTTAATGTTAATAAAACAAATTGTATTTTATTTAATTCTAATAAAAACCGGACAAATATTGAGCAATGCCATATCAACATCAATGGGCAGGAAATACAGAAAGTGAACTCCACAAAATCCCTGGGGGTCATCATTGACGAATACCTCAATTTCAAATGTCACATTAGCCATCTGTTAAACAAATGATCCAAATATGTTGGCCTGTTCTTTCACCTTCGTCATTATCTTCCTCTTTATGCTCTACTTACTCTATACAAAACTCTCTTTGAACCACATCTAAACTACTGTAATGTCATCTGGTGTAACACCTTCCCTACCTACCTTCACAAATTCGAATCCATGCAAAAGAAAATCATACGGGCCCTGTCATGGTCCAAGTTTAATGCCCCCACTCGACATCTATTCCATATTTATCATCTCTTAAGACTGACAGAGTTCAATATTTATCACAATGCTTGTCTAACCTATCAAGTAATCTACAGGCTGAATCTTAGGTTCTGTAGTTTGGTTCCTATCTATCATCCCCAGCATGCCCACAACACTCGTAACTTTGATCTGATATCAGGTAAACATCGTCTACTGGCTTGTACTGCTCGAAGTGTTGTATGCAGGGGACCAAAGATTTGGAACCGGCTTGATGAGAGCCTCAGGATGCTGTATTCATTCTCCAACTTCAAAAAGAAACTGAAATCTTACCTATTAACCACCTATCTCTAATGCCTCATGTGGGGTAGACTACTGTTGGGTTTTGCATGGTCGAATGAATGTATGTATGTATGTGTATGCTTGCTTTAGTACTCTTATTTTGTGTTATCATATAGCGTTTTTTGTGCTTGCCACCATGTTTCAGCATTCCATGCATATACTGTCCTCTGGACCCCCTGCTAAAAGCTTCTTTTAGCTTATTTGGGGGAACCTTTCACTTACCACCATCCTTAAATGATATACACTACTATTGTAATTTTTCTATGGTATAGTGAATAAACTTGAAACTTAAACTTAAACTAAGTTTTCCAGTGTCGATAAATCCCCATCGGCATGCTTCAAGAGCATTCACACTTTTCGTCGCTTTTAACGGATACGCGTTTTGTACCATAGCTGAATGAAAAGAAGGGGGTGAATTATCTTGTTCTCATTAAGTGTCTTTGACTCTGTGTGCAGCAATGCAGGGCCGCTGGCCCTCTAGCATCCCACAGTGCAACTCATTAGCATGTAGCAGTAACATGGACAAAATGATCACAACACCAAATGCCACAGCACCAATGTGGGAATATCTCAGTTTAAACCTTTGGAACAAGATGAGACTATCAACACTGAAAAGCCGGTCTACCGAATGTGCAAACACTTCGCAAACACCAAGCCAGGTCAGTGTAAAGAAAACAGTGCAAAATAGTGTGGTTAAATACATTGCCAAAGACATGTTGCCATTTAATTGTTATAAAACTAGCATTTTTTTAAAAGGGCTGTCATGTTTTCGTGTCATGTCAGTGTTCCGCACTCGGAATCTGCCAAACTTAATTTTGTTTTGCATATGACCTGTTAATACATCTGTTTAAGCCGTAGTGTAGCGCACTTTTCTTTAAGAAGGTCCTAACTTGATTGTCAGTTAAGTAATAATGTACAATTCTACCTCTGCCTACACGTTCAATACTGAAGTGCAACTTTGTTTGTCAATACTTTAGCTATTTTATTTATTGTTATGGTTGTGTGTATTTGAGCTCCCTCCGATCCCCTCCTTAAGATATTTTATTGCTTTTGGTTGTAATTTTAATTCAAGTGCAAAATGTTGCTAAAAGACAAAGTATATTGTTTTATTTAACATGGAGATTTAAACGTATTCATTCCAATTACAATGTTAAAATACACCAGAAATACACGTTTATTGCATTTGAAAGGATATATCATTATCATTGCATCAGTGGTTATTTGTTATTTATAAAAATAACAGCAATAATATTGTTTATCGTCAATAATTGGTAGAACAATATATCGTCAAGCAAAATTTGTTATCGGCCCAGGCCTATGAACAACAGGCGAGCCGTCGATCGTGACATTTACAGACTGTAAGTTAAAGCTGTGTGTATTTGCTGCTTCAGGTGTTCTGTGGAAATGAGCTATCAGTTGCTATTCCTGTTTAAACTGTGATGAAAACAAATATGTACGCTATCATTATTTGCTTCAGTGTGAACTTCCTCATGCTGTAATTGTCTATCATACATGCTTTGCTTTCTGTTCGTTAATATACAATGTGAACTTCCTCACCATGCAAGTGTTTAAGTGCATCCTGGTTAAAGAACTCAATGAAATATAATCCAAAAGAAGGGGAACTCCTGTTAGTTGGTAAAAAAAACATTACTAAGTCAAAAGAGTGTAGCCAGTTTTGTTGTGTATGTGTGTGTGTGTGCGTGCGTGCGTGCGTGCGTGCGTGCGTGCGTGCGTGCGTGCGTGCGTGTGTGTGTGAGAATGAGTTGAGAATGTAGAAACGTTGAGGCATGATGCAGCTGACATGATGACAAATTAGTTTGAGGAGAATATTTTTCATAGGACTACTGTACCTTTCGACTTCATAAATACTGACTATAGAGTGTGAAGTCCTACTAAAGGTTAAATTAGTCAGAATTAGGCCATCAAGTTAATATACATGTTGTGTTGGTTGATAAAATGTAAATGAAGGATACTTTTTTTTCTTCTTTTTTTAAGTATCCCCCACCCACCTCAACCTCCTCATGCTCTCTCAGTATGAGCATGTCCCAAATTCCAAGCTGCTGTTTTGAGGCATGTTAAAAAAAATAATGCACTTTGTGCCATGTTGGCATTTTTTTCCATAACTTGAGTTGATTTATTTTGGAAAACCTTGTTACATTGTTTAATGCATCCAGCGAGGCATCACAACAAAATTAGGCATAATAATTTGTTAATTCCACGACTGTATATATCGGTATCGATTGATATCGGAATCGGTCATTAAGAGTTGGACAATATCGGAATATCGGATATCGGCAAAAAAGCCATTATCGGACATCTCTAGTTAAGAGGTACCAGCAGGAGCTTAGTCTTCAGGTGGGACGCAGAAGTTGTACAGGTGTGAAGGTAGAGGCCTGACAAAGTGCAATCCTCTTCTCCAGGTTGGAGGTGGACACATAGGGCCGGATTTACTAAAGGTTTGTGTGTACTAAAGCATGTGCAAACTTGAAAGCACACGCAAATCTGATCTACTACACGTGTAGCTTGCCTAGGTATACACGTAGGTATACACCAGGCTTAATTGCAGCTGGTGCGCAAGCAGAGCAGAGACCCTCACCACTCAAAGTCCAGACTGCAAATGATTTGCGCATGCGCAAAGCCACTGCAATTTCCGCCCTTGCTTACAAAGCAAGATGTCATTTTATATGTAAAGGTTTCTTCAATGTCACACTTAAATACATCACTGCATTTGATTGCCTACTGTACACATCCTCAGTCACTTACTCACCTCATTTGTGTCTGTCTCTCTGTGACAAAAGTTGAACATCTAGCTGGCTAGCTCATCATGTCTCAGATTTAACTGTACACCCAAAAATACAGAAATAAATTAGAATCAAACCCTGATTACAAAGGCTCGTTAAAACAGTTGATTGGCGAGGACATGATATAATCGTATCACCGACTTCTAGCAACTTTTCGGACAGGCAATAGCTACTTCCCTTACTGAGGAGTTGGCAACACTGATCAGAGCGTGCTGTTAAGTATCACGGTCACTGATTGGCTAAGCCTCAGAAAGCGTTACAATAACGGATTTAAATATTGTAAAGGTGACTAAATGGTGTTATTTGATGTCTATATGGCTCTTATAATGTTAAACATATTTAGAAGGAATGAAACAGTTTTTTTATGCTATAGTTATAAAAAATATAAGTATCACGGTCACTGATTGGCTAAGCCTCAGAAAGCGTTACAATAACGGATTTAAATATTGTAAAGGTGACTAAATGGTGTTATTTGATGTCTATATGGCTCTTATAATGTTAAACATATTTAGAAGGAATGAAACAGTTTTTTTATGCTATAGTTATAAAAAATATTCGATTTATAATCAATGATTCCTACTTAGCGGAAATGTGTTTATCGCGGAACCAATTAACCACGACTCACTTCTACACATTCAATAGCAATACTTGGGCGGCATGGCGTAGTGGGTAGAGCAACCGTGCCAGAAACCTGAGGGTTGCAGGTTCGCTCCCCGCCTCTTACTATCCAAAAATCGCTGCCGTTGTGTCCTTGGGCGGGACACTTCACCCTTTGCCCCCGGTGCCACTCACACCGGTGAATTGAATGATGAATGATAGGTGGTGGTCGGAGGGGCCGTTGGCGCAAATTGCAGCCACGCTTCCGTCAGTCTACCCCAGGGCAGCTGTGGCTATGAAAGTAGCTTACCACCACAAGGTGTGAATGATGGGTTCTACATGTAAAGCGACTTTGGGTACTTAGAAAAGCGCTATATAAATCCCAGTTATTATTATTATTATTATTAATACTATCATGAATTATATATTTGGACCAACTAACTGCATCTGTGGTGAAGCTCACATCAATTATATATTATGTTCACACTCCGCTACGGTTTAAGTTTGCCTGACGTTCAGACACAAAGTGTATAGACTAGGGCTGGACGATATATCCGATATCTCGCGGGTTTGTCTCTGTGCGATATAGCAAATGACTATATTGTGATATTCGAGTATACGTTCTCACGCAGTTGCTTTTAGCTGCGGGGCATTAAACTGCATGCGTTACTCACTCTTTCCTATCTCTCCTTTTCACAGAGACTAAAACAAGCGCACCTTCTTACATGCGTCACATACTGTCACGTGAGTAACGTCACACGCTCCCACACAGGTAGCGACATGGTAACGTTAGCTGTGATGCTAACAGCTAACGGTGTGGTTTGAGTGGTAATACGAGAGCAAAAAGGTGCGAATCTGGTAACAAATGGAGGAATAATTAAAGGCCTACTGAAATGCAATTTTCTTATTTAAACGGGGATAGCAGGTCCATTCTATGTGTCATACTTGATCATTTCACGATATTGCCATATTTTTGCTGAAAGGATTTAGTAGAGAACATCGACGATAAAGTTCGCAACTTTTGGTCGCTGATAAAAAAAGCCTTGCCTGTACCGGAAGTAGCAGACGAGTAGCGTGACGTCACCGGTTGTGGAGCTCCTCACATCTGCACATTGTTTACAATCATGGCCACCAGCAGCGAGAGCGATTCGGACCGAGAAAGCGACGATTTCCCCATTAATTTGAGCGAGGATGAAAGATTTGTGGATGAGGAAAGTGAGAGTGAAGGACTAGAGGGCAGTGGGAGCGATTCAGATAGGGAAGATGCTGTGAAAGGCGGGTGGGACCTGATATTCAGCTGGGAATGACTAAAACAGTAAATAAACACAAGACATATATATACTCTATTAGCCACAACACAACCAGGCTTATATTTATTATGCCACAAATTAATACCGCATAACAAACACCTCCCCCCTCCCGTCCATACAACCCGCCAATACAACTCAAACACCTGCACAACACACTCAATCCCACAGCCCAAAGTACCGTTCACCTCCCCAAAGTTCATAAAGCACATATATTTCCCCAAAGTCCCCAAAGTTACGTACGTGACATGCACATAGCGGCACGCACGTACGGGCAAGCGATCAAATGTTTGGAAGCCGCAGCTGCATGCGTACTCACGGTACCGCGTCTGCATATCCAACTCAAAGTCCTCCTGGTAAGAGTCTCTGTTGTCCCAGTTCTCCACAGGCCAATGGTTAAGCTTGACTGTCATTTTCCGGGAATGTAAACAATGAAAGACCGGCTGGGTTTGTGTTGCTACAGTCGGCCGCAATACACCGCTTCCCACCTACAGCTTTCTTCTTTGCTGTCTCCATTGTTCTTTGAACAAAATGCAAAAGATTCACCAACACAGATGTCCAGAATACTGTGGAATTTTGCGATGAAAACAGACGACTTAATAGCTGGCCACCATGCTGTACCAAAATGTCCTCCACAATCCGTGATGTCACGCGCTGACGTCATCATACCGAGACGTTTTCAGCAGGATATTTCGCGCAAAATTTAAAATTGCACTTTAGTAAGCGTATTGGCATGTGTTGCAATGTTAAGATTTCATCATTGATATATAAACTATCAGACTGCGTGGTCGGTAGTAGTGGGTTTCAGTAGGCCTTTAATTCCCAAGAAAAACAGCACGGGGTCCATCGTCTGGCGGTGGTTTGGCTTCAAGCGGGAATATGTCTTTACGTGTCAACATCTCCGTTCGGTGCCACACCAACTAAATGCCGAAGCAACTATTTCCACATCAACACCATAGGACATATACTATTTGATATGCAGCTCACTTTTATGTGACACTTATTGAAATATCTTGTGTGTCATCATGCACAAAAGTGCACTTATAGCTTGTTTTAAAATGTCTCTGACAATCTTGCACTCTCTGTTTTGAAATGACATGAATGTTTGTGCCACTGCTTAATAACTGTTTAATAAATACAGTTTTGCTAAATTGACTTAGTTGTGATTTCCCTCTCTGCATGAAAGTTTAAAATGAGCATATATTAATGCAGTATGAACAAGAATGTTTTAATGTAGACACATAGAATCATCATACTGCTGTGATTACGGTATATGCATCAAGTGTTCATTCAAGGCTAAGGCAAAAATATCGAGATATATATCGTGTATCGCGATATGGCCTAAAAATATTGAGATATTTAAAAAAAAAAAGGCCATATCGCCCAGCCCTAGTATAGACTCTCTCAGATATTATTTGTCAAATGCACAGAATCCCCCTAACCCAACATTGTAACTGCCTCACGTTGAGAGCCAAACAAATAATCCACACTAACGTCATTTCGAGCAGTCTTTAGCTGACCATCATAGCTGGAGGACAACGTCAGGGCTGTTGTCAGAGGCCCATCAACATAGCGATCCAGAAATAAAACAGCACCCTGGGAGACGTTTGTCTCACTCTTCCAGTTCGACAGCTGATTTAGGCTCCAAGAGATGATTACGTTGCTCACTACCCCAACAGCGGCAGACATCCTTTTACAACCAAGATAGATCTACTGCAATATGGTATTATTTAATATGTTTTTCTCCTATTTTGCATTTAACTAAATCCAAGACAAAAAATGTAAATATCTCTCAGAATGATGAAGGCCAAAATAATAAGTGTTTAGAATAATCATAGACGACCTGCCTCCCATAATAATGTTTTCAACCTTCGAAACTAAGAAAACAAAACACATTTGAATACATCTAGAGAAGCAGGGTTGTAGAGGGCCAAAATGTATCTCACCTGTCATCCTCGACTTTTTTATGAAACTTTAAGCCGTTACTTTTTCCCCACACTTTGAACACTGTGCTTTCAACAATGCTGCGGCTAATTAATGGACTTTTACGGGTTCAGGCGCTTCACATGCCAGCAATAAAATTAACCTCATCACTTCAGACCAATGAAATTGCCAAATGGGTTACGGTGGAACAATGAAATTGTTCACATTGAATCAAATGCACTCACACAATCAATCATAGGCCTAGGTCGATTAGTCAAACAAATGAAAATGTACTCAATAACTTTGCCAGCATCAATTAATTGCTATGTTTGTGTGTGTTTGTTAGTCTTGCGCTTTTTAACAGGGAGAAAGAGGGTTCACTCAGTGCTTTGCTCAAAGCCCCTGAGTGCATTTATTGAACAGTAGAATTAAATTAAAGCAAAGCCTCTTGTCAATCTTCCGAGCAGAAAAGCATTTTAGACGGAGCATTACATTTTTTCAGGGAGGCCTCTGCCAAAAATTGATGCTGCACTGTATTTGAAATTACTCAAGCCCTTACTGTGTCCGAAAAATGAAAGGGTTGGCCATTTTTATGGCATTAATGAGATTGTAAAGGACTGTTAGTGATTTGATGCTGATGTGCTTAAAATCTCTTTCTTGTTTAAAAGCTACATACAAAATTAACTGTTTATGCACATACCGGTAATACATATTCAGAAAGTATTAAGAAAAAAGTAAGGGAGTAAAGTATAAAGGATGTATTCATTAAATCAATGTATTCTTAGTTGCCAAAATGTGACTCAAAGTAATATTGTGGTATTGAAACATGTCATCTGTGCATATATTACTAGAACACCCTTAGGAGATGCACAGATGAGATGTGTCCATATAAAAATATTATTTTGAATCACTTTTTGGCAACCACTAAATTGCCATTAAGGGTTTATTTAAGTTTATTAAAGGATACTTTAACACGTAAGCAGTACTTTATTGTCATATGTAACTATGGAATAATTTATGCACACATGAAATGTGTCCATATCAAAATATTATGTTGAATCACTTGTTGGCAACCAAGAATACATTGATTTAATGAATACAACCAAAAACGTTATTACTATTTATTATGTGAATTAACAAATAACCTTAAGGTGTGTCCACACCTGAAGGATGGAGGAGGTAAGACACCTAAAGTCCACACTAGAGGTAAAAGGAAAGGGGGTAGGCCTGTAACCCCATGGAGGAGAACGATCACAAATGATCTGCAGTCAATGGGACTGAACTGGGAAGAGGCAAAGAGTCTTGCTATGAACAGAGTGAAATTGAGGTCTGCTGTTGCTGCCCAATGCTCTGCAAGGAATGGAAGGAATCAAGTCTAAGTAAGAACAAGTAACAGTTAATATTGTATGTATATGTAACTTCAAAACCACAAATTGATTTTAGCACATCAACATGATGGCATCACAACAGTAGAAATGAAATGTGTCCTTTTCACTTCATCCAAGTTGTACACATATTACGATGTGGAACATGTTAAATCCACACATTTTGTTTTTGCCGGTGACTTCCTCATCTCACAAGGAAAATCATCTGATCGGCTCTTCTTCATAACTAATCTCCAACCTTCTTTCTAAGTACGCCGTGATTCCGAACTTGTACCCACCCATCGACAAGACAAAATTAAATATGATTGTATTTTGTTTCTGCCAACATTTTTGTCTCCTTTTTGTACATTAACTTAGATGAAAGTTATTGTCTTAGTCAATGTGCCTTTGTTTTGATTAGTTATAGTCTTTTTTTACCTGATCCAATGTAAAAATAAATAAATAAATAAAATAAACAGCTTCCAGGGGCCCGCCCATAATGCCAAGACTGCAGTCATCCACCGTCTTTGTCTCGGTGGGCGTAGAGCGGAACTGCTATCTTACACTCAGAATGTGCAGACATAGATCTTGCCTCGCTAGTTGCGATTCGCTTGTGAGAATCACTGCAAAATCACAAAAATTAGTAGGAACATTGATGACTGCAAAGCAAAATGTCTCGTGAGTTGTGTGCGAAATATTTCGGCTTCAAACCGAATGAGCCACATGAACCCATCACCACAGAAGGACGAGCGAGTATGCTATAATGGCTACAAAAAAACTGTAACCTTCCGATTACAGTTCATAGAGGTAAAAAATACAAGTCACGAGAAATAAAAGTTCTTTGAGTTCAAAAGGGTTGCTTATTTTTGTATTATAACATATTATGATTACATTAGTGCTTATTTGGTCACAAAATATTGCTAACAATAAAATAATTTATCGCCAATAATTTGTGGGACAATATATCATCTAGCAAAATTTGTTATCAGCCCAGGCCTATTCAGTCAGCACGTTACACACTCATTACAGAGAAGAAACTATTAAATGCACACAACACAGCCCCAAAGCCAAAGACGATTGACCTGGCCATTGAAAAAGTAAAAACCTGCCGCACAAAATAAAAATAAACCACCATGAATGGGCCCTGAAAGGCTGGACCGCCGCATGCCGACGAAGACGACTTGAGAAATTTCAGCGTGCAGTACGAGGAGAATGAGGAGTACGGCGAAGACAGCGCTCTCTAGTATGTTGTGTTACAGGCACGTTTTTTTTTTGTTTTTTTTTGTTTTTTTTGTAACTGAACACCAGTGCCTTTGTAAAAATAACATGTTTCAATGTTTTCACCTCCAGCTTATAGACTTGTGCGGCCAATATATGTACAAAATAAAATTTGTCCAAAAATTACGTTGGTGTGGCTTATATTAAGGTGCATTCTATAGCCTGGAAATTACAAATAAACGTATATGTACCATACAAGTTGTTTAATGACATGGTACAATCAGGGTCCAAAAAAAGGTCAGCGCAAATAAAACTGCAAAATATCTCAATCCTATACACCATGTAAGATGAGTTATAAATCCTTTCTTTTTGAGACGGTCAGTTATTTCTGAGTATTAATATCTACCGTATGTAGAAGCAGCTCTTGGCTTGTACAAAGTGTATACAACGGGGTTACACAACGAGCGGAAGATAGCGGACACGCTAACATTACACGCTTGTTATAATACATCACCACTATTTGTTGCTCAGGGAACAAAATGAGTCGTGGCAGCAACAGAGCAGCGAGCAAGGAGCAGGGAGCTCATGAATGGAAG
Organism: Nerophis lumbriciformis; assembly: GCF_033978685.3. Classification (NCBI taxonomy): domain Eukaryota; kingdom Metazoa; phylum Chordata; class Actinopteri; order Syngnathiformes; family Syngnathidae; genus Nerophis; species Nerophis lumbriciformis. The sequence continues at coordinate 29,761,719 of NC_084559.2, read as the reverse complement.
CGGAAGTGCCTTTTTAATAAGTGGACACATGTTCCTAACCAAAAACTATTACTGACCAGCACGTATCCAAAGGGGCTGAGTCTTTCCATGCAGACCTCGCTCCACTGGTCCGTGAAGAGGACATCTTTCAGCCGTTTGTTAATCATAGAGTTCACTTCCTGCAGCCTTAGAGACATACAACACAATGCACAGAGGTCAGAGGGTGCAAACAGAAAAGGGAGTCTTTGATCATCGTTCAGAGCAGAGAGAAAGACTGCTCATTAGTCAGAATTGTCTTGATATAGCCACAACCACATGGACAGATGCTTCATGTCAGTCGTTATGTGAAAAAGCACTGCTGTCACTGTGAAACACTCACCCGATGATGTACATGTCTGTGTTTCCATCACCTACATTCAAACCCAGCAAGCAGGTGATGTCATCAGGGGGCGTGGCCGAACCCACGTTCCAGGTGATGATGTGCACCCTGTTGGCAAAGACACTGATATGAGATTATCTTATACAGTAGGTAAGGTTGTATTTTTGCCTTATTGCTGTGAGAATCCTGTGACTGAAACAAAGGAGTGGGACTATCCAGGACGAGCTGCAGTGTGCTAAAACAACCACCAGGTACCTTCTGTGAGCAGATAACACTGTATCATCTCATTCTCTTTCGGACTTATCAGGTCGGTAGTGCATTCTTCACTCACGCTTAAAATGAAAGATAAGGCAAAAATACAACCTTACCTACTGTAGCCTAATCTTTTTATTCTTGCCTGCACACTTTCGGTATTATTTTAACAAGAGCATATTTTTGCTCAGGTTCCTGACATAAATGCACTATTAAAACCAGTAGACATCAGTTTGAAAATGTATCTGTTAAGCATTATGGTCTTTATTTACCTTTCATTGTGTACAGTATGTACTCTAAATAAGTGAAACTATTGTTATAAGTCAGTTTTTGTCTCTTTTCTACGTGGTGGCACCTCTGGCCAAATGTTTTGAAAACATTGACTCTTGTATTGATTATACTATATTTTATTAAACTGTGGGCAGACATTTTTCATACAGAAATACTTGGACTTAAAGTATAACATGAAATGTATGTAATATAAAGTGAAACAAATACTAGGGATGTGCTACCGATCTTTGTGAAAAAGTATATGACAGCCACTAAGCCCTTTTAATGCTGGTCAAAAACGGCGATCCCCTCTGACTGATGCTGTATTTATTATTTATTATCCTCTGGCTAAAAAGCGGCTACCAGGTAATTATGTGTCTCCATACACAATGTAGAGCCGCTCCCCTAAGCTAATAATAATCACATCCATTACGGCAAAAACTCTGCATTTCCTATTCGTAAGTATTATTATCACTGGAAGACAAGGTAAACAGTTTATGTACCCAGAGCAAGCTTGTGGTAAGCATACTAATAGCTAAGATAGCCGGTAAACTACCTTTAAACAAAATTAAGAAATAAGTGCTTAGTAAACTTTAGGATGTGTAGATGGAACTCCAATACAAAAGGAAGTAAGCAGCTCTTACCAGGAAATTCTCAAGTAGATTAACAGGAGTATAGCGAGAGGAACATTATAACAACAACTGTTGGTGTGTCAATATTGACACCTAAGAGGAAGGCGGATCGATCCATATATTGGTGGTGTTGATATCAAGGGTTCTATCAGTATATGATCGATACAAGAGCGAGACAGACGATATTTTTTGTTTGTTTTCGTTAATGTTTCCAAACTCAGGGAATAATTCCCTGGACACAGGAGGACTTTGAAAACAAAAAACAAAGGATTTAAATGAGTAATAGATAGTTTTTCTTGGTGTTTGGTTATTGTGTACTTCCGAGTTTGTTTATGTCAAACAATTGTATGTAATAAAAAAGAAAAAGGAACTAATTTAAATACTGCATTGATATTGTTAAACTGTCAAAAATATTCACCATGACTTAAATGAAAAATTTACAGTTAATATAAGTGATCGGTCACGGTATTGATTTTGGACAATGTCACTCTTGGATAATTGGTATCATAATTGGCAGGATTAAAACCCTGATTGGAACATCCCTAAAAAAACCTCTTAGTTACAAAACATTTAATCACAATTATTATGAGGTCTTTGACAAGGCGTCTTAAGCTGGGGCGACTCTACTCTGTAATTCATTGTAATATGTACAGTATTTTATATTTGATACGAAGCAGTGATTCAGCTAAATTAAGTGTGTCAGGCTGATGCTCTGTTACTGCAGAATTGTCAGTGTGTAATAGTCAGTCATTGGAACGACACTGAACAAAAATATAAAAACACTTTTTTTTGCGCTCCCATTTTTCATGTGTTGAACTCTCAAACTCTAATCCTCTCAACTATTGTTCACAAATCTGTCTAAATCTGTGTTCGTGAGCACCTCTTTTTTGTCAAAATAATCCATCCCACCTCACAGGTGTGGCATATCAAGATGCTGATTAAACTACATGATTATTGCACAGGTGTGCCATAGGATGCCCAAAAAAGGCCACCCTTAAATGTGCAGTTTTGCTTTATTGGGAGTTTGGGGGGGATCAGAAAAGCAGTCTAGTATCTGGTGTGACCACCATTTGCCTCACGCAGTGCAACACATCTCCTTCGCATAGATTTGATCAGGTTGTTGATGGTGGCCTGTGGAATGTTGGTCCACTCCTCTTCAATGGCTATGCAAAGTTGCTGGATATTGGCAGGCACCTAAACACGCTGTCGTATACACGATCCAAAGCATCCCAAACATGCTCAATGGGTGACATGTGCGGTGATTATGCTGGCCATGCAAGAACTGGGATATTTTCAGCCTCCAGGACATGTGTACAGATCGTTGCAACATGGGGCCGTGCATTGTCATGCTGCAACATGAGATGATGGTCTTGTTTGAATAGCACAACAATGGGCCTCAAGATCTTGTCACAATATCTCTGTGCATTTAAATGCCATCAATAAAATGCACTTGCGTTCAATGTCCATAACATAACCCCAACCCCTTTACGGGCCACTCGATTCACAACGTTAACATCAGCAAACCGCCCTCCCACATAACGCCACACACGCTGTCTGCCATCTGCCATGAACAGTGAAAACCGTAATTAATTGGTGAAGAGAACACCTCTCCATTGTGCCAGATGCCATCAAATGTGAGCATTTGCCCACTCAAGTTGGTTACAACGACAAGCTGCAGTCAGGTTGAGACCCCGATGACTACGACAAGCTGAGCTTCCCTGAGACTGTTTCTGAGACGGTTTCTCACAGTTTCTGCAGAAATGATTTGGTTATGAAAACCAATTGTTGCAGCAGCTGTTCGGATGGCTGGTCTCAGACGATCATAGAGGTGCACCTGCTGGATGAGGAAGGCCTGGGCTGATGTGGTTACACATGGTCTGCGGTTGTGAGGCTGGATAGATCTACTGCCAAATTCTCTGAAACGCCTTTGGAGACGGCTTATGGTAGAGAAATTAACTTTCAATTCAAGGGCAACAGCTCTGGTGGACATTCCTGCAGTCAGCATGCCAACTGCACGCTCCCTCAAAACATGCAACATCTGTGGTATTGTGCTGTGTGATAAAACTGCACATTTCAGAGTGGCCTTTTATTGTGGGCAGCCTAAGGCACACATGTGCAATAATCATGCTGTTTAATCAGCATCTTAATATGCCACACCTGTGAGGTAAAATGGATTATCTTGGTAAAGAAGAAATGCTCACTAACACAGATTTAGACAGATTTGTGAACAATATTTGAGAAGAATAGGTATTTTGTGTATATCGTAAAAGTTTTAGATCTTAGAGCTCAACTCATGAAAAATTAGAACAAAAACAAGTGTTTTATTTTTGTTCAGTGTATCTACTTGAGGTGGTCGCTAACCTATCTTATTATTAATCACAACAAGTCTGTCATCTGATAAATAGCTAATATGTATCAGTTGTGATGTTTTGAATGATACACAAATATTTTGAGCTATTTAAAACATTGCTAGTGGATGATATTGTTTCCCTTCACCATTAAAAATGCAACCATGATAAAATAAACTTCTAACTTTGATGTGGTGGAGTTGTCCAGTACCATGCAACACAACTGCAGCCACAATTAAAACGAATTAAACTGTAATGATGTGTCAGATTAATGTATATTACATGGACAGTTAAGTCGATAACAACACTCAAATACTTGAAAAGAGCATTGTATTTCTATATTGACTGAATTCACCAGTGTGAGGCGATGTTAATAATCTTGTTCAGTTCTTCACTGGAGACATGTTAGGACAAGAGTGCTCTGAAACATCAGTCAACTTGCCTGAAATCCTCCACAGTCTGGGCCTGAGTGTCAGCAGTTCCTGCAACCGACAGAGCTCTCTGGGTGTGAGGGTTCAGGTGAGAGGGTAGAGGCCTGTTGGCAGGTGGGTGGGGCACTGAGGCAGCTCTGATCGCCTGGTGTCCTGGACCTTTAGGACCAGTCTTGATGCTTGGTCGGTCCCCCGAGGATCTGACGGGGGGACTGAAAGCAGGTTTTGAGCGACTTGCTGCCGCGCCATCAGGTGCACACTGGCCCTGGTTGTCCACTGTTGTGGGCTCCGCTTTGGGTTCGGATATGTCGACAGAACCTTCTACTCTGGCACTCCTCTGTGGCCGACGAGGCCTGGCAATAGCGGCAGGTGGCCCAGCGGTGGGCTCACGTGTTGGATCTGATGGATTCGGTGTAGTAGTTTGAGTCATTACTGCGCCTGCTGCTCCACTAAGGTCGTCTGCTGGCATCTGGCTTTGGCTCATGTTGTCTGGCTCCATTTCCAGGTTTCTCTGTAAAAAAGACACTTGTATTTTAGTAAATTAATTAGGGGTGTCTTAGAATAGTAAACCATTCGACATTCTCGATTCAGAGGTTTCTGATTTGACTATTAAACTCGCAGTTGAATCGTCGGACATAGAGAGCTGGGCCTCGCGTAACAAGCTTGCATGCGCATTAAAACCTGCCGTTGGCCATTATTCACAGCAAAGTTGAGATGTATCAAGACTAACGTGGTCGTAGACCTGTGCGCTGACTCACGCCAACTCTATAGCTGCAGTACATACATTTCTACAGGCTGTGGATACTTTAGCAACACACAAAGGTGATGCTGGGTAGAAGTTCACAAAAAAGTGTCAATTTTTACTTCTCAAACTGATTGATGTGCACATCAGAACATCAGAGACATATGAACAACTACCCCCTCTTCCCCATTTTGCCAATGCATTTAAGGTTTCATATTCATATAAATATTTGTGAGGACATATTAATTTATCCAGGTGATCATTTCGCCACCTATTGCTGTCAAAACGTGATCCTGTGACTCCTTGGCCATGTCAGTCGGACAGCAGTAGAGAGTAGTCGTGGCACCGAAAACTGGGGAGGATGTCACGTGTACGGCTGCACCCGCAAGAAGCTTTCCTGTGTTTTGTTAATAAATTGAGTCATTAAACTAAAGTCAAATTCTTTTTTCATATCTTTTGTGATATGCTGGCATATTTAAAAAGGAACTGCACTTTTTTTTTTTTTTTAATTTGCCCATCGTTCACAATCCTTATAAGAGCATACTTGCCAACCCTCCCGGATTTTCCGGGAGACTCCCGAAATTCAGCGCCTCTCCCGAAAACCTCCCGGGACAAATTTTCTCCCGAAAATCTCCCGAAATTCAGGGGCAGCTGGAGGCCACGCCCCCTCCAGCTCATGCGGACCTGGGTCCGCTTTCCCACGATATAAACAGTGTCCCTGCCCAATCACATTATAACTGTAGAATGATCGAGGGCGAGTTCTTGGTTTCTTATGTGGGTTTATTGTTAGGCAGTTTCATTAACGTCCTCCCAGCGCAGTAACAACACACAACAGCAGCAGTCACGTTTTTTGTCTACCGTAAAGCAGTTCGTCTGCCGTAAACAGCAATGTTGTGACACTCTTAAACAGGACAATACTGCCATCTATAACATCAATAACATATACGCTTTTAGAGAGTGCAGTGCACAACTGCGCACACAAGGAGACGAAGCAGAAGAACGAGGAAGATACAGCCATGACGACGCCGACGACGAGTAAGATGAAGAAATGCGCTTTGTTGCACCTTTCCTGCCTGAGTCCGGCGATTAGTTGCAAATCTTGCTTTATTGATTGCTTGCACACAGCCAATCCAACACAAAACAAACTAGTCCCCGCCCGCACTCACGCTACCGCTCCCTCTCTTCTCTCGCCCACACACTCACTGACGTCACTCACCTCACATGCTCACCTATTAAATGGCCACACACACACATACGCTACTCTCATAACAGCTTGTAAGTTCCAAGCCGCAGCTGCGATTGGACCTGGATAGCCTCCGGGAAGAAGTAGTGGACTACCAAGTGCTTGGCACTGAAGATCTTCCTCAGGAAGCAAAGATTGACCGGTTTTGGGCCATGCTAGGGAGAGATGGAAAATTCCAGACTCTAATGCATTTGATGAAAGCACTTTTGTGCGTGCCACACATCAATGCATCATCAGAGAGGGTGTTCAGCATGGTTAGAAAAATAGTGACAGAGAATAGAACAAGGATGGACAATTCAACCCTTAACTCAACAATGAGTAGATGAGTGTTATGTGTGTGTATATGTGTAAATAAATGAACACTGAAATTCAAGTATTTCTATATTTAGATATACATATATACATGATAAAATAAATATATATATATATATATATATATATATATATATATATATATATATATATATATAGCTAGAATTCACTGAAAGTCAAGTATTTCTTATATATATATATATATATATATATATATATATATATATATATATATATATATATATATATATATATACAGTATATATATATATATGAAATACTTGACTTGGTGAATTCTAGCTGTAAATATACTCCTCCCCTCTTAACCACGCCCCTAACCACGCTCCCGCCACAACCACACCCCCCGTCCCACCCCCGACCACGCCCACCCCACCTCTTGAAATCGGAGGTCTCAAGGTTGGCAAGTATGTATAAGAGACAAGAACACAGGTCTTTTTTTTTTTTTAGCATTCTAAAGATGATAAAAAACGCTTGGAAAATGTGGCTAATGGAGTCACCGTTGTAGCCTACACATTAAACTGTAATTTGGCTGATGTGAACAGGCTACTGTAAAACACATTTTGATGTAAATTACAAAAATTATATTCACATTGGGGTAATCAGAGTCACCTGCCTCTTCTCAAGTTTACGTATCATTGTAGCGCCTATCTTTTCAAACAGGGTGCAGCACTAATTTCCCCGAGGCAGTTTTGCCCACGCACATCAATTTTTTTCTACACTTTCTTCCAGACACAAATATTTATTTTTTTGTTTCAGCCTGTGTTCAGTTCTCGGCGGCACGGCAATATCAAGCTGACAATCGCTCTACAGTTCACTTAAAACACGAGAAATAAGCATCTCCTACTGAATTGTGATTGGTCAGACCGTGCCGAGCTCAAGCATATTGCTACTTTCAATATGATTTGTGCATTTATAAGGGGGCGTGCCAAGCCTCGCACACGTCTGCAGCTGATTTCAAGTTGATTGCAATGTAACAAAGAAATGTGCTTGGATTTGTGTGTGCGAACACTTTAATACGTCAACATTTTACTTACTTATGCCGTTTTCTGGATTTGAACTTATACATATATTTTTAGTAGGAAAGCCACTGGCAACTGGCAACGACACTACAAGTGAAAACACTGAAAGTATGGGAACATTTCATCCTGGACACGAAAAGTGGACCTTGCTTTTCATTGCAGTACGTCTGTTATGCGGAATAATTTAAAGAGGTCAAATTATGATTTTTTTTTACATTGAAAAAAAATTCCTTGTGGTCTACATCAGGGGTCCTCAACTTTCTTTGCACCACGAACCAGTTTAATGTAGGCAATACTTTCACGGACCGGCTTTCCACGTGTGGCAGATACATACAGCAAAAATAAATGCATGAAAAATAGAACTCATTACAACGCTGAATTAGTGGGAGCCCTGTGCTTGTTTCTTTGCAATGATATCCCCAGCAGGTTAATGGTAGTATATACCATCAACCTGCTGGGGACTGCAGATGGAAATCAGCCTTTGGCTACAATCTGTCACATTTATATTTGATATGTTCATTAATGTGTATTGTACCATCTCACAAATATAACGAATGCAGCTTCTATGAGGAGTTTTATTGTTTATCTATAAACAAGCTTATTGGTGTGTTTAGTGGGACAGGCGAAAGTTAAGGCAGTTGTTTATAAATTATGTAATATTTCTGTTCGGCCCAGTAGCAAATGCGTCACGGACCGGTGGTTGGGGACCCCTGGTATACATAACATGTAATGGTGGTGCTTTTATAGACCATTTTTTAGCTGCTTTCTGACTGTCTCTTCAGAATGCGCCGTTTTGTAGGCTGTCGAAGCCGTCCTCCAGGCCTGTGTCAACTGTGTTTCCACCCCGTCAGCCATGTCTGTAGTTCTCAGAGCTTACATATCGAGTCTACTGACAGATAGTTAGAACCATATGCTACTTTTTATAAGAAATGGCAACAGTTGAGGATTTTTCATGCATGTGTATATACGAGCCAGTCTTCCCCACAACATGAGGATAGAGGAAAATAAGGAAGTTACTGACTACAACTTTGGACTACAACTGAATAAAAATGGCGGCTCTACCAGTAAACCACTACCATGTGTGGAGAAAGCCGCTGATGTAGCTGTAGCACAATATGTCACAATCGGCTTATTTGGAAAGAGGCAAAAGTGTAATATGTCTGCCACGTCTATGGTTTGAAGGCAAGAGAAGTAGAGACCAAGTTGTGTGAAAAATAAATGTAACTATCATTTTAGCCAAAGTCTGCCAAATAAACTTTGACTTTATAACTGTGTGCAGCTTTCTTAACACATCATCATCATCATATTCATCACAAAATGCCATTTTCTTTTTGAAGAAGCTAGATATATTTAATGTTGTTTGTATGTAGTGTTGCTATTTTGACTCGTACTTTTAAGGTGTTTATCTTGGGGGGTGCTGGAGCCTATCTCAGCTGCATAAACATTTAATTTCACAGTTATCGTGACCAATATGATCTCAGCTATCAATATTATCACTGTATTGTTGAATGTGGTCAGAAAATACTAACTACACATTAAAAATCTTTTGACCAAGCATTTTTTTAAACAACTAAAATAAATACACTGTTAGAAAACCCACTATTTTGCATGTTTTGTGTTTCTTATGCTTCACTGATAGTGTTTTAGTCTAAGTATTACTGTATATCGGTTTTCATGGCTAAGCTTTTATTGTTTTAATATTGGTTTGTACTGTAGCATTTTAACATTTATTTAGATGAAACATGTGTAACAAATTAAATCGGTTATTCATTTCTGGCAGGCATTGCGGCGTCCTAATCTGTTCAGCGGTCCTTAAATGCACTGTAAAAACACCTCTGTCTTTTATTCCTTGAGTATAGAAGAATCACTCAGTTCTAAGAGAGCGCACCTCGTAGGTTCAAGTTAGACAATTTAATATTTTATTGACTCAAACAGTAATGTGTTTGCATAAGTTTAGATTGCTTAATGAGGAAAGACGTTAATGTCTCTTGTTTTCATGTTAGCATTTAAGATAGCGAGCTGGCGCCAATCAGTCAATGAGTTTATCAAAGTGCAGTTATCAATCACAGTTTTTTGATCATTTTAATTTAAAACGGTAAAACTAACGGTCGGAAATTTTACTGCGGTTAACGTTTATTGTTACATTCGTAGTTTAACTGTATCTTCCTTATTTTAAAAAAAATGTTTAATTCAATTATATACTGAAAATGTTCCTGCATCATTAAAAATAGGTTTTAATGATAGTGACAGCTTGACGCTGAAACTGATAATTTTAAATAGTAAAACTGGGGGCAAATTCGACTAAATTGGAAATCAATTGTTTAACTTTGGAGGTCCCATTGTCAAATTTCCACAAACATAATACACAAACAAAGCTCACTGTGCCAATAATGTGTTGACCCAAAAAGACAGGGCTAGTCTAATTCTTGCAGTATCAAAGCCTTAGAAATACATTGCTAAATAACAATAAAAAATAAAAAATAAAAAAAATAACAATGATGCATTGATCTATTTGGCAGTGCCTTTCATGAGAAAATAAGTCCTGTACACACTACCATCAAGTCTCTTTATGCCTAATGGGTCGTCTGCTGTAACCAAGGAGATGCTCAGTCACTTCATATCAGCTGGGAGCACCTGACACACACACTAACTACACATGAGGAGCCACAACAGCACAAGTCACAAGAGCTGAAGTAATACTGGCAATTAAGGGGGCTTTAAGGTAATTTAACCAAAATCCAATTCCATCTTGAGTAATAAATGCATCCCATGTTGTAAAACAATATGTTCAATCTGAACCATTGACGTACAAGAAACAGCAAGTTTAAAAAAAAAACATTATGAAAAGGGCTTGACATTGCAAACTGCAGACAAGCAACAATGAGAAAAGATGCCATTAAAATAAATCCAATTTCTCACTTGTCAAATCCCATCTCAGTAAAAGAATAAATGGATTATTTGAACATGGAAAATGGTATCATTAAATCACAGGAAGTGAACTAACAATCAGTAATTGCTGAGACATGAAGAAGGGGTACAGGATTAAATAACTATCCTTCTTCCTAAACCTTTTTGGACATGTTAAAGGGGATGTTTGCAACCTTTACGCTGATGCCGAGAGGGCATTACTTTCGAGAGTGTTGTCGGCATTATTTCCTGTCCTCATCCGGCTTTTAGCATGTAAACTATGTTCGTGCGTAACACACATGCCGGCACATTAGCTTTGTGTAAGGTCAGCTAACGATAGCAATTTAGCAATGTTAAGCTACTAAAGTTATCTGTCATTGAAAGTATAGCCTATGGAAGTGGTCCCCAACCACCAGGCCGCACTGATTGGTACCGGGCCGCATAAGAAAAAATAAAATTAAAATAAAATATTTTATTTATTTATTTATTTTTTAAATTAAATCAACATAAAAACACAATATATACACTATATATCAATACACTCTGCAGGGATACAGTCCGTAAGCACACATGATTGTATTTCTTTATAAATAAATAAAACAAAAACAAATTTTCAAGCGTTGACCGGTCCGCAGCTACAAAAAGGTTGGGGACCACTGGCCTATGGTAACAACAACACAACATTACAAATTGTTAGTTACTTCTCTTTGACAGCTTTTGTGTGCGTGCACGTGTGGACAGCGGTGAGTATGGACAGGTACCAAATTTGGTACTTTAATAGGCACCGACCGTATTTTGTCAATGTTAACGCGTATGGATTTACGTAAAATCAAAGAGGTGCCATATTTCGATATCTTTTGTTTCACGCGACAACATGTCTAGTTGCAGACTCGGCAAACACTTGGCTGGCAAAACAACCACTCAAGTAGCACTCTAAACAGAATCAGTCGTACTGACTCTAGTTAAATTACAATTTTCCATGCCAAAAAAGCAAGTATGCCTGATAGAAAACGCTAGAACATACAGTAAAGCGCCACTTTCAAAATGCACTAGCTTGATGCTATTCACATTGGATTTGCCATAAACATGCTAGTGATAAGCATTAGCGATTTTACATGGCGATTTAAACTCCTCCAAATTTGGTAATGAAAACTACAACTAAGATACTGCACCTTACAAACAAACAGCTGGTGTGTAATAAGTACAATACAGAGTATAAACACTTTTTAGGCCGCGTCAAAAGGTTAGTTTCAGCTTAATGGCAAAGACTACTTCCTGACTAGGCAACACACCGTAGTCTCTACACTACTACCATCTAATGTCTTGGAATTGTTACTGCATGCAAAGTCTTCTATATCAGTGGTCCCCAACATTTTTGTAGCTGCGGACCGGTCAACGCAATTATTATTACCAGCTCACTATTAAGTAGAGATGTCCGATAATGGCTTATTTGCCGATATCCGATATTCCGATATTGTCCAACTCTTAATTACCTATTCCGATATCAACCGATACTGATATATACAGTCGTGGAATTAACACATTATTATGCCTAATTTTGTTGTGATGCCCCGTTGGATGCATTGAGGTGGGGGGGGGGGGGTATATTGTAGCGTCTTGGAAGAGTTAGTGCTGCAAGGGGTTCTGGGTATTTGTTCTGTTGTGTTTATGTTATGTTACGGTGCGGATGTTCTCCCGAAATGTGTTTGTCATTCTTGTTTGGTGTGGGTTTACAGTGTGGCGCATATTTGTAACAGTGTTAAAGTTGTTTATACAGCCACCCTCAGTGTGACCTGTATGGCTATTGACCAAGTATGATTTGCATTCACCTGTGTGAGTAAAAAGCCGTAGATATTATGTGACTGGGCCGGCACGCAAAGGCAGTGCCTTTAAGGCACGCCCCCAATATTGTTGTCTGGGTGGAAATTGGGAGAATTTCGGGAGAATGGTTGCCCCGGGAGATTTTCGGGAGGGGCACTGAAATTCGGGAGTCTCCCGGGAAAATCGGGAGGGTTGGCAAGTATGACTGGGAGACGCAACTGCTCTGTACTTCTCCCTACGTCCGTGTACCACTCCGTACAGCGGCGTTTTAAAAAGTCATAAATTGTACTTTTTGAAACCGATACCGATAATTTCCGATATTACATTTTAAAGCATTTATCGGCCGATAATATCGAAAGTCCGATATTATCGGACATCTCTACTGTTATTAAGTGTTGAATTGTTGAAAAATTTGATTTTCTTATTCAACAAATCAATGTTTATTAACACATAAAACTCACTCAATTGGTACCGTTGAGTAAAACAGTATTGATTTCCAGGTACCGGGAATTGGTACCTTGAACGCCAGACACATTTATTGGAGTAACAAGCAATTTTTATTCAATATAATGAAATTAAATTAGTAAAATATTGTGAAAATGATATGTTCTGTAACATAAGCTACAGTTAAGTTACAGCTAAGTTGATGTTACCATTTTTGGTTTAAAAAAATATACTTTTGAGGAAGTTGCCAACAGCCCCTTTAAGCATGTAGGAAATCAATACATCATTACCATTGTGAGGGAACGGTCTTAAAATAAGTCATACAAGAGAAAAACTGGGACAACTTGACCCAGATCCATTAGTCAATGGTGAACATGATGTAAGTCTGCATTAAAATGATCTGTGTTGAGTTGTTTATTTTGAGTAGAAATGACAAAGAAATGTCACTTTGTGTTGCTGTGTGTACAACCAAACATTGCAACAAGCATTAAGTCTTCTTCCTGTTCACGTGTGGGCATTGATAATAATTAACCAGGACTTTATGATGACCATGACACTCCACATGCTCGCTCTCTTTCTTTGACACACACTATTTGTCTGGGAAGAACATGTTCTTATGCTCCACGTACAGTTTTTAAAAGGGGGTGGTCTTACAATGGAGGGCAATTACGCTCACGTGGGTGTGGGTGGGTCCAAAATAATGAGAGCAGAGAGAGATGGACAGTTGGGTAAGACATGCCAGTTTAGTGATGGCATTCTGGGGTTTTTTGCAGTATAAAAAACTTCCCCTAGGCACTGTCTATTTCTCCATGATTTAACCACCCCCTCCCCTCTCTTATTGTCTCTAATCCTCTCTCTCCCCTCTGTCTACTGCGCCATCTTTACTTTTATGTAAAGGTCATTCAATCTTACAAATGTTCATTACATGATATTTTGCTTTCACTTCATCTCTAGTCAAAGTGAAGTAACAATGCCACACAATGATAAATTGTGTGGCAAAACAATAATGTGCAGCGATTTTGATGAAATGTTGGTTTTTTTTATGATGAACCATAACACACAATACACTGTAACCTTAAGAGTCGAATGCCAATATAGAATTTTACCAACATGTTGGAGAAAACCGGTCAGATTAAAATTTTAAACACCACCCCGGAAAAAACATTGAACCTCACAAGACCTTTAATTAATTTGGTTTTGTTATTTGGCTTTCTTTGACTATTTTTCAGCACTTATTCATAATCCAGTGCCAATTTACATATTACACATCAGAACTAATCTGAACTAACTAAATGAATGTAGTTTTGCAACATGAATTTTCTCTGTCGTATACCTTTGTCATTCATCACTGAAGTTAATAAAGACTTGGTGTGAATGTTTTATATTATTAGTTAACTTATTTTTATGACAGTTAGGCTTGTTAAAGATTACTTTAAAATAACAACTGTAGAGTTAAAGATTTATGATGTATAATGATGACAGCCAGATTAAACTGAATGGATATATCTTAAGGCATTGTTTCCTATAAAGTGTTTGCCAAAAAAAAAAATTGGAAGAATTGGCGCCTAATTATATGTATTTTTTTTAATTTGTGTTTTCACCCTTACTCAAAAACATATTATAATTAGACTGTCTTTGTAGCTTGTCGTTCCAATTCCGTACAGTAAATGGCTTTGTAACTCGGCTTTTTAACGCATGTCACAGCTGACTCGGTCACACATTATGACTAGGGCTGTCAAATTAATAATTTTATAAATTAGATTAATGTGTACCCCGCCTTCCGCCCGATTGTAGCTGAGATAGGCTCCAGCGACCCCCGCGACCCCAAAGGGAATAAGCGGTAGAAAATGGATGGATGGACATTTCGTAATTTGGATTATCAGGATTCATCACAGCTGATTACTCGCTTGCTTAATCAAAATTTGCTTAACAAAAGACCCTAATATCTGTACAAAACTGCAATTTTTTTGTCAGAATGTCGTCTCGGAAAGTTGTTAAACCTTTTACTTGAATGATTTATCTAAAGTACTTTCAGACTGTATTTTGGAGTAAAATTTGCAGGAGAGCACACCAGTCGGTGTGTCTACACTCATCTTTGTACTGATGTATGCATTAATCTGATCACTGACTGTATCGCGGGTAAGGTAGAAGAGCTTGCACAATCAAAATAAATTGCATAAATTAAATGTGTTCACGACTAATGCGATCATTTTTTTGTGATTAATCACATGAGTTAACTCGCTAATTTTGACAGCCCTAATTATAACACATCTGTTAACGTACATACTGAAGCAGAATGACATGTACTGAGATTATCTTTAAAACCAGCACACACTTACATGGAGCCCAGAAAACATCATGAATGTTTGTTTAAATGGTCAATCATTTTTTTAAGTTTCACGCATGTCTACTTTGCAAAATGAAACAAACACCCCTAATAGTTTCATGTTCTGTGAGATAATGTTGCATATTTCTGAAAACTAGTACTGTCAAACAATTATAAACTAATAATAATAATGAATAATGGATTAGATTTTATATCGCGCTTTTCTATTATTAGATACTCAAAGCGCTCACAGAGAAGTGGGAACCCATCATTCATTCACACCTGGTGGTGGTAAGCTACATTTGTCGCCACAGCTGCCCTGGGATCGACTGACGGAAGTGAGGCTGCTAGTTTTCGCCTACGGTCCCTCCGACCACCACCAATCATTCATTTATCATTCATTCACCAGTGTGAGCGGCACCGGCAGCGATATGGATGTCAAGAGGCGGGGAGCGAACCTGCAACCCTTAGGTTTCTGGCACGGCCGCTCTACCCACTACGCCATACCGCCACAGACTATAACCAGATTAATCACAAATTGGCTGTGGATTCATTTTAATTAATCATGATTAAATATCATTCCTTTTTTATCTATATTAATGGTGTTTCATTTTGCATGAGGGGCTCAAGAAAGAAGGTAATGATGACCATGGACTTAACTAGGGATGTCCCGATCCGATATTTGGATCGGATCGGCTGCCGATATTTGCCAAAAATTGCGTATCGGCAAGGCATGGGAAAATGCCGATCCAGATCCAGTTTAAAAAAAAACACCGGTCCGTGTTTTCCAACGCACCGATTTAAATAATACATTCCACTTTTCTGTTGCTCCGTAGTTTCCGTTCCGCATTTTCCAGCACACCTTCAACACATCCACAATTCTCACGCAGTTGCTTTATAGCTGCTGGCATTACACGACAGGCTCTTCTCACACTTTCCTGTGTCTCCCTCTCACAGACAGACAAGCGCACCTTCTTACACACGTCACATACTGTCACGACATACGTCACATACGTATACGTCCTCTCCCAGCAGAGAGGTAGCAGCATGGCTAACGTTAGCTGTGATGCTAGCGCAGCCGTGCGAGCAATGCTCCCTCTAAGGTGCTCGCATATCAAACTCTTTTGGCTGTCTTTTTGACACTTACATCCGGCGCCCCCCTCCACACCCTGGATTATAAATAATGTAAATAATTCAATGTGATTATCTTGTGTGATGACTGTATTATGATGATAGTATATATCTGTATCATGAATCAATTTAAGTGGACCCCGACTTAAACAAGTTGAAAAACGTATTGGGGTGTTACCATTTAGTGGTCAATTGTACGGAATATGTACTTCACTGTGCAACCTACTAATAAAAGTCTCAATCAATCAATCAAAACACATAGAATCATCATACTGCTGTGATTATATGCATCAAGTGTTCATTCAAGGCTAAGGCAAAATATCCAGATATATATTGTGTATCGCAATATGGCCTTAAAATATCGCAATATTAAAAAAAGGCCATATCGCCCAGCCCTAGTTCAATGATGCCATTTCTGTTTGTCATGTATAATTTTGTCTATTTTGTGTTTATCCTTGAATAAACAGGTCAGTTTCTTGTTACCAACCATTGTGTATTATTCAAACTCCCCTAATTCAGCTGGCTAGTTGTTATCAAGAGTACTAAAACCCTTTTCAACATGATTCTGACAACTAAGTAGGCTAAATAACTTTAAACTTTAATACATGCTCGGATAGGCCAGTATCGGTATCGGTCAGTATCGGTATCGGATCGGAAATGCAAAAACAATATCGGTATCGGATCGGAAGTGCAAAAACCTGGATCGGGACATCCCTAGACTTAACATAACATGAACGTGATGTTAAAGCTAACAAAAATTCCTAAACAAACATTTATCCACAAACATGTGGATGTTGCTCATTTTGTGTTATAAATGTGCTACTTAAAGATGGAAGCTTCAGTGAAAAGAAAGCACCTCCCTGCAGAGTGTACATAAAACGTGTTACATGTTGATATAGCATCAACTGCCCATTTGTGTATGTGTGAGATGCTGACACTACTTGAAAAAAAATGCCCAAAACGCATTGCTGGGGAGGTTTTTGATTTTGAGTCATTATCAGGAAGATGAGTTAATTGGATTTGAATTTTTAAACAGATTAATAATGACAGTGGATTAAACTGCATAAAAGCTTTAATTATGACAGTAAAACTACTTATGACACTAACAAAAATCTCTGTTTTACTCTTCCACACACAAACAGAGTTTTTTGTCATGGTCAATTATGCAAATTAGACGGTTATGCCATTTTGCACGCCACCTCCACAGATACAACATTCCCGTCCTGTGGAAAACTGCTCTATGTTTTTTTTATTGCAACCTTTACATTTGAGTTCGACCAGCATCAGCCTCAGAAGTGTGACGGTCATCATGATAAAAAGAAAACAGGCTTTAGAAGGACATCTGGAGGTCAATAGACGCTAAATCCTGTAAATGTCATAAAATGCTTTATGAATGGCACAGGGGAAAAAAATCTACATTCAGAGGACTTAATCTTCATGACACACACACAAATGTGCATTTTTTCAAATTTACGTCAGAGCAACAGCAAAAATATTTTCTGCACCGAGAACAGTCAGGACAGATTAGCATTTTGTATTCCGCTCACGTCGGCAGAGGAGAGAGCGGAACAATTTGACAATAACAAATGTATCACGGTGTTTACATGCACCCTCCTGAGGGCCAGAGGCACGCAAGAGCCAGAGAGGATGTAGAGCAACTTAAACACTGAGCTCCACCTCGTCCTGTTGAGCTCAGGTTGGCTTCTGACGACAAAGAATGACGACTGAAAGTGACAGTTTGACACTGTGAGGAGAACTGATAAGACTCTGATAATACCAGCGCTTTATCATACATTTCAGTTTAGTACTGCACTGGTAACGTATTTAGCTGCAGTAAAATACTACAACAACATTAAGTGCCCTTATACAACATTGCAAACTATTATAATAAAGTCACAATTGTGTAATGACTGTCTGGGTGTACCTGACATAGTTAGTGGCTATCATGTTAGGTCCATGTGGCCTGCTGTTTAATGTTTGACATCACAGCCAGGGATAGTGTTGGCATTCAGGGCCTCCGGGGGCCATATCTCCCAGAGAGGCGGACACTAATGGTGACCTCCACACTAATGACATGCTGCCACAGCTGGAAATGTTTGCTCCAGGTCCTAGCGCCTATTTCTGAGCTCACTCTACTCCATGCTGGTCTTCATTTTTTTGATCAGGCCACAGCTCCAGATGACAGGCTGTCAAAGCCATTTAGTTGTCAGTCTAAAACTTGCAGACAACGTTAAATATAATGTGATGCAAGTCCTTTTAAAACTGTATTTAGGTACCTGTCACATTTGAACCGATAACGTACCAATTTACAGTACCTGGAAATTAATATCAGTACTCCACAGTGCCAATTGTCAGTATTGTTGTGTGTTAATTGTTTAATAATAAAATACTTTTAATGTAACATTTCTAAAAATGAACTGATTATGATAACTGTGCTGTATAGTTATATCATTACATTTCTTGAGTCTCATTTGCAAGTATTATATAGAAGACTTTGCATGCAATTCCAAGACATCAGATGGCAGTAGTGTACGGACTACAGTGTGTTGCCTCAATAGGAGGTAGTCTTTGCCCTTAAGCTGAATCTAGTCTTGTGTTGCGCCCTATGAAGTATTTATACTGTAATTTTCATAACCCCATTTTAAGCCATGTAAAAAGAGGGGTTAGCCAAAAGATACTTGATCCAACAACCCCTTGTTAGGTTTGTTTGATATACAGTACTGTACAGCACTTTATATTGTGTTCAAAATGTACTAACCTTCACTAAAATATGGACTTTTGTCAAGGCTGGAGCCCATTATTCATATTTATATTGTTTCACATGGAGAAATGCACTTCAGTATACAAACGTTTCTATTTTATAAGTTTGTAAATCGAGGTTCCACCATATTAACTCTTTATTGCTCAAGCGCTAAGCCTTTTGGTTAATAGACTGGTATAAGCATTAAACATTATTTATCCAGGGTAAGGCAATTAAGAACATATTTTCATTTGCAATGCTGACCAAACAAAGAGGCAACATTGACATGACAGATATGTGTGATGATATTCTCTCAAGATCTTAATTACCAAAAAAAATTACCGCTATGGCTCGCTCTCAACCGCTCACAAAAATGTTTTAAATTGTGGGGTGAATGTTTTGGCTTATAAATGAACGTTTAAGATGAACAAACACTTCACGTGCACAGAGATTGTCTGCAATTTGTGGACAACAGAACAGACAGCAGAAAATAAGTTAGCCTCTGGTAGGGTTTCTTTCTGTAATTATATTTATTAATTATTACTACTATAAGTAATTTAACAATAAATGCTGAGTGTGTGCTTTTACTGCCATCCAGTGTCTACTTTTAAGTGTGTAGTATAAAACGAGTAAAACATCAATACAGTATTTTTTATTGAAATTCTGTGCTTTTTTAGGTTACTGTTACAAGGAACACTTAAAACATTGATAAAAAAAATTTAAATTACAAGTTGATACAATGGTATTAAAGAAAAAGTGGCAGCAAATTCAGACATTTTAAGCCACAGTAATCACGAAAAAAGCCAGAGAAATCTTAGAAAGACTTGAATAATGCTGCACTTTGGGTCATAATGGACTTTCATCTCATAAAAATAAAACAATAATTCACACTGTTCAAACAGTTACTGTTGCACTTGTGGCGTAAAAATGGCCATGCTTTAAACAGCCCTGGTTTGTTTCTTTTTAGAAAACTGCTCTCTTTTTATGGACCCACATCATATTCCAAAGGTTAAATTAATTATTTATCAATTATTAGATAGAAACTAATATGCTTTGTCATAAAATTACAATGGCAATGTTTGGCAACCAATCCAATCTACATTAGATTGGATTGGTTTAAGCATATTTGTTGTACAACTTGTATCAAACTACACATTAGTGTAAATTTAAATCTGTTACCTGACCAATGGAAATAAAATGCTTGCAGATGCAAACATGATCTAGAGTAATGAGTGTGTGTGCAAGCGGAGACACTTCATTGCCTTAAATACTCCTTCCTGTCAAGAATGAAACAAGAGTGTTGCACAAGTAAGACAATAGCGATGCAACATCTTTACACTATCTACAGGAAGTGAATGGGTGAAAATCAGAACCGATGCAACTAAAAATAACACACATGATAATACACTCTCATTGCAATCTCCTTTCCTTATTATTAAAACAGCACTGCATGTTTGCAGAATAGAAACCTTTGTGTTTCCTGCTACTTTTTTGACATACATTACTACTTGGCCTGGACCGATAATTTTTGCTCGACGATATGTTGACCTACAAATTATTGCAGATAAACCAATCAATCAATAAATGTTTACTTATATAGCCCTAAATCACGAGTGTCTAAAAAACTATATTATTGTCAACATTATCAAATTACCCACTGATGAAATAACTATACATAATAATAATGCAAGTATACCCTTTCAAATGCAATAAACGTATATTTCTCCAATATTTTAATGTTAAAACGTTTTATAAACAAACGTTATAATTATGATGTAAACTTTAAAAATATCCAAGTTAAATGAACAAAAACAAATAATGAAAATAAAAAATAATCTGTTAGCAAAATGTTGCACTTGAATACAAATCACAACCAAAAGCAATAAAAAGGGTTCCGTGTCTGTTCAGGAGAATTGGGGCAACCTCAAATATACACAACCAAAACAATAAACAATATGGCTAAATAAAGTTATTATGACCAAAATTATCACGGTATTGTTGAATGTGCCCAAAAATTACTCATATCCACACTAAAATCTTTTAACATAGTTTTCTTTTTTTAATAACTAAAATAAATAGCTACACAATACACTTTCTTGGCAGAGGAAACATGAAATATTGTTCTGGCTTCATAAAAGCCATATTATCTTTATTTGTGTGTTTAATTATGTTTATCATCTTCCATTTTAATTTGTAAACATTTTAGATTTTATTTTAATAAATACAAATTAGGTGATGTTTTACATTTACTTCAGGCTAATGTGACGTCACGCGAGTTCACTTCCTATTAAATAAACGTCAGCCTGCTTCAACTTGACATTGGAGTTCATATTGATAACTTCGTGCAAAGACAGCACAGCCTTTATGTTCAATGTGAATATTGTATCTTAATTGTTTAGACAGTAATGTGTTTAAACATGTTTAGATTATGTTCTATTTAGGGCTGCAACAACTAATTGATTAAATCGATTGAAATCGATCATAAAAATAGTTGGCGATTAATTTAGTCATCGATTCGTTGGATCTATGCTATGTGCAGAGGCAATTTTTTTAATTTATTTTTTTATAAACCTTTATTTATAAACTGCAACATGTATTTTTTTTATTTTTCAGGCAACTCATATAAAGTTAAAGTACCAATGATTGTCACACACACACACTAGGTGTGGCAAAATTATTCTCTGCATTTGACCCATCACCCTTGATCACCCCCTGGGAGGTGAGGGGAGCAGTGGGCAGCAGCGGTGGCTGCGCCCGGGAATCATTTTGGTGATTTAACCCCCAATTCCAACCCTTGATGCTGAGTGCCAAGCAGGGAGGTAATGGGTCCCATTTTTATAGTCTTTGGTATGACTCGGCCGGGATTTGAACTCCCAACCTACCGATCTCAGGACGGACACTCTAACCACTAGGCCACTGAGTAGTTGATGTAGATGCCCATATCGGCTGTTCAGATTGACTTTACAAAAGAGAAGTGTAGGATACTTCTCTTGTTGCCTTATTTGTATTTGACTTTATTAAATGTATTTATATTATCATTTGGTGCAGCCGGGCCGGAGCAGGATGGGATAGAAAGAGAAAAAAAAAGAAGACAGAGGGGGAAATTGTGGGGACAAGAGGGGGATTAGACAGAGAGACAAAAACAACAACAGCAAACACAACAACAACAATAGAGCAACATCAGCAAATATGACATGTACAAATATGATGGTAAAAGTGATAGCAAATAAGCAGTTAGCGAAAATAAAAAAGAATACAGAAATGACAATGAGCATTATTACACTACAAATGGAGCAATACAAATACCAATAGAAATAGCGCTATCAATACTGAACAATACCAATAATTTACCTTTATTATCAACAATACAGTTGTTCAAATGCAACAATACATATACGTAATGATAACTTGAGATACGAAAGAATGCAGAAAAATGGAGGGGGTTGGCGATTAATTTAGTCATCGATTCGTTGGATCTATGCTATGTGCAGAGGCAATTTTTATTTTTATTTTTTATAAACCTTTATTTATAAACTGCAACATGTATAAACAGCTGAGAAACAATAATCAAAACAAGTATTGTGCCAGTATGCTGTTTTTCCCCCCCAATAAAATACTGGAAAGGATAGAAATGTAGTTTGTCACTTTTATCCGATTATTAATCGATTAATCGAAGTAATAATCGACAGATTAATCGATTATCAAATTAATCGTTAGTTGCAGCCCTAGTTCTATTGTTTTTTTAATGGGGAAAGACGTTAGTGTCTGCTTGTTCTGGCCTCAAGCTAACGCTAGTCGTTGGTTGATAATTTTATCAACGCGTGGCCCATAACAGCGCATGCACAGGGCGGTTATCGAGGCTGGCAAAGTTATCGAGTCAATTTTCTTTTATCATTCGGTTAATTGACTTACAGAATACCGCCCCAGGCCTACATATAATGTGATGTAATTCAAATATTTCAGACAAAATTATGTTGGTTTAAATACTGTTCTTTTTTTAATTCACATACTACCATTAATGAACAGCTTCTAAAATAGACTTTCAGAGAGTATAGTTGTCACACACACACTAAAGAACATTACATTTGTGTCATTTCTGCATGCTTTAAGATGTCATTTTAACATCGATCTATGTAGCGTTCACCGAACCACATCAGAGTTCCCCTGTGGGACTGGTTTGGTGCAGACCAGGGTTCAGACGATCGCTATCACACATGACCAAACAAACCGCACTGGCACAACAATCTCACGAGAGTTCGTTTTAACGAGGACTGTCAAAGTTAACTCATTTGATTAATCACAAAACAATATTGCATCAATCATGTAAAAAATCAAAATCAAAATCATTGCACAATTTATTTTGAGCATACATGCTCCTGTACTTTAACCGCGGATAGTTACATAAAAATAAGAACAGGTTGTGATACGGTCAGTGATCAGGTCAATGCATATGACAGTGCAAAGATGAATGAGGAGATGCCGACTGTTAAGTTAAAGTTAAAGTTAAAGTACCAATGATTATCACACACACTAGGTGTGGTGAAATTTGACCCATACCCTTGTTCACCCCCTGGGAGGTGAGGGGAGCAGTGAAAAGCAGCAATGGCCACGCCCGGCAATAATTTTGGTGATTTAACCCCCAATTCTAACCCTTGATGCTGAGTACCAAGCTGGGAGGTAATGGGTCCCATTTTTATAGTATTTGGTATGACTCGGACGGGGTTTGAACTCACGACCTACCGATCTCAGGGCGAACACTCTAACCTTTAGGCCACTGAGCAGTTGTGTTTCCTGGCTAATTTCACTTCAAAAAACACGCCAGGTACTTTAGATTAGGGCTGCAACGATCGATTAATTTGATTATAAAAAAGCTTCGATTTACATTCTGTTGCTTCGATTAATCGTTTGAGCGTAACCAATAAACATTTTTTAGAATCCGGACTGCCTGGAGTGCTTGGAACTTTAAAAACACGGACATCGCTTCATATGTTAAAGTGCAAATTCAATGTTGATGTGCATTTATTAGAAAAAAGGAATGAAGATTATGGCAAGCAGAACAAACTGTGTTTATTTAAATCATTTTTGGTGATTTAACCCCCAATTCCAACCCTTGATGCTGAGTGCCAAGCAGGGAGGTAATGGGTCCCATTTTTATAGTCTTTGGTATGACTCAGCCGGGGTTTGAACTCACAACCTACCGATCTAAGGGCGGACACTCTAACCCAGACCTGGGCAAGTTAAGGCCCGGGGGCCACATGCTAAGCTTTTCAATCTGGCCCGCCGGACATTCCCAAATAATTTATTTAGATGTTTAAGATGGAAAGTGTAGCTGCCATTATGATGTGCAGTCCTGTTTTCTAATGACCGTAAGTCTTGAACTATACTAAGTATTTCAATGCTTAGAATCTGCGCTTTTACATGATATACTAGTTACTATGGTAATCTAATTAGTTACTATGGTCATCTAATTAGTTACTATGGTAATCGAAGTCACAGCAGCTCAGACGAGGCACCGAGCAGTGTTGGGCGGGTAGCGTTTCCACAGATGCTGAAGGAGATTTTCACAACAAAGTTCTAAAGCTTAGTGATATATCAGATAAATCAGATTGTAGGTGGGTTTATTTTGTACCTTACGCGTTCATATCTCACTGTTTGTTGCATTTTTGTTGCGTTTCACTTGATTGTAAAATATGTCGATCGAAAGGGGGTGTGACGTTCATATTTTGTCAATATTCAGTGTTTTATCCTTCATAGAAACATGTAAAATTCCATTACGTTTTTAAAGCGGTCTATCATGATGTTTTTAGCATTCAATCAGACATTATTGTGAGGTTTTGTATTAGTGTTCATAAAAATAGATATACCAGCCCCCAGACACATTTTTTTTCTCTATATGTGGCCCCCGAGTCAAAATTATTGCCCAGGCCTGCTCTAACCACTAGGCCACGGAGTAGGTTAAGAGCTGTGTTGGACAACGAGCTGAAAGGGTGCTGAAATATATCTATTATTTATTATGATACTAAATTGAAGTTAGTTTTTTTTAAGAATCAAATGACCCGCTGCACACTGTTTTGAAAATGTTTAATTATTATTTTATTCGGAATAAGAATCGGTTTAAATCTGAATTCAAGTCTGGATCGAATCGTCACCCCAAGAATTGGAATCGAATAGCGAGATGTTGCAAGAGTGCTCACTGGCTAGCACTGCTCGAATAACTCCCGATGGGGATTTGTAGACCCTGGGGACGAGAGCCGTACTGTGCAGGATGACCACTGCTTCATGAACAGCACACACCCATAACTTGAGAGTGACCTCAGGTCAGAGCCATTTGCATATTGTGAAATACATGACAAATATTCACAAGTAGGACAGAATCATGTGGCCTAATTAGATAGAGTGTTGCTTCAAGGACAGTGGTGTGATTGCACAGGAGAGTTGTGTCATCATGAGTGTGAGAGATGCTCTAAAAAAATAGGAGCTTAGCATAATGAAGATGTATGTGTATATGAATCAGGTATATATAAAAATGGGCGGATTGGGAGTCATGCTTTAAGGTGTATTTGGCTGCTAAAAAAGCATGTAGTGTTACACTATTTACAACATTAGACTTCAGCACGCATGTGGGTGTTTATATTCGTCACCTACCTGTCTGGGTGATGATCCTGCGGAAGAAGAGAATGTTCAACTTTCATATCCTGATGACACCATCGACATCCCAGCTCGCGTCGTTCCTCGGCCGGAGGGAGCAGGTGGGGTCGGCCACGCCGCCAAGCAGGCTACATCGCTCGGACGCACAACAACCGCCTCCCCCCGCCGTCCTTAAAGATACATAAACACTACACAAATGTCACCGTGCGTCCTTC
The DNA here is from genome assembly GCF_033978685.3 of Nerophis lumbriciformis. Taxonomy (NCBI): domain Eukaryota; kingdom Metazoa; phylum Chordata; class Actinopteri; order Syngnathiformes; family Syngnathidae; genus Nerophis; species Nerophis lumbriciformis. The sequence goes on along the minus strand of NC_084559.2, from coordinate 29,735,859 downwards.
AGACCAGCCTTTCCTGAAGGACACCGGGGCGGGGGACGACAAAAACAATGTGACCGAAGCGCACCGTGACACCTTCCTTCTAGAATCAGGACACACATACACATTTAAACACACACTTAGACACACATTTAGACACACGCACACACACAGCTTCCGTTCTATAGTGGACTACTGAACACAAGCTGCCAGGACTTGATTGGACTGCGATAAGGTAACCTACAGCTGTCATGCAACCACACTGCCGCCCAGTGGTCAGTATTTAGAAGTGCACAAAAATAAACAAAACGCCCTGGTTATAATGATAAATAAATTACTCATTATAGCAGTGTTTTTCAACCTTTTCTGAGCCAAGGCACATTTTTTTAATTGAAAAAATTTTGAGGCACACCACCAGCAGAAAACGTAAAAAAAATTAAACTCAGCAGCCGATATTGACAGTAAAAAGTTGTTCTTGCAATTGTTGGATATGAATTTAAACCATAACCAACCATGCATCATTATAGCTCTTGTCTCAAAGTAGGTGTACTGTCACGATCTGTCACATCACGCCCCGACTTATTTTTAAGTTTTTGGTGTTTTCCTGTGTGTAGTATTTTAGTTCTTGTCTTGCGCTCCTATTTTTGGTGGCTTTTCCTGTTTTGTTGTTATTTTCCTGTCGTAGTTTCATGTCTTCCTTGAACCTATTCTCCGCACCTGCTTTGTTTTCTCAATCAAGACTATTTAAGTTGTGCAGACGCTATCCTTCTTTGTGGGGACATTGTTGATTGTCATGTCATGTATGGATGTACTCTGTGAACGCCGTCTACTCCACACGCTGTAAGTCTTTGCTGTCGTCCAGCATTCTGTTATTTGTTTACTTTGCAGCCAGTTCAGTTTTAGTTTCATTTTGCATAACCGTCCCTAAGCTTCAATGGCTTTTCTTAACGGCACTCGCCTTTTATTTATTTTTGGTTTAAGCGTTAGATACCTTTTTACCTGCACGCTGTCGTCTACATATTGTGATCACGACAAACATCTACAAACCTGCTGCCCCCTACTGATATGAAAGAGTATTACATGGTTACGCTGCCGAGCTTGAGACAGTGCAGACACTCAACAACGGCACATTTGCGGATTATTATTACTGGTTTGCAAAAAATATTTTTAACCCAATTAGGTGAAATTACATCATATCCTACGGTACACCAGACTGTATCTCACGGCACACACAGTGGTTGAAAAACACTGCATTATAGGATAGCATGCTAGTGCAAAAATTCCGAATTTGATTGTGAATGTATTCTAAATCAGTGGTCCCCAACCACCGGGCCGCGGCCCGGTACCAGTCCGTTGATCGATTGGTACCGGGCCGCACAAGAAATTTAAAAATGTTTTTAAAATTAAATCCACATAAAAAACACAAGATACACTTACAATTAGTGCACCAACCCAAAAAACCTCCCTCTCCCATTTACACTCATTCACACTCATTCGCACAAAAGGGTTGTTTCTTTCTGTTATTAATATTTCTGGTTCCTACATTATATATCAATATATATCAATATATATCAATACAGTCTGCAGGGATACAGTCCGTAAGCACACATTATTGTATTTTTTTATGACAAAAAAGATAATTAAAAAAATACCATAACCCCCCACCCCCCGGTCCGTGGGACAAATTTTCAAGCGTTGACCGGTCTGCAGTTACAAAAAGGTTGGGGACCACTGTCCTAAATGACATTTCAGTTAGGTATTCTTATTTAAATTTGAAATGAAATAGGTAGTATTGAGATTTTATGAAACGCCAATAGATAATTTTGCTGTACTACATGCTTTACTGTTTTACTTAGAAATATTACTATGGACCTCATATGAACCTCATATAGTTTATTAGAGCCAGTGTTTTTAATTGACGATTATGAATATGAACATCTTTTATAAAACAGATGTATTATAACTTTAAAATTTTTAACAAATGTTGGAAATACTTCATGTCCCCTAGTGCTTTGCAGTAGCTAATTTAGGGGTCCACAAACTACGGCCTGTAGTTTTTAATTATTATTTTTTTTAAATCTTGTCCTTTCTAATTCATTTTCTACCGCTTGTTACTCTTGGTGTCTCCTAGTCGCTCAGGAAAATCATATTGTCTAAAAATGTATTTTCCCATCGATAACGTGACATCATTGCGGCTCCCGAGTTAAAAAGTTTTGGGACTCCTGATCTAATTAATCAAGATGGAGAGAATTTGAGTTTAATACTAATGTTTGTAAAATTTGTTTTTTTTTTATTAATTTTTACCCGAAACCTTTTTTTAATGTGACACATTCATCCTGCTACTTGGCTGTAAGGAATTTATCTGAATTGCAACTAATTTATTGTATTTTCCTGTAATTACAATTGAACATGTGGGGATAATTTAATTTGACTTTTAATTATTTGTTTACAAAACAACATATACAGTCATCTTTTGACATATATCAAATATTGCGGCTGTACAGCATCGCAGATTTCTTTTCTTTTTTAAAGCATATTAAACAACAATTTTGGCTAAAACTAAGCATTTTAAAGCATAACAATCGTTAAACGGACTAAAAATATCATTACTACAGTAGTATTGGCCACTAGGGGGGACCAAGCCAATCAGAGCAAGCTATTCAGAATCGTGTCTACTGATTGGCTCAGCTTCAAGCAGCCTTACTATAGTGGATTAAAACAGCATAAAAGTGACTAAAGGGTGTTATTTCATGTTTAGGGGGCTCTCATAATATAAAAAATGTATTTAGAAGGTATCAAACATTTTTAATGTTCTAACTATGAAAATAGTTGGTTTGTAATGAATTTTTTCTACTTCACGGAAATTCGTCTATCGTCATCATGTCCAGAACCATTTAAAAGCGGTTAACGAGGAACGACTGTATGTGATACGATATCAACATGTAAAAGTGTGAACAAAAGAGCAAAAAACTGATATCTATAAAGAATAACTGAGACAAGATCTACAAAATATTGATCTTATGCTGGTGTAGATCCAATACTGATACTGGTCTGTGTATTGGTACAGTCGATACCATGACATTTGAGTTGATTCACCCACCCTTATTGTCTTGGGTTTTAGCAATACTACATGTATTGTAAATCTTTCAGAAGGGTCATGTTGTTAGTGTAGTTGGTTAAACATCAATGTACATTCATTTACATAACGAAATGCAGTAAACATGTTTTTGTACTGCGTATAATGTTTATTTCAGGCCTTTACATAGAGTAGGTTTTGATCAGGACTTGGACTAAAGTGGTCCTCATGCCTAACAAAGAGTTGAATGTGCTTTCATTGCACTTTCACAAATAGAATAAAGGTTTCATAAATCACAAACGGTGTTGTTTTCAGTCTTAGTCTTCATGGTCTGTGTGATAATACAGTCCAGATTTGAGAACTTTAATTGCAGTGTTTTTTTTATTTTGGACCTGTACTAATGTGGTCTAGATGCCTAAAAAAGAGTTAAATGTGTCTTTATTGTATTTTTACAAATCGAATAAAGGTTTCACAGACCTAAAACTATGTGTTTTTATGAATCTTCATGGTCTGTGGATCATTTACTCCAGATTTTAGAACTTTAAATACTGTATGTTTTAACATGGATGTATACTAATATGGTCTACGCATACTCAAAATAAATATATAATATATATAATATATAAAAAATAATTAAATATCATGCATTTTCAACTTGAAATGTGAAACTAATAAGTGAACTAACTAATATTGAAATATCATGAGTTGCATGTTATGACCATTAGTCACATATTAGTTTTTACATTGTAAGTCTAATTGCTGGAATAAACGGACCTTTGCACAGTATTCTAATTTTTTAGTTTCACCTTTATTTAAAAAAATGGATTAAAGAGTTCACAAACAATAACATTTACTTATTTATTTTTTTACATTGATGTTATTTTTTGTCGTTATTTTTAAACTTATTCAATTAACCATTTCAAAAGTATAAAAAATGTTTCCAGTATAAAAAATATCGGGATGTATCGACTATCAGTATCAGCCACAAATTGAAAGTTAACTTCAAGATTTTTTTTTCAGAATTTTATTTTTCAACACAATATGATACAAACTTACACATACAGAAACACCATCTTCAGAACAGAAACAATATTAATATGAAAACAAACGAAATAATCTATTGGAGTGATTCTCAAACTGTGGTATGTGGGCTCCATCTAGTGGTATGCCAAAGAATCATTTAATTAAATATTCAAACACAGTGTTACTGTTCAAACTGTCAATAATGTTACAGTGGCAAAAAATATTCAATATACTTGTTTTAATAAAAGCTCTCCCTTGTTTTAATCAATATTTATGTTGATGACGCTACTGTATTTTGATGTTGATCATTATGCTGATGTTTGGAGAGCCAAGTGTTTTTTTCTGAGGTAGTACTTCGTGAAAAAAGTTTAAGAACAACTGATATACAATATTTCAAAATGTGTAAATAAAAATTATTAGACCAGGGGTGTCAAACTCATTTTAGATTGGGGTCCACATGGAGAAAAATATACTCCCAAGTGGGCCAAACTGGTGAAATCACGGCACGATAACTTAAAAATGAAGACAACTTCAGATTGTTTTCTTTGTTTGAAAATAGAACAAGCCCATTCTGAAATTGTACAAATCATAATGTTGTTGTTGTTTTTTTTACAATTACCTGTTGCGGTTAATAGTATTCTATCTTTATTTGTCGTTATTTGTATTTTCTGAATACATCATGTGATAATGTTCATCAGTCAACTCATTGGTGTTAATTTTCAATCCATCTAGATAAAAGAATTATATCAAAATCAAATTACAGGATGTTATTTATGTAGTTTGATCATTTTCCTCGACTGGTGCACTAACATCATGTGGTTTACTTTGTACATATGTAGCATCATCTACAACAGCGGTCTCCAACCATCGGGCCGCGGCCCGGTACCGGTCCGTGGACCGATTGGTACCGGGCCGCACAAGAAATAAAAAAATATATATTAAAAAAAATGTATTTTATTTTATTATTTTTTTAAATAAATCAACATAAAAAACACAAGATACACTTACAATTAGTGCACCAACCCCAAAAACCTCCCTCCCCCATTTACACTCATTCACACTCATTCACACAATAGGGTTGTTTCTTTCTGTTATTAATATTCTGGTTCCTACATTATATATCAATATAGATCAATACAGTCTGCAGGGATACAGTCCGTAAGCACACATGATTTTTTTTTTTTATGATAAAAAAAAAAAAAAAAAAAAAAAAATACCATAACCCCCCACCCCCTGGTCCGTGGGACAAATTTTCAAGCGTTGACCGGTCTGCAGTTACAAAAAGGTTGGGGACCACTGATCTACAAAGATACAAATAATTAATATTGCGACATCCAGTGGACACATTTAGAACAGCTGTTTCTTTCATTCAAACATTTCAGGTTAATTTTTATACTTAGCAGACTCATCCCGCGGGCTGGATAAAACTTGTTCGCGCCTGATCCGGCCCTCGGGCCATACGTTTGACACCCCTGCATTAGACTTTCTAGACAATAATGCATCATATTAATTAAAAAAAATACTATAAAAAATGAAAGAGAGGGAAAAAAAAGCAAATAAACAAACATTTACTCGGGATAAATGAAAGCACCATACATTTTAAATTCTTAATTTGTCTCTGATGGAAATTGTTTATATTATGGGATTTTTTATTTTTTTTTAGAATTTATGAAATTACGCGCTCTTTTTCTTTGTCATCATTACTATGAATCATTCACTTTTTTATTTCGAAATTAAAAAAACAACATTTGGTTTAAATGACACGCCAACCTCAGCCTCGTGTCACGTCACGTGAGTGTATCTAGTCTCACATACTGTATATCTTAAACCTTAGACGTGGCACGGCATCCGGAAGTGACGTCCCCTCGTCATCATCGTTTTGATCTCCATCGCCCCTGCTCTCACTCTCACATCCTCCAGTGCCTGCCGGGTCACACCGACTCACAGGCAGGTTTCGGTCCAGTCGCCATGTGGCTTCTTGTGCTGTTCGGTGTTCTTCGGTACGTGTCGTCCTACGAGGTGGACGTCAACAAGATGGACGGGCTGGCTCGAGCCAGAGTGGAGGTATACTTCTTCACACTTTGTGGCTCAAAATGTTTTGTTTCTTCTGTCCTGTCAGGGCGTTATGCAAATAGAGGCCGTTGTATGCATGCGTAAATGAAGATGTTTGTTTAAAACAAAATAGACCAGGTGGGTGATACCAGTACAAATGTTGGTATCGATGTGATACCACGTAAATACAAGGCCAGTATCACCGATACCTATACACGTTTTATTAAGATTTTTGCCTTTAATTTGTTTATTAAAACATAGGTTGGGAATTTTTGGCCAACAAATACATATGTATATCAACACTAGTGATGTAACGATTACCGATATGATAAAACACGGTCAAATTCCCGACGGTCACTGTTATCGTTTCAAATATAATCGTAAAACCTGTGATTAATTACCACGTGTTGAAAAAGTTAGTGAATATCCTGGAGAAGCAGCTGGCACGCTAATTGCTTGCTAGCTTAAATGCTAGCATTGATAAAAGACATGTTCAAACTTGGTTAAAATATTTCAATGTGGGAATAAATACTTCTTGAGCACATTTTAACCACACTGCAATAGTAATGACAACCAATAGCGAGATAGGAAATGGTCGTTTGTGAACACTTTGGTATGTAAAACACTATTTTAAACACAATAGCAACAAATTGCTTGCTCGCTTAAATGCTTGCATGGATAAAAGACACATTAAAACTTGTTAAAAGATTTCAGTGTGGGAATAAATACTTTTAGAGCACATTCAACCGCACTGCAATAGTAATGACAACCAATACTGTTATGACATGGTCGTTTGTGAACACTTTGATATGTAAAACACTATTTTTAAACGACTCCATCCATCCATTTTCTACCGCTTGTCCCTTTTGGGGTTACAATATCAACAAATTGCTTGCTAGCTTAAATGCTAGCATGGATAAAAGACATTAAAATTTGGTTAAAATATTTAAATGTGGGAATAAATACTTCTTGAGCACATTTTAACCACACTGCAATAGTAATGACAACCAATACCGTGATAGGAAATTGTCGTTTGTGAACACTTTGATATGTAAAACATTATTTTAAACACAATAGCAACAAATTGCTTGCAAGCTTAAATGCTAGCATGGATAAAAGACACATTAAAACTTGATTAAAAGATTTCAGTGTGGGAATAAACACTTTTTGAGCACAATGAACCGCACTGCAATAGTAATTTCAACCAATACTGTTATGAAATGGTCGTTTGTGAACACTTTGATATGTAAAAAACAATTTTAAATGACACAATATCAACAAATCGCTTGCTCGCTTAAATGCTAGCATGGATAAAAGACACATTAAAACTTGGTTGAAAGATTTCAGTGTGGGAATAAATACTTTTTTGAGCACATTTAACCAAACTGCAATAGTAATGACAACCAATACCGTGTTTTGAAATGGTCGTTTGTGAGCACTTTGATATGTAAAACACAATTTTAAACACAACAACAACAAATTGCTTGCTATCTAAAATGCTACCATGGATAAAAGACACATTAAAACTTGGTTAAAATATTTCAGTGTTGGAATAAATACTTTTTGAGCACATACTAACCACACTGCGATAGTAAAGACAACCAATACTGTTATGAAATGGTCGTTTGTGAACACTTTGGTATGTAAAACACTATTTTAAACACAATAGCAACAAATTGCTTGCTATCTTAAATGCTAGCATGGATAAAAGACACATTAAAACTTGGTTAAAAGATTTCAGTGTGGGAATAAATACTTTTAGAGCACATTCAACCATACTGCAATATTAATGACAACCAATACCGTGATAGGAAATGGTCGTTTGTGAACACTTTGATATGGTAAAAACATTTTTAAACACAATAGCAACAAATTGCTTGCTCGCTTAAATGCTAGCATGGATAAAAGACACGTTAAAACTTGTTAAAAGATTTCAGTGTGGGAATAAATACTTTTTGAGCAGATTCGACCATACTGCAATAGTAATGACAACCAATACTGTTATGAAATGGTCGTTTGTGAACTTTTTGATATGTAAAACACAATTTTAAAACGACACAATAGCAACGAATCGCTTGCTCGCTTAAATGCTAGCATGGATAAAAGACACATTAAAACTTGTTAAAAGATTTCAATGTGGGAATAAATACTTTTTGAGCACATTCGACCACACTGCAATAGTAATGACAACCAATACTGTTATGAAATGGTCGTTTGTGAACACTTTGATATGTAAAACACTATTTTAAACACAATAGCAAGAAATTGCTTGCTCGCTTAAATGCTAGCATGGATAAAAGACACATTAAAACTTGGTTAAAAGATTGCAGTGTGGGAATAAATACTTTTAGAGCACATTCAACCACACTGCAATAGTAAAGACAACCAATACCGTGATAGGAATTGGTCGTTTGTGAACACTTTGATATGTAAAACACAATAGCAACAAATTGCTTGCTATCTTAAATGCTAGCATGGATAAAAGACGCGTTAAAAGATTTCAGTGTGGGAATAAATACTTTTAGAGCACATTCAACCATACAGCAAAATTAATGACAACCAATACTGTTATGAAATGGTCGTTTGTGAACACTTTGATATATAAAACACAATTTTGAATGACACAATATCAACAAATTGCTTGCTCGCTTAAATGCTAGCATGCATAAAAGACACATTAAAACTTGGTTAAAAGATTTCAGTGTGGGAAAAAATACTTTTAGAACACATTGGACCACACTGCAATAGTAATGGCAACCAATACTGTGTTATGAAATGGTCGTTTGTGAACACTTTGTTTGATATGTAAAACAATATTTTAAACAACACAATATCAACAATATGATACAAATTTCCCCATATTGCCCTGTTATTACAATTAGTTTTTTAGGGCAAAAAATAGTAAACAAAGACTGCAATTGGCCTAGAATCAAATCCCTCCTGTGTCCAGGATGTGTACGTGTTTGTAAACATAACAATACATAAACCTAACAATGTATTTGAGCTAAAAAAAAATACAGATATTAGTGAAAATATAAACAGAAGATAACAAATTGTTTTGAGCCAATACCACCGTGGTATTGATATCAGTATTTGTATCGATCCACACACCTAACATGTTTCATTGAGGCGCACACAAAGCGGTGCATCATTAGGAGGAGGGAGCGTTTCTCCCTCAGGGTGACGCTATAGTTAAACAAAAGCATGTTATCCGTCATTATTGTCGTAATGGTCACGCCTGCAACATGAAACCTCAGTCTCCTATTTCTATAAAATAGGTTCATGCAAGACGTCTTGCCCACAAACATTCCTTCGGCATCACAGCATGAAACTAATTCTCTTTTAGGCAAGTGTGATAAGACATTTCATGAAGCCTTTCTTGTCATTAATGTTGTCTCTTTTCAGTCGTGTGGTGGATGACAACTGAACAGGCTCAGGGAGGTAAGTTATGTTGGAAAATGTGACCCGAGTTTTTGTTAGACGCATCTCTAAATGTCCACCTTTGTCCGCAGGTCAAAGCCTTTGTGGTCCAGGACATTCCTCTTTAGTATCCTTTGACACATCACGCATCCTCATTCTGTCTTATGTCACCCTTTTCTTGGATGTCATTCTCTATTATATATTGGAATATACAATTTTTTTTTGTGAAGTCATTTACAAAAGGTAAACATGGTATCTAGCAACTGCACAAGCGCACACAAGCAAAGTGTCCTTGATAAAACAATACTGCAGTCTAAATAGGCGCATAAACAAGGATCAAATAATTAAAGTTGCATGTTACACACACACAGAAAGTCTCCAGGGCAGAAAAGTATCCAGTAACAAATGTGTCCGTGTAATTCAGCTTACTGCGTCATGCACGTAATTTAATGAATTATTGTGACCACTGGGTGTCTCTAAAAACAGATTACGGTAGTTTCCGAATTAAAGAGCACACCAGTATATAAACCACACCCACTAAATTTTAGAAAGGAAATTGGATTGCAGTGTAAAGTCTAGAAAAAATATTTTTCCATATATTAGCTGCAACGGACAAGTTATTTACACAGAGAGATTTTGTATATATGTATTTAGGGATGTCCCGATCCGATATCTGGATCGGATCGGCCGCCGATATTTGCAAAAAAATGCTTATCGGCAAGGCATGGGAAAATGACGATCCAGATCCAGTTTAAAAAAAACTCCGGTCCGTGTTTTCCAACGCACCGATTTAAATAAATAAATCAATAAATGGGTTGTACTTGTATAGCGCTTTTCTACCTTCAAGGTACTCAAAGCGCTTTGACACTACTTCCACATTTACCCATTCACACACACATTCACACACTGATGGAGGGAGCTGCCATGCAAGGCGCTAACCAGCACCCATCAGGAGCAAGGGGGAAGTGTCTTGCTCAGGACACAACGGACATGACGAGGTTGGTACTAGGTGGGGATTGAACCAGGGACCCTCGGGTTGCGAACGGCCACTCTTCCACTGCGCCACGCCGTCATAATACATTCCACTTTTCTGCTGCTCCCTAATTTCCGTTCCGCATTTTCCAGCACACCTTCAACACATCCACAGGTCTGTGGATTCTCACGCAGTTGCTTTTAGCTGCAGGCATTACACGACAGGCTCTTCTCACTCTTTCCTGTGTCTCACCCTCACAGACAGCAAGCGCACCTTCTTACACACGTCACATACTGTCACGTCATACGTCACATACGTATACGTCCTCTCCCAGCAGAGAGCGAGGTAGCAGCATGGCTAACGTTAGCTGTGATGCTAGCGCAGCCGCTAAGGTGCGCGCCTGCTCAAGCGTCCTCTGCGCACGGCAAATCTATGCCACGCACAAAATCAAATAAAAAAATAAGCGCATAACAATTTTCGACACACGAACACGACAGAGAAAACAGTTTTCGTCATCATTGTTCAAATATTGTAACGTCTGTCGAGACGCTTATCTCCATTCGGTGCCACACGCCCACACCATCAAAATGCCGAGGCAAACATTTCCACATCAACACCGTATGAAAAAAATAGGGATTTTTCTTTAGTTGTGATTTCCCTCTCTGCATGAAAGTTTAAAAGTAGCATTTATTAATGCAGTATGAAGAAGAATGTTTTAATGTAGACACATAGAATCATCATACTGCTGTGATTATATGCATCAAGTGTTCATTCAAGGCTAAGGCAAAATATCGAGATATATATCGTGTATCGCAGTATGGCCTTAAAATATCGCAATATTAAAAAAAAGGCCATATCGCCCAGCCCTAGTTTCAATGATGCCATTTCTGTTTGTCATGTATAATTTTGTCTATTTTGTGTTTATCCTTGAATAAACAGGTCAGTTTCTTGTTACCAACCATTGTGTATTATTCAAACTCCCCTAATTCAGCTGGCTAGTTGTTATCAAGAGTACTAAAACCCTTTTCAACATGATTCTGACAACTAAGTAGGCTAAATAACTTTAAACTTTAATACATGCTCGGATAGGCCAGTATCGGTCAGTATTGGTATCGGTCAGTATCGGTATCGGATCGGAAGTGCAAAAACAATATCGGTATCGGATCGCAAGTGCAAAAACCTGGATCGGGACATCCCTATATGTATTTACATACCTTGTTTCCAAACGGTGTCTGTAACACGGCCGATCAAACAAAACAGAAGTCATCATCATGGACCCACTGGTTGTGGAAGCTCGCTCTCCAATCAACTAAACAGACACAATAACCCCATGGTGAGGTTTTGGTGAATTTACTGAGGAATTTGTGAAACTGAGACAATACAAAAAGAATGCCATTATAAGTTAGTAATACTAAGACACTTGTAAACGTGTTAGCATATTTGCTAATGCTAACGACTTTAGCTTGATGACATTATGTTAGCGTGTACAAATATGCGTAAAAACACTCCTACAGACATGACACATTGGACGGATTAGTAAGTATGAATTGTTTTGGTTATATTGTAAAAAGTAGAAACGCTATGGATGACTGGAAGACGGAAGGGCACTTGTACTTCCGGTTCAAGGCACTAAAATGAAGAAAATATTGTAGACGTTCACCCCGCAGCCCCTGCAGTGAGTGAACTTGTCCAAAAGATGGCACCATAGCACAAACAATAACACACCTTTTCAGTGTCTCTACTTATGTTAAAAAAACTACTGTATTTGTTGAACACAAAACATAAATTAACCGCACTGTTTTATAAGCCACAGGGTTCAAAGCGTAAGAAAAAAATAGCAGCTTATAGTCCAGAAAATATGGTAACACTCCCACTTCAAAAGCATGAATCTGTTAGAATGTTAGTGTTTTGCATACCTACCATTTTTCTCTGACTAATTCTACTTGATCAAACCTTTTCTAACATTTCTCACTACAAAATCATAAATGTGGAATGATTTGTGCCGATTCACTTTGGAGCCTTGAGTAACAGTTGCATAATTTTAGGGACACCATTAGGGACAAAAAGTGAGCAAGAAACATGCAAATGATTTCCAAGGTGTCAGGAAGCCGAGGTACGACGCCATCTGCTGTGCGCAGTTGTAATGACAAGCTGCATTCATTCAGTCCCATTATAATGTGTTTATGGGTGAAGGAGATCAGGGTAGTGACAAATGTCAAAGTGTGTGTGAAATGTCTTAAAATTAAACATCTTACCTTAACCACCAATGTCCTCTGTGGTGGACATGAGAACTTACAACAAATGTTTCATAGAAAATGATGACCATGCAGAAAAGTATGTATAGAAATAAGCAAGGAGAAAACACCTGGGATCAAATATACAAAAAAGTCAACTTTAAAACTTTTTTTTTTAAATGCAATAGAAAAGAAACACTAACTGATTTTCATGGTAAATATTGTTTGATTTGATGTCAAATGGAGTTTCTTCTTTGATCCAAGTGGTAGAAAGATAAAGGGGATACTGTTGTCTACTTCAAAGGACATGGCATGAAAGATAAACTAGCTTTTCTGTGGGGGTATTTTTAGAACAGTGTGGCATATTATCGCCTATGATAGAGAAAAAATGCAACCTGGATTTTCCTGCGTGTCCATGTGAGAGATGATTTGTATTGCAGTTGTACCTAATGAAGTGTCCACTACTGTATGTCGAATATCGAAGTCCTTGACCAATGTTCCCTTCAGCCATAACCTGGTGATGAAACACATTCCTGGGGCCGACCCTGAACTTGTCCTCCTTAATCATTACTACGAGGAGCTGGACGTAAGTTGTTTTTTTTTGGTACTTTGTGGCTGGAATCATACTACTAGAAATTGTGCTTTTAATAAAAGCTGTTTCTAATAATTGGACCCTCCCATGTAAAATATTATAAACACTTCTCAGTATTATTAAGAGTAATATTACCTTTTTTTTGTAAATGTGTAAGCTTTTAATACTGGTCTTGTACTGTGCGGGTGTACCTAATGAAGTGGCCAGTATATGCATGTTTGATTGACTGATTGAGACTTTTATTAGTAGGTGAAGTACATATTCCGTACAATTGACCACTAAATGGTAACACCCGAATAAGTTCTTCAACTTGTTTAAGTCGGGGTCCACTTAAATTGATTCATGATATATATATATATATATATATATATATATATATATATATACACTATCATATATATACTATCATCATAATACAGTCATCACACAAGATAATCATCAGGGTATATACACATTAGGTATATACATTACATATACACATTTACATTATTTACAATCCGGGGTCTGGAGGGGGGAGGGAGGGGTTAGGTTTGGTTATCATCATTTCAGTCATCAACAATTGAGAACAGAGAGAGAGAGATCAGAAGGCATAAGAAAAATTATCTACATTTGATTATTTACTTTTGATTATTAACAGTCCGGGGAGGGTGTTAGTTTAGGGTTGAAGTTGCCTGGAGGTGTTCTTTTAGTGCGGTTTTGAAGGAGGATAGAGATGCCCTGTTTTTTTTACATCTGTTGGGAGTGCATTCCATATTGATGTGGCATAGAAAGAGAATGAGTTAAGACCTTTGTTAGATCAGAATCTGGGTTTAAGTGGTTAGTGGAGCAAACGATCAAATCAATAGAAGCTGTTGATTTTAGTGGTACATATACAGTATTGCATACGATGCCGGGTGGGATTCCTTGTGGTCATCTAACACCTTTTACTTTTTGTTTGGAGGTGATTTTGTATTGACCCAAATATTGCAAGAGACTGGTCATCTTTTAGTGGAGGTTTGGAGATGTTTACATGCAAACCAGCAGGTGGCGCCAAGCATTTCTTGCAGTTTTATGGAGGCATTATATTTGAAAATAAGGCAGCCAAGAAATAAGATATATTAAACATAATTTAAAAAAAATACTTTTTGTCATCTTTTCAAAAGCGGGTCTGAAAAAGTCAGTTTTGTATTTGAGTCAAAAAAGAAATGTCCTCATTTAAAATATGAAATAATATCTGGAGTGTGTATTAAACTAAGCTGCAGTATTTTGTATGAAAAAGTCTCATGTTTTTGATATTTCCTCAGAGGATCGCTTTGTCTGACATGACCCGCTCTGAGATCAACGAGCTGCTGGCCAAGTTGGGCTTCTACAAGAAGGCCGAGGCAGACGAGGAGGTCCCGGAAGAGTTCCGCTTCTCCCCCGCCAAAGACAGCCCGTTCGAAAATGAGCCGGCAGCACACAAGCCCGCCACTGAGAACACCTCCTCCTCCTCCACCTCCTCCTCCTCCTCCTCAGAACCTGACTCTGAGGCCAAACACACGGACCTCTAATGCTGTCCGAGACACGTGACTGTTGCTAAACCAGGCCAGCAGATCCAGAATCAGGACTAACGTTTTGCTACAGACGTCAAAATCAGCGGTCTGGCCTCCTCACCTGTGCACGCTTCTCACCCGCCAAGATACAGAATGACGCCGCAGGTTAAAAATTTGCCGATTGGCCTGAGGTTGATGCCACACGTACTGGTGGGTGGGCTGCTACACACACCTTACCACTGGAAACCAATAAAATGGTTTTACACCAACATAGGAATCTGTTTTTGTGAAGAAGGTCATGCAGAAAGAATGTTTGTGCAAATTAGGATATTTGTAGAGCAAAGCTCTCTGAGGCGGTTGATGACAAAAATGTAAAAGTTCTGTCAAAGGATTCATTTTTTTAATCAGAATTTTCACAGTGAACTAATCACAATTCCAGGTTATTACTCACTTGCATAATTTAGATTAAGTCTCTATTTGGACAATTTAATTGTCAGGAATACCTACTCAGTGGCCTAGTGGTTAGAGTGTCCGCCCTGAGATCGGTAGGTTGTGGGTTCAAACCCCGGCTGAGTCATACCAAAGACTATAAAAATGGGACCCATTACCTCCCTGCTTGGCACTCAGTATCAAGGGTTGGAATTGGGGGTTAAATCACCAAAAATGATTCCCGGGCGCGGCCACCGCTGCTGCCCACTGCTCCCCTCACCTCCCAGGGGGTGATCAACTTAAAAGTTAAAGTACCAATGATTGTCACACACACACTAGGTGTGGCGAGATTATTCTCTGCATTTGACCCATCACCCTTGATCACCCCCTGGGAGGTGAGGGGAGCAGTGGGCAGCAGCGGTGGCCGCGCCCGGGAATCATTAGGGTGATGGGTTAAATGCAGAGAATAATTTCGCCACACCTAGTGTGTGTGACAATCATTGGTACTTTAACTTTTAACTTTAATTATTTGAATGCATGTCATTTATATGCTCAAAACAGTTTTATCTAAAGTTTATCCATCTGTTTGTTTTCCAGCGAGTACACCAGTCAGTCTCACTTATCTTTGCACTGACTGTGTAAAAAACTGTTCCACCTTCTAGGGAACCATCCACACTTCGAGGGGAACTGCACTTTTTGGGGGTAATTTTGCTTATTATTCACAATCCCTACGTAAGACAAGAACACGTTTTTATTTTTTTAATGCATTCTAATTTGTAATATACGGCAAGTACGTGCTGGCTAACAATGCAGCAAATGGGAGTACTGTATTGCGCTCATAGAGCCCTCTGGGGAAAAAACCCCCGCCAAAAATCTCCATTTCCATCTCTTGCCCTGAATATTAACCAAGCGTTAGATATAAGTGTCTGTGTGAAGGAACCATTTTTAGCGGCGCCGTGGTCAGAGCCAACTAGTTCATGCAGCTCAGTATTGCCTCTGAGTTGGTAAAAGTTAATTCTATAGATTATAAACATTTACTTAATTAGTAGAAGAAAGCTGTGCCCATAAACCGAGAAGTTGGTCAACTTTGACATTCAACTTAAACCCGATGATGGTGAGAAAGACAGAATATGCTCATTTGCGCTCACATTTTTTTTTTTTTACCTGTGGGAGGATTTCTTAATATAAACGTAAGATTTACACATCTCACCAGTCGGCATCCCAGCGTTCATAGTTTGCACTTCTTGTTTAGCATGTAGCAAAATGCTACATAAGCTTAGTGTTTTTTTTAAACTTCCATAAAATGCATTTCAAAGTGAATCTGCTTATTAAGCCCTGAAACGGGTCTAAGAATGGCAGCAACATTGATTTTGCGGCCATTGTAAAAAACTAAACACTCCTAATAGGGACAATGTCATCTTTCCAAAAACTGTTTAAAACACAGAAGTCTAAAAGCTGCGGGTTTTAAATATTTTTCAGTCTTTGCGAGCAACTTTAGGCCAAATTATACATATCTAATACTACGTGTTTGTATTTTAAACTTTATAGGTAAAATATATAGAAACACACTTATTTCAGTAGCAAAGCCTCGCTCCAGAAATCAGTAAAATGTGACATTTTTGCTGCATGCTTTGAATGGGTAAAAAGTAGCACCACCTGGTGGACAAATCTTAATTTGAAATCCAATAGTCAATGGTAAATATTCAAGTGACTATTGGATTTCAAATTAAGATTTGTCCACCAGGTGGTGCTACTTTTTAACCAAAAGTTTTATACTGTGCGTGAATGCACAAAAGTTCGCTTTGTTGATGTTATTGACTTGTTGGGAGTGCTAATCAGGCATATTTGTTCAGTGCATGACTGCAAGCTAATCAATGCTAACATGCTACTTAGGCTAGCTGTATGTACATATTGCATCATTATGCCTCATGTGTAGGTATATTTGAGCTCATTTAACATCCTTTACTTTTATCCTCTTTGTATATAATTTATTTTTGCATGTCTCATGACCAGTGTTGGGTTAGTTACTGAAAACCAGTAACTAGTTACAGTTCGTTACTTTATTTCAAAAGTAACTCAGTTACTTACACCAAAAAGTAATGCGTTACTGTGAAAAGTAACTATTTAGTTACTTCTACTTTTTTTTTTTTTTTAAAGCTCCCATTAATGCCCTTTTAGCCTTCATTTCAGTACTGTTATTGCAGTGGAGAATAATACAATCTGTTGATCAACTTGACATACATTTGCATCACTGAACTCTGCTAAGCAATGTGCTCTACATACAACACACAAAGACAAAGATATGTTTCAAAGGGCCAATTTATTTCAGGCCAGAACAAACTGACAAAACTATTTTAAATAGCTGCAACATAACATACATAAGTAACAAACAGCATAATAACACTAACACTAACACTAACCACGTTAAACCCAGATTCCGATCTAACAAAGGTCTTAACTCATTCTCTTTCTATGGCACTTCAATATGGAATGCACTCCCAACAGGTGTAAAAGAAAGGGCATCTCTATCCTCCTTCAAAACCGCACTAAAAGAACACCTCCAGGCAACTACAACCCTAAACTAACACCCTCCCTTCCACATAATACCTCTTCGGATTGAAAATAATCAAATGTAGACATTTTTTCTTATACTTTCTGATCTCTCTCTCTGTGTCCACTACTTGCTATACATATCCTACCAAGTCAGTCCTACACTGTTTCACTGTCCATTTCTCTGATGATGCAGTTGTTAATGACTGAAGTGTTGATATCAACCAAACCTAACCCCCTCCACCCCCCCTCCATATCCCACACCCCGGATTGTAAATAATGTAAATAATTCAATGTATATACCCTGATGATTATCTTGTGTGATGACTGTATTATGATGTTAGTATATATTTGATAGTATATATCTGTATCATGAATCAATTTAAGTGGACCCCGACTTAAACAAGTTAAAAAACTTATTTGGGTGTTACCATTTAGTGGTCAATTGTACGGAATCTACTAATAAAAGTTTCAATCAATCAATCAATCGATCAACAACATAGATGTAAAGCTGGCTTCACCTAAGGAAGGCACACGTGACATACACAGAGCCTAACCAGGCTGATTTGAATTGTTTTGGGCAGTAGACGGGATCTTTGATCCAAGACACAACTTACATTTAACTAAAATGTTCTTTTCTTTGTGCTCGACAAAAGAAAATAAGTGAGAATATCTCATACTTGCCAACCCTCCCGAATTTCAGTGCCTCTCCCTGGGACAACCATTCTCCAAATTTCTACCGATTTCCAGCCGGACTTAAGGCACGCCCCCTCCAGGTCTGTGCGGATCTGAGTGGGGACAGCCTGTCGTCACGTGCGCTTGGCCAACCAAAAAGTAACCACAGAACACTATACCGTATAGTCGTATAGTGTTCTGTGGTTACTTTTTCATAACGTAAAATAACGCAGTAACGCATCATGTAGTAACGGTAACTGAGTTACTGAATATAAAAAATAACGCATTAGATTACTAGTTACCGCCGAAACTAACGGCGTTACAAAGTAACGCGTTAGTCCCAACACTGCTCATGACACATTATCTGTATGTCATATTGGCTGCAGCTGCATTTCGGATAGTTGTTTGTGTGCCATGTTGTTCCAGACCACAGCAAACATTACCTAGCTCGCCAAAGATTGTAATAAATCTATTAAAAGACAGCCTGCCGTTTCCTTTAACTTGGACACACACATCGATATCGTTGGCCATTAAAAGCCAGGCATTTCCAGGAGTTATCTCACCTTCTGAGTAGCCTCTGATTTACTAATGCAGTAAAAATGTGTAGAATAAATATTACATTTCAACATTTCTGTCAAATAAGATTTGCTTCAGCCTGCGACACAGTCATTTTGATAGTAGGCTATTATAGCTAATATGGACACTTACGTCATGTGTTGCCTTTCCTTACAACACTTACCGGTATATATGGCTTTTCATTTTTTGCAGCTCCAGACATTACTTTTTTGGTCCAATATGGCTCTTTTAACATTTTGGGTTGCCGACACCATTTTAACACAAACAATTGCTTTACTTTAGGAATCTGACTTCAAATGCGTTCACAATGGGACACTTTTTTGAGCAGCTTTGCCATTTTAGGTTAATTTTAGTAACAGCAACGACAGCGGTGTTAAGGTTTAGGCGAAGACCCGGGGGCACTTTGAGAATTTTTATAAAGCAAAGTGTCAAACAAAAACAAAAACGTCCACGACAAAGAAAAGTATTTCTCTGCTTTAATGACGTCACATTGAACTGTGGTGCACAGAAACATGAAATCGTGTTTTGATATCTTATGTACAAGCACTTCCTGCTTTGTGGAAGGTTTTGGACTCATTCTCCAAAACTGTCCCAAATACAGTGGATACAAATATACCTTTTTTTTTATTTTTTTATATCCAAATCATACGTGAATCATCTTTTCAAAAAAATGTACACATGAAAATATTAATAGTTAAGAGGAAAAAAAAGCTTCATGTTGTAAAAGACACAAAATGTATTCTGTTCAGTCAGGAGTTGGATTGCTTTCAAGCAGAAGTAAAAACTTTTTTGTTTGTTAAGTCCGCTCAATAATAAAAGTGTGCAATGACAAAGTACTTTGACGGTACAAAAGAGTATTTTCAGTAGCACTGAGTGTACACTGATATGGATCTATAGATATGAATGTTCTGTATAAAACAACCCAGTGTGAATGAGTTCAAAATAAAATGCTGACAGTGAAATAACTTAAAATGTAAATAAGTTGACCAGAGTTGGGTCAAAAATGTAAAAGTACCTAAATGGGAACCCAATAATGACTTATTGTGCAGCGGGACTGATGACCGCCACAGAAAAATGAACGCATAAATAATTTAACAAGTGGTGTAAAATGAATTGAAAACACAAAAAGGGTGAATGTGCTAAAAAGGTTCAGCTTAAAAATGGGAGCTTCTCTCGTTGGAAAACATGATTGTGATTGAGGCGGACACATTCTCTCTCTCTCACACACACCACCCGCCTGCCTCGTCTGTCCGTCATGTGACCCCGCCCGCAGGTCAGAGGTCAGAGGGCCGCCCCATGGCCATCTCGTGTCGGCGCAGGTGGTTGACCAGAGACTGCACGTAGGTGAAGACGCATTTGGAGTCGGGCTTCTTTCCCATGATCATCATGTCCTCCACTTCCAGCAGGGGCATGCAGTCGGCGTACGTCCTGAGGGGGAAGGCGGTTCAAAGACAGGCCACGTGAGACGTTCAATGACCCCACAAAATCCGCCATTAAACTAAACTAAAAAAAAAGGTACACGCTTTACACATCTCTTTCAGCGCAGTTTGGCAGGTCTCTCCTCTAATGGCTTTAAATTCTAAGGACACTTTATTAGTCGTAGGACCAATACAACACATGAAATAATGGTAAGTTTATATTAATGTTGTTGTATTATACTGTAGGGATGACACCTCATTTATTTTACTTTGATACAATGCAGCTCTGCACTACTCTTTGGGATTATTGTGTCAAGTGTGCATCATAAGATTTGTATAGGATGTGAATCTTACAACTCAGAAATCCATTTCATTCCGATTCCATTCAGAATCGAGTCGTGATTCAAACTGATTATCACAATCTATTAGTCATAAAAATTATAATTCTTTCAAAACAAGTTAAAAAAGCTCCTCCTTAAAAAAAAATCAATTATGAATAAATAAAAATCACGATTTGGATGTGAATCTATTTTTTAAGAACCCCTAATTATTAATGCAGGCTATTTTCCTGTCTAAGCCACAATCAAGTCGTTCAAAAACGTGGGTGTAATGCACAAGGTGACCACGGGGCGGCAGTATGTGCACATACAGCAACTTGCCCCAGGTTTCTCCACAAAGCATCAGCAATATTACCAGAAATAGCAAAGACATCCTGCCTGCTCTCCTGCATGTGAGGATAAAACGTCAACATCATAAAAGCTATTTTAGGAAGTGCAGGCATGTCATTCTTTTCCGGATAAATACATCTTTAAAAGGGTTTAAAAGCCTTTCTGCATAAACATTTGGTTAAAAGGAGCCAAACTGTTTTGTCTGTTGGGAACACAGATACTTTTAAAAGTCTGGATAATATGCACAAAGGCACGTAAACACACCATGTTGTAACCTTTACATTTAGCTGAGCATGCTACACAGTCCACAAGAAGCTTTTCCCTCTCTCACCATGGGGCCACTTTTAGCCTGGGGTGCGACCTTAGGAGGAGTTTTTGGTTTTAACCAGGCCTTTGGTCACCAGGCCCCTGTAGAACTCCTGCAGGTACGTGTACACACACTTCCAATCGGGCTCGCGCATCTTCACCATGTCATCCACGTCCAGCAGCTGAGGACAGTCCACTAGCTTCCTGCTCCCGGCGAAGGCGGACGCAGACGGGGAGGAGGAACCAAAACGGTAGGAGAGAGAGAACGAAAGAGAGAGAGAGAGAGAGAGAGGAAGGAGAAAAGAGGACGACAACAGGTGGGAGAGACATGATGCAGTGAGCAGCCATGATGAAGAATCAGTGTGAAGAGACAGCAGAGAGAGAGACAAACAGAAACATTAACATTCTCTGTGTTCACACAAACAGTGTTGACATGCTGCATAAACATCATCATACACAACAGTGTGTGGCATACACAAACATACACAACACAAAACAAAATGTCTTAATGAGCCGCAGTCCTTGCTCATTTAGCCTTTTTGTTTCTTTAAGACAATAACGAGTGACAATAAATAACTGAATAAAAGGCGGTGGATGACAACACACTGGTCAACGCATACTGAACAATAATGGTGCATACTGAACAATAATGGTGCATAATGAACAATAATGGTGCATAGTGTGTACAATGTATGTTGCATAGCGTGTACAATGTATGGTGCACACTGTACACAATGTATGGTGCACAGTGTGTACACAATGTATGGTGCACACTGTACACAATGTATGGTGCACACAATGTATGGTGCACACTGTACACAATGTATGGTGCACAGTGTGTACACAATGTATGGTGCACAGTGTGTACACAATGTATGGTGCACAGTGTGTACAATGTATGGTGCACAGCGTGTACAATGTATGGTGCACAGCGTGTACAATGTATGGTGCACAGCGTACACAATGCATGGTGCACTGTATGGTGCACACTGTACACAATGTATGGTGCACACTGTACACAATGTATGGTGCACACTGTACACAATGTATGGTGCACACTGTACACAATGTATGGTGCACACAGTACACAATGTATGGTGCACACAATGTATGGTGCACACAATGTATGGTGCACACTGTACACAATGTATGGTGCACACTGTACACAATGTATGGTGCACACAATGTATGGTGCACACTGTACACAATGTATGGTGCACACTGTACACAATGTATGATGCACACAATGTATGGTGCACACTGTATGGTGCATACAGTGTAATTCATGGTGTATACGGCACAATGTACAAGACAATGTGTGTGCACTGCCGGTGGGTTTGCGAATG
This sequence comes from Nerophis lumbriciformis, assembly GCF_033978685.3. Classification (NCBI taxonomy): domain Eukaryota; kingdom Metazoa; phylum Chordata; class Actinopteri; order Syngnathiformes; family Syngnathidae; genus Nerophis; species Nerophis lumbriciformis. Next base: position 29,713,034 of record NC_084559.2, on the reverse strand, counting down.
TAGATGTGCAACACAAACACACACGTGGTGACTGTGGTTGAGTGACAGTCCAGTGATGAGGACATCAATCATGAACCGGCGTGCACGTGAGCCCACTGGCTGCATGGCGCACAATGTTGTGACACGACAGCTGAAACATGGTTCGAAGACAGAAGACATAAAAAGGAGAGAAATTAGAAGAGGAGACGATATCGTAAAGTTCAGGGGAGGGTTGAACCTCTTTTTTGACCTGGTTGTTGGTTGAGTGATGAGATAGTTGGCAGGTACTTGTAGCACAAAACAGATGGCGAGGAGTTTTAGCGGTCATTATTATTATTATTATTATTATGAGTGATAAATTCACTTGTAGACAAGGAAGGTTGACATTAAATGCATCGGAGTGTAAATGTTACACTTTTTGGCACCAAATATTTTTAGAAAATATTTAAAACAATGTTTTATTCCTCTTTCATGTCATGTTATACAGTAATACCTCAACTTACGAGCTTAATTGGTCGGATGACAGAGCTCTTAACTCAAAACACTTGTATCTCAAATCAACGTCTCCCATTGTAATTAATTGAAATAAATGGTAATTGGTCCCCCTAAAAGAGCACAATTTTAACAGGTAACATGACTTTTAAAAATAAAAACTTTTGGACAATACATTTTGTACAAAAACAATACAATATAATGTACCACAAACAACTACAGTAGTTTTATGAAGTAATGTAACATTAATATACAATACTAACCGAGCACTGTCCTTCACACTCACTTTCATCCTTCCCATGGTTGGAAAGCAAAGTTATGTCCATCTCTAGCTATAAGCTAATGCTAGCAAGTAAGAGCAGATTTATTTGGACGGATCTTACAAAGTTCACTGTGACATTTGCTACACCGACTAATGACGGGGATGCTTTTAACTCAAATGTTTGCTTGTAACTGAAACCATAACAATTAGGTGAGAGACAGCTCTTATCTCAATTTTTTTTTTTTTTTGTCTCAAAACACTCTTTGGTTGAGGTACCACTGTATACATATTTTTTAATATATGCATTTTTAAATATTTTGCAAAAATAAGTAATTGTTTAAAATGCATATTGTATAAAAGTTCTCCCATAAATTAAAACGTACATTCAAAATAAAAATGATTACAATTTCATTATCCTGCTGGGTTTTAGTGTAGTCTATTTTCAGTTCTATAACAATGAAATACTTACTATGCTATTTTTTCTTTACAAAATGTGTAATTGTGTATTAAGTTAAGTTAAAGTACCCATGATTGTCACACGTATGTTGCTTATCTTATGTATAAGCAGATAAGGTAAACTTCTTGATTTTTCCGAGTGTTTTGCATGCATTTTGAAAAATGTGAAAAGTTTTGAACTTTGCACGAGTATTTCGCTGCCACGTGTTTGGACTCACTCTGCATTGTTGAAGGCCACCTCAAAGTTTTGCCTGCGGTTACCGGGGCTCAGGGAGCTGTAGTCGAAGGCCTCTGGGAAGAAATTGTGCACCAAGGCGCAGAACGCCATGCCGTCGCTCCAGCTGGATGAAAAGTTTTGTATATCCACGTGCTGATTGGGGATGGAAAAGAGCGAGTTAAGTGATGGAAACATTCCCCGGGTAGGAAGATAATATCTTGGACTAGAGTGCATTAGCAGCTCGACTTTTACTGGCTGTCATGAAAGAAGAGTGGCGAGGTGCACCTCATATGAGCGAGTTTTGGCGCGGCACCAGTCGAGCAGCATCTGCTTGATGGAGTTTGCGTTGGGTACGCCGAAGCTGGTGGAACGCTGAACTCTGTTTACTTTGGAGACCACCTGGTTTACCGGGCTAAAAAAAAAAAGATACAGTTTGTGTCAATATTTTAATGCACCGTCTCTTTATTTGGTAGTTCTCATTCAAGTGTTGATCCTCACCCGCCTCCCTCCTTCTCCAGCTTCTCTATCATGGCTTTGCGGGCCTGCATTGCTGAGGTCTTGGGCAACGTCTGAGCTCTCATCAGCTCCTTGCGCCTCTCAGCCTGCTTTCGCTCCACTGCGGCCAGGCCGCCGCTGCGAGACGTTGATTCATCCTCACGGTCAAACACACTGAAGCATTCGCAAAGACAGACAGCTTTATCGGTAAAAAGGCACATGGCTTGTGAATTGAGTTTACCTATAAATGCATTATTAGGCAACAGGTATCGATAGGAATCGGGTCTCATATTCTGATTCTCCCGGACCGTTCAAAGTTTTTTTAAACGTTGATTCCTATTTCTGATGCTCAATATGCTAGCAGCTAACTATGTATCTGCATTTACCGCGTGGAGGCGCTCCCCTAAGTCAATAATTATCCAATGTGGAAAGTAAACCACATTCTTATAAGTAATATTATAAATGAAGGACTATAAGAAGAGGCCAAACATGTTATAGGAAAAGCAAACAAGAGCCGGCAGGATATTCACCAAGCTATAAAGCAACTGTTAGTGCAGTGGTTCTCAACCTGGGTTTGATGGAACCCGAGGGGTTCGGTGAGTCGGCCTCAGGGGTTCGGCGGAAGTCAAAAACACACCCGACTCATCGTGTATATAAAAACTTCTCCCTATCGGGCGTATTACGGATACGGCAACAGCAGAAGTCACACTGATTTGCAAGTGTGTAATTTGTTGTGAGTTTATGCACTGTGTTGGTTTTGTTCTTTGAACAAGGTGATGTTCATGCATGGTTCATTTTGTGCACCAGTAATAAAACATGGTAACACTTTAGTATGGGGAACATATTCACCATTAATTAGTTGCTTATCAACATGCAAATTAGTAACATATTGGCTCTTAACTAGTCATTATTAAGTACTTATTAATACCTTATTCGGCATGGCTTTATTATAACCCTAACCCTCTAACCCTGACCCCAACCCTCTAACCCTAGCTCTAACCAAATAACTCTAAATTAAGTCTTTGTTACTTAGAATATGTTCCCCATATTAAAGTGTTACCAACAACATAACTTTGTCTTGAATTTGAAAAAAAAACATTTTATTTTTCCCTAAAGAAGGGTTCGGTGAATGCGCATATGAAACTGGTGGGGTTCGGTACCTCCAACAAGGTTAAGAACCACTGTGTTAGTGTGTCAGTGTTGTCAGAGAGCGATCCATGAATTGATAGTCTTGATACCAAGGGTAGTATCAGTATTTGATTGATAATAAATTGATATTTTCCTCTTCCCAACATTTTTAGTAATGTTTATAGATAGACTCAGGGAATAATTTCTTGGACACAGGACTTAGAAAGGTAAAAAAAAAAAAAAAGTTATTAAATTAGTAATAGATGGTAGGTTTTGCTTTTGTTTAGTTATTGTGTACTACTGACTTTGTTTTGTTCAAACAATTGTATGTAATAAAAGAAAATAAGTTACTAGTTTAAATATTGTTACACTCTCAATGTTCTTCATCATTAGGACTGCACCTATCGATTATTTTAGTATTTGAGTAATCTATTGTTTGGTTTGTTTAATTAATCAAGTAATTGGATAAAACAAACTTTATAGCCTCAGTGTGTATTTTAGGTATGTCTGCTCTCATGTGCACTCTTATTGCAGCAGCCGTGCAAAAACTATGTCCATGTATTTAAAGTTGCGAGCACTCCATACTGTCCAGAATGTGTACATTTTTATTAGCTACACTCATTAAATGATTAATCAAAGCAACAAAATACAAAGCTTTTTTCGAATCGAATTAATTGTTGTGGCCCTAAAACTTTTTTTTTTTTCTTTTTACATTTTTTCTTTACCACAAACATGGTCTGTAGGTTTTTTTTCCCCAAGATTTAAAAAAATAAAATTAAACTTGTGTGCACCTGTTGAAAGAAGCTTCATACATTTATTTTCAAGTTCCAAGTATTGGTATTTATATACTGCTTGAAAATAGTTCAGTGACAAATTCATAGTCCATTTTCGACCCTGCCTCTTTAAACAATCGGAATCGAAACGAGGAACCGGAACGGGAATTATCCAGATTCCAACGATGCCCAACTCTATGCATGATTATAAACAATTAGTGTAAATGTTTATGATATTGTCCTTGCGTCATAAATGTTCCGCAACAAAAACAATCACGGTGTAATATTAAAGTCAGCTCAGATGCAACTGATTTCATCATGGGGGAAAACCGTAAGTACAAGCGCACAATTAGAACATGATCCAAATAAAACTTGGACCAGTGTTCATGTGATGGACCATGACGCTTACTCACCTGCCGACTTTTTTGCTTGTATTGGAGGAGGAAGACGAGAAGCTGTACGATTTTGACTGAACTGTTCCTCCTGAAATGCAGAGAACCGTTGTAAAAACAAAACCAGCAGATATACTTTAAGAATAGAACCGTAACTTTAATAGGATGACTCACGGTCTGTTTTCTGCAAATAACTAGCTTCTACCACGGTGCTGCGACTTGATCTGTTGCCATCATCTGATCAAACACATTTGATAGTTGACACTTGAGTATTTTAGTTGCCGTTCACTGCCGACTTACAGCAAGGGTGTTTTTAAGAGGGAAAAAAGTGAAGTGAAATTTTAAAAAAAAGTACCGGACTGTGCAAAGCGGTCTGTTTTGGTGACATGGCTGAGGGTGGAACCGTCTGCTGACTTCTCCACTTTCCTCATCACCACCTCTCCTGCTCCGACACCGGCACGATTTTTGTGCGTACGCTCGTCTCTCTGCTGACGAAGCTCCTGCAGACGAGTCTCCCGCTCTCTTTCTCTCTGGTCTGGAGACAATAGACAGATCGTTAGGTGGAGCAGAGGTGGGATATTGGGAGGGGAGAAGAGATGAAGTCAGTGGAAAAAAGAGAGGGGAGGGGGATGATACTTTTGAAATATCCCTTCTACTTGCACAAAAATGGATACAAGAACAGGGCTTCTGAGGATTCAATGATCCTTTTAGGATTACTGCATATATACCAGGCAGCAATAACATTATTAGCACTTGCATGACTGAATGAGATCCAAACAAATGGTGCATTAATGTCAGAGGTATTCATTAAAACATGATTCGGATTATGGATGTGGTTGTTTTTTTCCCCCCCCAAGAGTGTACAAATGAAATTTTGGTAACTGCATTCAAATACATGAGCGGCATACTGTAATGTTGGGTGGCATGACAGCTAGTGGGTAATGTGCGAAGACAAACAGTGACCACACAATAATTTTCAGGACTAACTGCCAAATTCAGAGAGGTCCTCTCCACGTTATTTAAAACCCAACAGCTATTACACTTCTGTGTGTTTGGATTAGCATTAATCTATCATGCCCTTTCTCTTTTGCAACAGTGCAGTAGACATTTCATTTAAAGGGGACCCATGATGAATTTTGCCTTTTCTGTCTTATTAATGTTGTTACAATTTTGAATACCGGTACACGTGTTAAACAATGCCAAAGCATCACATCATAAGGTTCATGCATTTTGCCGTGAGCTTGCACACAGTTTTGGATGTCTCGGCTCGCAAAGTTTTGTAGTATGGCTACTTTGTGACATCACAACAAGGTGGCCGTCCTTATTTGGACATTAAGTCAAGCTCTCAGCCAGAGGAGGAGGGGCGTAATAACACTGACGTGCGACATAACAGCTGTTAAAAGTAGATTTTTTTATGCAGTCTGAATTGATCGGTAGGTGTACCTAATGTTGTGACAGGCTGAATCTATATGACTTTTGTTTAATATTTACAAATGTGACCAAGTGAATCTACATAATGTTTATTTATAAATTTTTATAGAGGTTTTTTTTCTCGACCATGTCTGGGGAAAAAATACCAATGACGACTCCAATCTATATATTTGAAGGGGAACATTATCACCAGACCTATGTAAGCGTCAATATATACCTTGATGTTGCAGAAAAAAGACCATATATTTTTTTAACCGATTTCCGAACTCTAAATGGGTGAATTTTGGCGAATTAAACGCCTTTCTATTATTCGCTCTCAGAGCGATGACGTCACAACGTGACGTCACATCGGGAAGCAATCCGCCATTTTCTCAAACACATTACAAACACCGAGTCAAATCAGCTCTGTTATTTTCAGTTTTTTCGACTGTTTTCCGTACCTTGGAGACATCATGCCTCGTCGGTGTGTTGTCGGAGGGTGTAACAACACGAACAGGGACGGATTCAAGTTGCACCAGTGGCCCAAAGATGCGAAAGTGGCAAGAAATTGGACGTTCGTTCCGCACACTTTACCGACGAAAGCTATGCTACGACAGAGATGGCAAGAATGTGTGGATATCCTGCGACACTCAAAGCAGATGCATTTCCAACTGGACAGATCAGCTTTCAGGAAAAGAGAGCGGATAGGGTATGTCTACAGAATATATTAATTGATGAAAACTGAGCTGTCTGCACTCTCAAAGTGCATGTTGTTGCCAAATGTATTTCATATGCTGTAAACCTAGTTCATAGTTGTTAGTTTCCTTTAATGCCAAACAAACACATACCAATCGTTGGTTAGAAGGCGATCGCCGAATTCGTCCTCGCTTTCTCCCGTGTCGCTGGCTGTCGTGTCGTTTGTCGGTTTCGCTTGCATACGGTTCAAACCGATATGGCTCAATAGCTTCAGTTTCTTCTTGAATTTCGTTTTCGCTACCTGCCTCCACACTACAACCATCCGTTTCAATACATGCGTAATCTGTTGAATCGCTTAAGCCGCTGAAATACGAGTCTGAATCTGAGCTAATGTCGCTATAGCTTGCTGTTCTATGCGCCATGTTTGTTTGTATTGGCATCACTGTGTGACGTCACAGGAAAATGGACGGGTGTATATAACGATGGTTAAAATCAGGCACTTTGAAGCTTTTTTTAGGGATATTGCGTGATGGGTAAAATTTTGAAAAAAACTTCGAAAAATAAAATAAGCCACTGGGAACTGATTTTTAATAGTTTTAACCCTTCTGAAATTGTGATAATGTTCCCCTTTAACAGTGTACATTTGCAAAAGATACTTTTATATGACACTTTGGACTTTTGGGGTGTGTACTCATTTGCAATCTGGTAGCGCCTCCAGAATTTTAACATCTTGCAGACAGATACTAACAACACTGTGATGGTGCTGGTGCAAACACACACAAAATAGACGATGCAGGCATTTTAGGTGCAAAACAACACTGCAAACCAACCTGTCCTACCTATTTCCTCTTGAGTACATCCAAGCATGGCCTCTGGGAGTAGAATGGATAGACATATTTTGGAAATTACCTATGAGCTTCTTTTTTTTCCCCACGTCACCCCTTTTCACCCTGGTGAGTCAGGGTTGTAACAACTTGCTAAATACTTTTTTGCATCTCATTGTAAGACAGATGGAATAGATTTGTTATCCTTTTGTTACCTCTCTTTTTTTTGCGGAGGTCTCTCATGGCTGCACGGATCATTTTCCTCTCCTCAAAATCTTTGCACTCATCAAGCTGTTCGGAAGTAATCAACATAGAAAACAATGAGGTCATTGCAGACAAAAAGGTGGTCACAGCTGTTTATGCACATTGCTCTGATGATAATAATGTGCCAACACACAGCGACGACAAGCTGTGAAACCTCCAAATATAACCAAGCTGACAAGATTTACTGCACTATATAAACTCTCTGCATGCATTTGTCACCAAGTGGATCTCTAAATCATCCCGAATCATAACTTGGGTGTGAAGTACCATTTTATCAAGGAGCTCTTCATCCTCGATGGCAGTCAGCTCGTCAGCGGTCAGCTTTCCTGGACACTCCTCAGCCTTGGTCTGGACGGTGGAACCGTTTGGGATGGTGGGGATGTGACATGCCACCTGGACTGAAGGGCCGGAAGAAAACACCGACTCAGAGGCGGCGACAGGCTCTGTCTCCATCTGTACAAAAACACACAACACGAACGATAAGAACACATCAAGATTAGCGTAAAACCGTGACCATAGTTGGATACAGCGAGAACATCCGACTGTATGCTGGCCCTCAGATTATCAAGTTTCATGATTAGAAGATCAGAATGTTACGAAAAAAAACAATGTTTGTTGACATTTAGAAAGCAATAGGCTCAAAGGGGATTTAGGTATGGCACCATAATAGGCCCGAGTCAGTGAAGTAGGTTGCAAAGCCCACATCTTTTCCCTCTTCCCGGACAAAGACTGCCCACTCCCCATAACTCATTATTTCATACACTACCTCCCCCGCCAAGACATGCCAGAAAGAGTGACCGCAAGCACATGAGAGTAACTTGTTCATCAAGCGTGACCGTCAAAGCGGGTGGCTAAATGAGACTGTGCTGCCGGGAACCCACAGTTTACATGACACTATTAGTGGATAGTAGACATAACGATTCAAAGGCATTCCGGAAAGTACACCAAAAACAACTGCAGTAAAAATTAAGAGGAAGAAAGAACTGTATGTCCACTACAGACAATTGACAATGCTGTAGCTAAATTGGGGCTCCAAAATAACCTGTGTGGCTCTGCACTAATAGCAACAAAAATAAATAAAAGCTGTGCATTGCTCTGATGCTATAATATAAAAGTTCCCGCTGCATCATTTTATGTGGCCTGCAAAAACCTAAAAATGTGTGTCATCAAGGAATTTTGTCATTTTTGCTCATTGTGTTTTTTGTCATTGAAACCCTTTTTAAAATCAATTCTAAACAATAGCTTGTAGGACTGTAACGGTATTATATACCACAGTATTACAGTTTCAAAGTCTTCACAATAATGCCATGATGTGTGATGGTATCAAACGAAAACTAGAGTGTGTTTCTTTCTGGCGCTGTAGCGTTGGCCGGGTCTGAAAATAAACTACATCTCCCAGAATCCCCTGCACAGCGTGTTTACATTGTCACTTTAAAAGACAATTGTAAGTTATTTGTTTTTAAATATTTGCTTGAAACAGTATATGTTCTGAAAATCTATGTTTGTAGTAATAAATATGATTACAACATTTGAGCATTAGACTATTACAGCAAGTGTGTTTATCCTAAACATTCCTGCCACTTCATTTTACACCTTTCGGCATCTTTTTTTGGGGGGGGGGACATACCACAATAATATCATACCGTGGCCTTAATACTGTGATAATATCGTACTGCAAGATTTTGATATTGTTACATCCCTAATAGCTTGTCACATTGACTTCTGATTACAAAGCAATTTTTCAATCAGTTTATCGTAGTGGTGTAACGATTGATTTATGTATCGATAGATGGATTTATATTCCTAAATTTCAAGCATATCGATCTGTGCTCGGCAAGTTTGTCTTCCGGAAGAAGACAAACTTGCTCAGAACATAATTTCAAAAGATCATATTTTTCGATCATATTTTTCGATACTAAAAAAAGGAAAACATTGGATTTAAGAACGGCAGACTTCATGTGAAGTATAGCACTTTTGAAAATAAGCCAGGTAATGTTAAGTCTTTTTGCCCACCACAATTTGCCGTCAAAATTATCATAAATATAGTAAGAAACACCAAAGGCTTCCTTATTGTCTGCTCTGTTGTCCACACAACTGTAGACATTCTGTGTATGCAAGTGTTAGTCCACCTAAAGATTAATTTATATTGTAATTCAATCAACCCCCTGCACGGTAAGAGCATTTGTAAACTGTTGAGCGCGACCTACGGAACAGTGTTTTTGTTGGTAAATAAGACGATTAGAGATTATCATCACACTTCAACATCTTTGTCATGTAAATTCTAGCTCTTTGTTAGGCCAGCATTGCAAATAAAAATGTTAATTGTCTTGCCCTGGATAAATAAAGCTTTAATAAATATATACCGTATTTTTCGGACTATAAGTCGCTCTGGAGTACAAGTCGCACCGGACGAAAATGCATAATAAAGAAGGAAAAAAACATATACGTCGCACTGGAGTATAAGTCGCATTTTTGGGGGAAATTTATTTGATAAAACCCAACACCAAGAATAGACATTTGAAAGGCAATTTAAAATAAATAAAGAATAGTGAACAACAGGCTGAATAAGTGTACGTTATATGACGCATAAATAACCAACTGAGAACGTGCCTGGTATGTTAACGTAACATATTATGGTAAGAGTCATTCAAATAACTAACATATAGAACATGCTATACATTTACCAAACAATCTGTCACTCCTAATCGCTAAATCCCATGAAATCTTATACGTCTAGTCTCTTACGTGAATGAGACAAATAATATTATTTGATATTTTACGGTAATGTGTTAATAATTTCACACATAAGTCGCTCCTGAGTTTAAGTCGCACCCCCAGCCAAACTATGAAAAAAACTGCGACTTATAGTCCGAAAAATACGGTAGACATGTAAATTTAGAAAGTGAGGACTTTAGTGTGTTGCTAAATGTTTACATACTACATCACCCAAAAGGTTTAGCGCTATAGACAGGAACCGGAAGTAGGTCGGCGCTACGCAGGACGGCAACAATTGTGCTGATGGAGCAACGAAGAGTTAATATTTTTGTTGCACATTTCTTTTCCTACTTTGTCTACACAAGAAACAATCATACATTTCGACTAGACAGTTGACACGTGCCTTTGAGCACCAATGAGAATTACGATTTTTACAATTTTGATTTTATTTTTGATTCTGTTAAACGATTCGGTTCTTTATTGGTTCTTTTATCGATTCTCTTTTGAATAAAAAGATAGATAAGTTGATTAGCATTAACTTTGTTTACTTTAGCACAGACCTGGGGAAATTAAGGCCCGAGGGCCTTAATTTTCAATCTGGCCCTCCGGACATTCCCAAATAATTTTTTTAGATCTTTAAGATGGAAAGTGTAGCTGCCATTATGATGTGCAGTCATGTTTTCTAACGACCGTAAGTCTTGAACTATACAAAGTATTTCAATGGTTGGAATCTACGCTTTTGGATGATATACCAGTTACTATGGTTATCTAATTAGTTACTATGGTAATTTCCGTCATAGCAGCTCAGACGAGGCACCAAACAGTGTGGGCGGTAAGCGTTTCCACAGACGCGGAAGGAGACTTTCACAACAAAGTTCTAAAGCTTAGTGATGTATCAGATATATCAGATTGTAGGTGGGTTTATTTTGTACCCTTCGCGTTCATATTTCACTGTTTGTTGCATTTTTGTTGCGTTTCACTTGACTGTAAAATGTGTCGATCGAAAGGGGGTGTGACGTTCATATTTGTCAATTTTCAGTGTTTTATTCTTCATAGAAAAATGTAAAATTCCATTATGGTTTTTAAGGCGGTCTGTCATAACATTTTTAGCATTCAATCAGACATTATTGTGAGGTTTTATTTTAGTCTTCCTAAAAATAGATATAGACCCCCAGACACATTTTTTTTCTCTAAATGTGGCCCCGAGTCAAAATAATTGCACAGGCCTGGTTTAGAAGAAGCAGCCGTGCCAGAAACTTGAGGGTTCCATGTTCGCCACCCTCCTCTTGCCATCCAAATCACTGCCGTTGTGTCCTTGGGCAAAGACACTTCACCCTTGTCCCCAGTAACGCTCACACTGGGGATAGGTGGTGGTTGGAGAGGCCGTAGGAGCAAATTGGCAGCCACACTTCCGTCAGAAAGTTGCAGCTGTGGCTACAAATGTAACTTACCACCACCTACGTGTGAATGTGGAGTGAATGAATGATGGGTTCTCACTTCTGTGAGCGCTTTGAGTAATCGATAGAAAAGCGCTATATAAACCTAATCAATATTATTATTAAGAGGCCGACAACCTCCATGGAGTGCCAGGGTTGATTTTTTTAAAATAACTTTAATATAATACAATTGAGTCTACTGTAGAAATTAAAATATTACATAAAATTATTATTTTTATTATATGAGCTGACCACTCAAAAGTAAAACTGTCAGCTAGTGACAATACAAGCAAGTCAAGTCCAATAAAACTGCGCCCTGTGCAACTCTCAGCTATACACAATACCCATTATTATGCGGAAAAATAAGCAGGAAGGACATGATATTTCACGGTGTCTTTGCTATGGAGATCAATTCTCAGGCAGGGAAGAGGGGAGCAGCCTGTTAGTCAGACACGGTTTTGTCATGATTTGCATGTCAATAATTTAATGTGTGCAGTTAATAATATCACCTTTTACTATGAGGTGCTAACATGACAGACAGGGTTAGTAAATTAATTCTCTGCAGTATTAACATGCAGTATTATTGCTGCTGTTGCGATTGGCTGAATATGTGTGAATTGGCACAATCGCGACATCGTGAATTCCTGGGGACTGCTTTTAATTTTTGTAATTTGCAAACTGCAACAATTAAAGACTGTTTTTTATAAAGTTAAGTGCACTCATACATCCACTTAATTTGAAGAGGATTTTTTATTTTTGTTTATTTTTTAAGCCTAATCATTGTGGGAAGCATCTAAGACAATGCAAAGTACCACAGTCTAGTTGTTTGTAGACTTGTTTTGGGAGGAAACGCCCTAGGCGTCTACCAAAATATGTTCAGTGACCATGAATCCTAAACAAAACACCTATTGCATTTTTCACATGGTGGCGAATGCCTGTGGAGGATTGCAGACTGTAGCTGTGACCTTTGTGCTTATGCCGCAATCAAGTCCAGGTCCAGATATAGCTCAGACAGCTGGTCCTGTCCCCTTCCACCAGCACCTGACTTCTCCTCTATGAAGGCCCCAGCCTGACCAGGTTTCCCCATGGGAGGGAGAAAGTAAAGTACAGCCAGTGTTTAATGATCACTGTTGACCACAGCTTTGTGAACTTGTGGCCCAAGGGACATGCTGGACAGTCACTTGACCAACAAGGAATGTTTTGGGCTACAACACAGCCAAACAAGACCTCAGAGTCTGGCAAAGACAAAAATGTGTGAAAGTCCCAGATAGCCTTGGTCTCCAAAGTCATGTTTAAGTCAACATCCACTTTTATAGAGCAGGAAGCAGGCATCGCCTTTCAAATTAACTACTGTTAGTGTGTATAGCCGAACACACCCATCATTAAGTAGATGCTGAGAGATATTAGTAATGTAGAAGTTCATGAGCCCACTGACATCCTAGCCTTCAGAACAATGTGTCAAAAGTGAGAGGCAGACAATCTGACAGTCATGCTTTGTTGGGAGGAAAGTAAAAAACTAAGTTTGATTAAAAACTAATTCTGGCCTTTGATAAAAGTAATTTACAGTATTTTATCTACATAGGAACATAACATGCCCCAATAAAGCAATAGAATAGGAATAGGTCAGGATCAAAACCATGACAAGAGCAGTACCGTGCTGCTGTTCCATGAAATGTTTCCCATCAGAGCAGGAGCAGAGAGGGAGCGGCAGGACGCAAAGGTCGGCGGGTGAGAGACTGTTGCAGACTCGTTTTCTGAAGTCGGTGTTGTGTTTGTCCGTTTTGAAGCAGAGTCTGAGTATTGTGAACAAGATTTGTTTGTCTGGAGTTTAACTGATGGATCATCTACAGTTGAAATGTGTGAGGTTGCCTCATGTGCTGTATGAAGTGTTTCATCCTGGGTTGCGCAGACAGGGGGATCACTAGGTGAAGCGTTTTCTTGAGATGGATCAGACGGTAGGTTTGAGATGACTCGTGGTAAAGAATCAGGGAGACCCATTGCTTGGCAAAGCCCCTCCACTTGCCTCACCAATCTCTCCTGCTGAATTCTCAGCCTCAGGTTCTCCTCTTGCAGCCTGATCACAGCCTCAGTCAGGGGCACCACTTGAGCTGCTGCCTCCTCCATCTGTAAATCTACTTGCTTTCCAAATGCCTTGAGATCACAGTGGATCTCCTGAACCACACACCTCAGTGCTGATTCCAAATTCCTATCACCAAACTGCTCCTCTTCATATTCTTGCTGTGAAATGAGATCCCCGATGACCTCCTCTAGGCCGGATGTTGAACAAGCACTACCAGGGCTTTCCAGTGCCTCTGGTGCCTGTGTGGCTGGTAGGAACTCCAAGTTTACCCCAGGCATGGTCACAACAATTGGCAACAGTTTGCCCTTCAGGAAATTACAACTACTTCTTCTTCTTTTCTGTCAAAGTCTCCAAAAAGGTCAAATTAAAACATGAAGGCTTTCAGAAAAAACAGCCTAGCTCTCTTTCAGCCCTTCTCTAGAGACCCTCAAAACAACACATGGTGTTTATACCCCCCACAAACCGCTCCTCTTTGGTGGCCAACACCTTCCTAGCCAATGAGCATGAAAGGAATCCCGTTACCAAGGCAGCATGAGTCCCATCCCCTTTTTCCAGGTGCCACAGACATGGCTATTTATCTCTGACTAGGGCATTATTCCAATAAGCCAGTCAGCTATGGGGCAATGGTAGAAGCCTGAGAGGCACAATAGTGTCAGCAATTTAAAAAACGCAGCTCTCTCTTTGTCCTTCACACCTCTATTGGAAGGCAAACCAGATTAGGATTTGGCTTTGGGCTAAAGATGGGTTATTCACACACAGATATTAGTCTTTCAATCCCCTAAAGATTGTTTGCATAAACTTTGCATTAATTTTAAGATATTTGTATGATCTGGGTGAGAATGATGGACACGCATTGGCATACATATAATGTAAAGGCTCCTGAAAAGCAGCATCCTCTCATGAGGATATAATGAGAAACAACATATGTGCAGCCTCAAGTGCTTCTGTTTTAGTGACAAAATTGTGTCGATACAAGGCATTCAGATACATCTAATAAATAGAGTCCTCCACCATGTCCTTTACATATGTTAGCGCCTGTGCATTTTGTAAACCCTCAGCTGCTGTGTCTCTAAAAATAACAGTGCAGCTTCCCGCAAAGTTTAGAAAAATAGGAATGCAAATAGTCATTTTCTAGGCCAAAGATGAATAATAACATGCAACCAGTAACAACTCTAATTAATACTCAAATTGAAGGACAAGTTAAAAGGGACCTAATATGCAAAACCAACTTTTATTGCCTGATGGTACCTGCTTTTGTGTATTTTGGATCCCCATAAGTCCTGAAAATTAAAAACAAATCCAACCGTGCAGAGATATTTATAAAACAATCTTCACAATTCCTCAAAATGAGCCGTTAAGAAGTTTCTCTGTCCTGTCACGTTGTCTGACCTGTGACGTCTGCGGATATCTCCATATTTGGTGGAAATTTACCCGAAGAGCTTTGCACCAGTCCATCATTATAGTCCGCAATGTATTAAATAAGCTCCTTTTTCTCCATCCCCTTGTGGGGCAGACTGGCTCATAAGTGCACATGTATCCTCCGCTGTTGACATTTCTAATACAAAATAGCGCATAGTTCAAACCTTTATCGGTCAATAGACTCCATATAGAAGCGCTAAAAACTACAACATGGCTGGCGAGGTGAAGACGCAGCGGAAATAGAGGCACGTAAATAAGACTGCCCACAAAAAGGCACATCCGACACAGACGGTAAGTAAGCGGCTTGAAGATGGTCTGTAAAACATAATTATGCAACATGTTGACCAAAGAACCACCGTTAAATGTTATGTAGACCACAGGGAAGTGTTCCAAATGTAGAAATCCGCCCTCAGATTGGTAGGTTGAGAGTTCAAACCCCGGCCGAGTCATACCAAAGACTATAAAAATGGGACCCATTACCTCCGTGCTTGGCACTCAGCATCAAGGGTTGGAATTGGGGGTTAAATCACCAAAATGATTCCCGGGCACTGCTGCTGCTCACTGCTCCCCTCACCTTGTGTGAGGGTGATGGGATGCAGAGGATAATCTCACCACACCTAGTGTGTGTGTGACAATCATTGGTGCTTTAAATTTAACTGATTAAGGCAGCTCGGTGAAGCAGTGGTTAGCGCTCATGCCTAACAGCGAGAAGGTCATGGGTTTGATTCCCAGGCTCGGGGTCTTTTTACGTGGAGTTTGCATGTTCTCCCCGTGACTGCGTAAATTCTCAACAAGTACTCCGGCTTCCTCCCACCTCCAAAGACATGCACCTGGGGATATGTTGAGTAGCAACACTAAATTGCCCCTAGTGTGTGAATGTGAGTGTGAATGTTGTCTGTCTATCTGTGTTGGCCCTGCGATGAGGTGGTGACTTGTCCAGGGTGTACCCTGCTTTCCACCTGAGTACAGCTGGGATAGGCGCCATCCCCCCGCATGCTGAGAGGGACAAGCGGTAGAACATGGATGGGATGGATGGATAACCCCTGTAAGTTTTGAAACATTCCAGTTAGCACCCACTTGAAGCAGTATGTGACATGGCTCAGTGGTATTTTAACAATGGGGTCATCAAGTTGTGTTAATCCAAGACAATCTATCACCGACTCTGGGCCGCAGTGATCAGGTGCATAAATCAGTGAGTTAATGCAAGCAGTAGGCTACAGCTTCAATCCATGGCTTCACAGTAATCTCTGACTATGAAAAAGACTGACAGTGCTATAATCGGTTCAAGGATGAGGACAGTAAGAAGAACAAAAGCAGCTGTGATCACTGGGACTGCGAGGCAATATTTTGCACACCTGTCTGAAATGTCCTGCGGGCATTTTGACCTCCCTGCTGATCTCATCTCAGTCATGCTCTCATAATTAATGAGGGGCCAGCAACAAAGCTACGTCCACATGGCTGTGTCACTTTCTAGGTTCTGGTTACAGAGGTAAATCTAATTTTACGCTGTACTTGTCTATGCTGGGGAATACAAGTGTATCACAGCAGCACATCACTTCTACCGGTATTTGCTTTTGTAATTTTCTTAAAAGCTCAAAAGGAATCAACATTGCACACTTATCTCTGCCAATTATAGTTAACATCCATGTTCTATACTGCCAATTCTGTTCAGTGTTGTGGAGAGCTGAAGCCTATCCCAGCTAACTTTTGGAAAAGGGCAAACTACACTCAGGACTGATTCCCTGTCATTCGCAGGGCACATTTCGACAACCCACCATTCACATTCACTGTCATCAAGTCGAGGCTGAACTCATTCTGCCCTGCACAGAAATCAAGTTTCGGGGCGGTATAGCTCGGCTGGTAGAGCGGCCGTGCCAGCAACTTGAAGGTTGCAGGTTCGATCCCGGCTTCCGCCATCCTTGTCACTGTTGTTGTGTCCTTGGGCAAGACACTTTACCCACCTGCTCTCAGTGTCACCCACACTGGTTTAAATGTAACTTAGATATTGGGTTTCACTATGTAAAGCGCTTTGAGTCACTAGAGAAAAGCACTATATCAGGGGTGCTCACACTTTTCTGCAGGCGAGCTACTTTTCAATTGATCAAGTCGTGGGGACCTACCTCATTCATATATATAATTTATATTTACTTCTTTATGAAATATATGTTTTTGTTAATAAGTTAAAGGTGTTTAATGATAATGCAAGCATGTTTAACACATATAGTTAATATTTTTAATAAATTAAAGGTGCTTAATGATAATGCAATCATGTTTAACACATAGTTAATATTGTTAATAAATTAAAGGTGTTTAATGATAATACAAGAATGTTTAATACATATAGTTAATATTGTTAATAAATTAAAGGTGTTTAATGATAATGCAATCATGTTTAACACATAGTTAATATTGTTAATAAATTAAAGGTGTTTAATGATAATACAAGGATGTTTAATACATATAGTTAATATTGTTAATAAATTAAAGGTGTTTAATGATAATACAAGTATGTTTAATACATATAGTTAATATTATTAATAAGTTAAAGGTGTTTAAAGATAATGCAAGCATGTTTAACACATATAGTTAATATTGTTAACAAGTTAAGGTGTTTAAAGATAATACAGGCATGTTTAACACATATAGATTCCTTTCTTTCATGAAGACAAGAATATAAGTTGGTGTATTACCTGATTCTGATGACTTGCATTGATTGGAATCAGACAGTGGTGCTAAAAACGTCCGCATTTTCGAATGGAGGAGGAAAAAGTCCTCCTTTCTGTCCAATACCACATGAAAGTGGTTGGTTTTTGGCATCTTATTTGTCCAGCTTCCGTACTCCTTTGTATACACTTTACAAGAAATACATTGTCGGCAAACTCCGTAGCTTGCAAGCTTGTGCACGCCAGCTTTCTGAGACTCGTTTTGTTAGCGCAACTGTCCAACTGTGCAGTCGGTCTTTGGAGTTTTGACGACAGGTACGGCGCCAGAGTCTGTTGAAATAAAGTGTTTCTCGCCTTCCAGTCGGTAATTTTAATGAGCTGGCAGCAGCCAGCGTCATCTCAGAAGACCCTCGGGTGCCGTGAATGTCAATCAAGTGACGAAAGTGACGTCATAGTGAAGATTTATGATCGCTCATTTTTAGGACTATTTTTTTAATGCCTGGCTGGTGATCGACTGACACACCCTCCGAGATTGACCGGTAGCTCGCGATCGACGTAATGAGCACCCCTGCACTATATAAATATAATTCACTTCACTTCAAGTGAGCCAATGTCGTATCAAAGTAAATTAAACATTTTCCATATAAAATGTCCAAACATTTTGCCATTTTTTTTTTTAAATGATCTTAAACCACACAATTCTAAGCACTTCCTCCTTGAGAGTAGATTATTTCAGTGCCACACGTAATGCCAATAATTAAGTCCATAATGATGCCTCAGAGATTGGCATCTGTCAAACAAAGCAAAACTCAGCTGTCGACAGTACAAAAGCAATAAAATGTAAAAAAAAGGAAATAGTGGAGGTTTTGCTTTTGGACCACCGTGGCGAAGCAGAGACCACACAAACGGATCAGAGACTTGCTACACATTGTGGTACTGTGGTTTAAAAAAAAAAAAAATCTAGAATCAGCTCTTATAAAGCATTTCAATAATGTAAAATTAAGTAATAATACAATTAAAATGGTTTAATTAATAAACCAACTACAGTGGTACCTATACTTAAGAGCGTTTTAAGGTAAGAGATGTCTCTCGGCTAATTGTTATGCTTTAAATTGCAAACAAAAATTTGAGAAACACGCATCAGTGCCATAGGTTGGCTTAGCAAATGTCACGGTCAACCCTGTAAAATCCAACCAAAACATCTGGTCTTACTTGCTAGCATGAGCTAATAGCTAGAGATTGATATAACCTTGTTTTCCAACCATGGGAAGTAAGAACGTGAGGACTGTGTTGAGTAGAAGAAGTGGATGATATTCATTGAATTAAATAAAGCATCTGGAAGGAGATACAGTAGACACTCTCCAAGGTAAATAAGTGTGCCAACTTTGCAGTCAAATATTGTGGTAAATTCATTTGTTTCTCTTCTGTGTTTAGAAATCCATTAACCAATCCATCTATCCATTTCCTAACGCGTGTCCCTTTTAAGGACGTAGGGGGCTGGAGCCTATCTCAGCTGCACTCAGGCGGAAGGCAGGGTACACTCTGGACAAGTTGCCACCTCATCGCAGGACCAACACAAATAGCCAGACAAACATTCACACTCACAGCCACACACAAGGGCCAATTTTGTCATCAGTATATATACACTTTCTATTGCTATAGAAAGTGAAAAAAATCCGCAACAAAAAATGTAAAGGAAAATCAATGTAGACATTCACGATGAACTTATACAATAATAAAACCATTGTTGTGGTTCTTAGCTTATAAGGGAGTCTTGTGGCATAGGCATGCGGTTATCCCTGGTGTGTGTTGGTAATATCTGTGGCTGACCCTCCAGGTCAGCTGTGATGAATAAACAATGAGTGAGTAACTACAATACATACAACACTGTGCACTAGCGGGCTGGTGAAACTAGTGAACTCCTACATAGATTCAAAAATGTGGTCCAACTTACTAAAACTGCACTTAGTCTCAACGAAAGTAAGCATTTACCTGTAAGTTGTTAGGTTGTTGCAGACAGGTATGTCAATATCATCTCCTATAAATTGCTGCCCTCTTCTTGTGAAATAGACTGGTGTGTCTCGATGAGGGTCTAACTGATGGACACTCTCTCAGTCCAACCTCTTAAATGCACTTTGCAGCCTCATGAAGACTCCTCCTAGCCCTAATTAACCAACTCCCTGATCCCATAACCAGATTATGTCTGCTCTCAACAGTGCCATTAAAGAGTAGGCAAGACACCACCTCTCCTCACCTTACCACCCTCCCCTTGATTCATCAGATCACTTCCTTTCAAGGAAGGCAGGGGGTTAAGGAAGGCAACAAACTTGGATGTTAACCCCTTTCGAAAACGCTTTGAGCCGGCTTCATTCTCACAGCAGTGGTTGTCCTCCGTCAGCAGTTCATCTCGGGCAGATCTCCAAAGAGATGCATTTTAAGCATGGCCAAAAAAAGACGTGATGGAACAACTTGTGTTTCGGTGTGACTGAAGACAGACAGATGTGACTTAACCAACACTTCCAAGATAGATCTCAGCGGGCATTTGCCTGCTCAGAGAATAGGAGGAATGCCCTGAGCACCTCCTCTTCCTCCACTCCTCTTCACATACCCTACAAGGAGAGATGTGACTGGCTACCCTCTCTGTGTTTGATAAACACTGCTCTCCCTTGCTCTCCTCTCACTCCATCTTTCACTGAACAGACTTGCTCAACCCTCTCCCGGGGCCTTTATAGGTGAATTCTGTCATACAAACAGGTTAGAAACATTGCAGAATTCAACACTAAACCCCTATTTTAAGGCCCTCGTAATGTCTTCAGGAGAATGCTTTACATATTTTGAATAACTCTTTGATGATTAATCATTTCCAGAGTCAGATTGTACCTTGATGGAGGATCCAGAGGAGATCTTGAATGGTGTCGCCCTGAGGCCAAGGGTCAGCTCTGAAACAGACAGATGAGACATTTTACGGGTTAAAATCCATCCATCCAGAGGGGGCTCTGATATGTGTGTGCATCTTTACATGTGAGACATGTGCATTAACTGTGGCTGCCATTAGTCAGTGCCTATAAGCTACAAAAGCTGCCTATAAACATAAAACTTTAGTCTGAAGTACATGACACCACCATTAACAGAAATAACGATTTGTTACCTCCACAAGTGTGCACGTGCCCCCACATCTACATTATGACTAAAAGACTTGCTCAGCTTTTTTTTGGTGTGAGAACTGGGAAAACATTTACCGCCAAGCAGGTTACAAAGAAAAAACCTAAACCCATTAAAGCAAATGGGGCTAAGAAAGAAAATAAAAACAAAAGTGTGTCATCTGGACTATAGTTCTACAGTCTGGGCATCTGCTGCAAGTGGTGAGATCAGTAAGCTCCAGATTGTGCAGAATAGGGAAGCACGGCTGGTTCTGGGTTGTGCACTAAAAACCAATGTTAACCAAACGCATGCTTCTCTTTCCTGGCTAACAGTGCAAAACAGGTTGTCAGCTAATACTCTAATATTGTTCAAATCAGTAACCTGTAGTAAAACTCCTGCTTTTCTCATGGCCCAAATAGTTTACAGTAGCACTATGCATAATCATAATACCGGGCGTCTAGTGAGGGTCATTTTGTACTCCCTCGTCCGAGGAAGAATGCATTGCGGAAATCTTTTATTTATAGATTTGTATCGCTCTGGAATAACCTGTCTCGAATTCTCACCGGTATTGGAAGTAAACAGGTTTTTAAAAGGAAACTAATATTTTATCTGAGTCTGTAAATTAGTTTGCTTGTTGATGATTTTTGTTTGGTTTTGTATTGTGTAGTTATATTCATATGGTAACTAATATTCTGAGACTGTAAATTGTTTGCTTGTTGATGATTTTTATTTGTTTCTTTATTGTGTAGTTATAATTATATGCTTTTACTTGTAATTGTATTGAGTTTGTGGACCCCAAGAAGACTGGTGGGTTGTTGTGGCAACCAGCTAATGGGGATCCTTAATAAAAATCAAATCAAACAAAAAACCCTCCAAACAATTATGTGCCCCTGGTGAAGCAGCACAGCTGGGACATCGGAATGTGTCCTGAATGAGGTAAGCAAGCATAATTAACACAGGTGTTTGCTGGTGGTCATGGATGGCAGAATAAAATACACGTTCTGTGATTTGTTATTTGGACAGACTAATAGCTGTTTCAGCGATGCTTTTAAAACACACATACATGCTGCTACACTAATCCATAACATGTGGTAGGATATAAGATTCCATTAATGTTTATGCTGGATTTTGACATGTTATATCAGGCAATACACTGCAGTTAAATATTGAATGCGGTTTCAATGACGTACCTCTATGGTTTAGCATCATTAGCTTTGAAAAGAAACCTAAGTGTATAGTGCATCCCAAAATGGGCTAAAGCTGAAGAAATCAACTCGGGAATGAGAAAGACGATTTGAGATGCACTGGACCGTAAGTAAATAGTCAACCTTGGTCTCAACCCTGAAATTTAACTTTGAAAGTAAATCACATAGCAGACAAGCCAGTGCACTGTGTTGGTCCACAAAGCTGGTTCTATATTACTGGCCATTCTGGTCTGAGAAGGACAGTTGTTGTGTCCTTTGTCCTGATTTACTCTGTGGTGAACTACTGACCTCACCCACTCAAAAGCCCTCTGTATAACAAGGACCCTTCAGAACAAGCAAGATTATGTATATGCAGTAGCATGACAAAAAGCTGTGTCATCATCTCACTGGTGACAAATTCTGGTGACTGTTGCTTCATACAGTTACCGGGTTCTGGTGGGAACATAGGGTTGATTCATAGCTCACCAAAACATGATGATATTGCTGTCATTTAAAAAAAAAAAATCTGATTAATCACAGTTTTGCATTTGAACTAATCATGATTAATCACAGGTTATTACTTGTATTATTCAAGTTAACCTTAAAAAAGACCCTGATATTTGAACCCAACATGTACAGTAGCATGTACAGTCAAAATGTATTGTGTGACTAATCTTTGTAGATTCACGATTAATGCAATCATTTTTTTGTGATTAATCACATGAGTTAAATTGTTATTTTTACCAGCCCTACTAAAAACATGTATTAGCGAGTGCAGTGATGGGGTTTCTAAAAGGCCCTACCTGTTCTCTGCCCCAGAGCACTCGCATTGATGCATGGTGTCATGTTGGTGATGGGGACAACGGTGCCCCTGTGGGTGGACGTAGGCGAGGAGCTGCTGCGCCCATCTTTGATCTCAATAGTGAGGAAAGTCTTCATGTCTGGGTCGGCCTCTTCTTGGGTGCACTCCTGTCCAGCTGCTCTCCCTGGGGTCCTGTTGTCCTTTGAATCGCTCAAGACAGGCCCACTTTTCTCAGTCACATTGTTTGTACCACCCATGGATTCCTGGGATTGGCCGGCTGAAGACAGAGGTTTGCTAGCCACGCCTCTCAAATGAGGTGCGGCCTGACTCTTGGATGCGAGAGAGGTGTGAGCTGCTGAGTCCATGCGCACCCACGCTGGCCTGTCGCCAGAAGAGTTGAGGGATGTGGCAGTGGGTGTAAACAATTGCGCAGCTCTGGAGAAGTTGGTCTGGCCAATGCTGCTTAGTGGACCCTTCTTCAAAGCAGGGACATTAACGTTCTGACTGGGCTCGTTGAACTTGCGCATCCGATCGCGCACAGAGTTTGTGCGCCTGGCCTGGTCCAGCTCAACATCTTTCTTTTCAGGTGCTGTTAACACAATGACAGAGGACAGCTGAAATACGATCATCTGAATTAAGCACACTTTCCTCTTTGTCATGCTCTCCACCTCTACCTCAAATGCTCCATAAAATCCCTACATCTATGTTTGGTTCAAACAGTTTTATTTTACTTCATACAACATTCAAAAGGCTAATGTTTGATTTTGATGACATTGTTAGATAAATGTTAGTTTAACAATACTGTATTGCAGGATCAAATCAATTGTTTTGGGCGCTATATGTGCAGAAAGCGGGAGGGGGAGCGAGTCCAGACTTTCTGCAAAAAAGCTAGTCATAGATCATCTCTATGACAGCACTTTAAGAATCTGCTGAAAAAAGGTTTGTCTCACAGGTGTTTTATAACCAGCGGGCCACTAAATAATGAAAAAGAGAGGACTTAAAATGTAACTTTGAGGAACACTACTAGTATAACTAAAAAAGTTCAACATATGACAGTGCATCTAATGTAAACATGCTACAGCAACACAGTTACGTAAAATTTAAAATTCTAAGAAAGAAAGGACTTAAAGAAGAACTACATTTTTGGGGGAATTTTGCCTAAATACTTGTGCGAGACAAGAACATGTTTTTTTTTTTATACATTCAAACACTAAAATAAACGTTAGCAAAAGTAAGCTAACAAAGGAGGCAATGGGAGTCGCTCTATTCCGCCTATTAAGCACTCTAAAAAACCTCCAACGTTTTATTTACATGCTGTAAGTATATGTAATGTAGTAGCAGGCACATCCCTAATAACGTAACATTTACGTATTTTGGTCATTGAAAGCATAAGGCACCTTATCAATTTCACAGAACCATCACAATGTTCGCTTCTCCCTTCAACAAAATCCCTACGAACCATGACAGACTTCATGAGAGCCATCAAAGACTACTTTGGGACAAATTATAATCAGGAACCTTATATTTTTGTGCCTGAATATACAGAGGATGATCTATAAAATTTACAAGCTGTATGCTAAACAGATCCAGCTTTAGTGAAACACTAATCGTCATGTAGCTGTATTGCTAAGTGCTAAACAAGAAGTACAAACTATGAACATAATAAAACAATCACCTACTTACTGTACCATGTCTGCTCTCACTGGGATGCCGATGGGATGTTTATGTCTTTCCGTTAAGATTAATTAATCATAACCCACGCGGAGGTTTAAAAAAAATAAATAAATAAATAAAATAAAATAAAATGGTGTTTGCATACTAGCTCTTTTTTTTTTGTTCTCGCCATCTTCGGGTCTAATGTTAAATGTAAACGTCGACCAACTTCTTGGTTTATGGCCACAACCTTCTTTACAAGTGTGAGGCATAAATCAAAAATTTAATTTTACCAGCTCAGAGGCGATGCAGCTGCTCACCGGCTCAGTATGTCAACACTGTAGCTGCATAAGCTAGTTAGCTCTCTGTGATCACAGCACCACTAAAAGTAGTTTGTCTGCGTTACGCTTATGGTAAATGGGTAAAACTTGTATAGCGCTTTTCTACCTTCGAGGTACTCAAAGCGCTTGGACGCTATTTCCACATTCACTCATTCACAAACTGATGGCTGGCAGGAGCTGCCATGCAAGGCCCTAACCACGACCTATCAGGAGCAAGGATGAAGTGCCTTGCCCAAGGACACAACGAACGAGACTAAGATGGCAGAAGCTGGGATCGAACCTGGAACCCTCAAGTTGCTGGCACGGCCGCTTTACAATCTGAGTCACGCCGTAATATAATAACAATATCGCTAATACTTGGCTAATATTCACGTCACGAGATGTAAATGAACTATTGTTGGTGGTTTTTGGATGTTTTTAGAGTGCTTTATGGGCGCAATATATGACTCCTTTTAGCTGCATTGTTAGCCACCTCGTACTTTGGTTGACTTGAGGAACTATATAAATAAAGTGGATTGGATTGGAACTCCTCAGTTATGTAAATTACAAGATTAAACCCCATTGTTCTAAGTTTACCAGCAAGGTTAAAATGTCAAAGCAAGGATCTGCCAATGTGTTTACAGTGGTCCAAGTTACGCTATAAAACGGGAGCATTAATGTTTTTAGGAATTTGCTGCAAAAATGTATTTCTCCACATAAATACTTGTGTCACAGAGTTAATCAAAGATTATTATTTTCATGTAAGGAATAGCAGAATCTTTGATACAAGGACTGTTTTTGGACAAGAAAACAGTCTCCATCCTACTGTCCCTTTTATGTATCAAGACATTCACAATGGCTAATGACACAGCTGCTATCATATTGACTGAGTAGTTTATTATTTCTTACCAGCATCCTCTGTCTTGTTATGAGTGAGGGTCACATCGTCTGCTGTTATCTAAATGGAGGCAACCAAAAACACAACACAATTATCAATCATCACTGGATTGACAAACATCAAGTACCAATGGCAGGGTGTCGCATTAAAAAGACTTTGCAGTTGCCATGGATTCATCATTGTGGCGACAACTTCACACAAATCGTAAGTAAATACAGTTCAGAATTAACTGCTAGTGTTTTGATTGTGTACTATTAGTGTTTGGAGGAAAGCCATGGGCCGCTGTTCTTTTTTTGGCAGTGTTTACATTACATTCAGCCGGCTGAACATCAGCCTATATGAAGGGGACAGTAAAAGGAGTCAGGACTGGGCTACAGTAAACACATGTAGAGGAGCTATACCATGTAGTCATGGACGCTCAGGATGAGAGCAAACAGTTAACGCTGCCGATTCTGCAATGTGGAGTCTTTGTCTGCTCTGTGCTTTGGGATTAAGAGAAACTGAACAGTGTCTGCTCTTTTCTGACAGCAGGTGAGGCTAACACGCTGCTGACAGGAAGCAGAGACACTCAGGTGCACATGTGTTTGTTCTTGTAGCCTAGCAACAAAAGTTAACAGTAAACAGTAGGATCGCATCTCCACGTGTTTATGAATGCCAAAGTGACCTGTGTGTCAAATAAGACCGGAATGTGTCCGGGGAAGAAAGAAAGCAAGCACCGAAGCTATAGAGGTTCCAGCACTCCACAGCGCCCTCTAGTGGAGGAGTTTAAGAACTGTTCCATTTTAAAATAATTTGACACATTGAAACAACCTCCCTCAACTTAAATGTTAACTGATGAGGCATTAGCATAGTTTAATATTAACAGAATAAACTTAAATATGTTTTTATTTTTTTTATTTTAACAATAATCTAGGTTTTTTGCACATTTTGTTACTTTAAATGGAAGTTTTGCCAAGTTGTTTTAAGAGAAGGTGTGAAGTCCGGTGACATGTTTTGACATATTATTCGGTTTGTTTTTTCATTGACCAGCAACTGACAAGTGAAAATACAGTATGTAGTTTACCTTTTGTCTCAGAGAGTTGTGTTTTCCCTCAGCAGTACCATTGACTTGGCCATTTCCAGGAATTCTACGAGATAAGACCGACCCATCTGGAAGATCCTGGTCGGGCTGGGCCTTAAAGTTGGTTAGACCCTGGACTCTGCTCTCGGTTTCATAGTCGGTACTGTGAGCTGAGATTGTGATCGTGTCCACCTCCCCTCCGTCAGTTGGACATCTCTCCTCAGAAGACATACTCACACTTTGGTCAGAAGCAACTGAATCATTTCTCTTTCTCAAGCTTTCAGAAGCTCCAGAACCTAAAGGGAGTCTGATAGCATAATCTGAGACATCTGAGCTTAGTCCGTGACTGACGTGAGACTGGGAGGGGATGCTATGCTCTGATGCCCCAGAGTCTTGTCGGCTGCGTTGAGAGGAGCCCTGGCTCCTGTCAGAAGCTCCAGAGTTCAAACGTGGTCTGTAGGTCGAACCCAGGCTATTTTCTGTAGTCAGAGAATCCATATTGGACCTGGAAAGCATTGAAGCCACGCTGCAGTCTGAAGCTGCAGAATCAGATCTCTGCCTTTGGGACAGGATTAGATCAGGCTCTAGAGCCACTTCTTCTCTCTGTGGCTGGATCAGTAGAGGTCCAGAGCTGTCTGCCTTCACCAGGTGATCTAAAACCAGAACCATGCCTGATTTGGAGCCTGTAACACAGAAGATGAGCGATGAAAAAAACTGCTTCTTGGGTTTAACTGAGAAGAAAAGCAACAAGTGGTGATTAGGTGAATAAAAAGAGGAGAAGCAAAATACTTCCACAGACCCGCAGCTCAGAGAGCGGCCAGAAAATATCACTCAGGAACAAAAAGGAGACATGAAGGGATGTTGTCATTTCCTCCAGACTAGCCTTTAATTCCTGAATGAGATTTGTTAGATGTCCGTCATTAGCTGTGGAAGACTAAATAAGCACGTGGTGCAGTAAAAGGTGGCAAGCATGACATGGAGGAGGAAGTGGAGTGAGATAGAGACAAAAACTTTGTCTCACTCCACACAACACTGATGCCACTCTCCTCAGGAAACCACACGCCAAACAACACAGCAGTGCCCATATCCTTTCGTTCTACTTCCAAGCACACAACAGTGCGTTTTATGGGGGGATATCTGAAGCTGTGCACATACCTTAGAGAAGGTAAGCAGATCAGATCACTTGGATATTTTCAAGTTATCAAAGTTATCCAGCAACTGATCTTACCTCCACAGGAGATACTATGTTTGTTTGGGCTAAGAAAGAACATACCTATTTTTTGTGGTTTTAGACAAAAGTGAAAATCCAAGATTGTTTTTCTACCGAAATGTTATAAAATGACTTACGTGTCCACCACTTGATGCTCATTCAGAATTTGCACCCCTCCATTAAAAAAAAAAAAAAAAAAAAAAAAAAAAGCATGTTGCCAAACACAATTGCTACTACATTAACATGTGGAAATATAAATACCCTGATAAATGTCAGAAGTTATTATGTATAATATAATCTGCTGTGTTACTCTGCAATTGAAAGTTAAGAACCCAAGAATGTTGCTTACCTTCCAAAGTCTCACATTTTGCCACAGGGGGAAAACGTCTAGTACATTTTGCAACAAAGTCTGGGAAAATCCCCACTGCTTCTGTATAATGACAGCTTTGCATTTTGGTTGAAATTAGCACCAAAATCACTTGAACTGCACCCAGTGTGTGTACATGTTGTGGGTGGGGGGGGGTTAAGTATCAACAATAGCTCAACAAGGAGTCTCTCTCACTAAAGCAATGAGCCAATGCAAGCAAGCATTTGTCATAGCGGAGTGTGTCAACGCCATTTTGACTGATCTTGCTTATGAGGATGAATTCCATATACTGATGCTCTAATCTTTTAACAATCCATACAATCCATTGCCATATTTGAGAATCTGTAGCTTTTCCTTGAGGTCACACAAAGACAATTTTACTGTAGACTGCAGGGTTATAGAGGTTAATTTGTGTCTTTATTACAAGAGATCAATTACGATCCTTTTGGAGAGTGTGGGGCGTGGTTTCATTTGCAACCTGGGAACCCCTCCAGAATTATACACCAAAGTCTCTGGAGAAGAACTAAGAATACTCAGACTCATAAGGAGGTAAGATGGTACGCTGTCATCTACGGGCACAACCTCATGTTTCTAAGTGGTCATGTCAGAAAAGTATACAAAATCATCTCAGTCTGTACAAACATTTCATTTTCTAAATCACACCCTTGCCAATTACAGTTGCTGCCGAGTGCAATATGACTGAACATATGGT
Organism: Nerophis lumbriciformis; assembly: GCF_033978685.3. Classification (NCBI taxonomy): domain Eukaryota; kingdom Metazoa; phylum Chordata; class Actinopteri; order Syngnathiformes; family Syngnathidae; genus Nerophis; species Nerophis lumbriciformis. Next base: position 29,683,986 of record NC_084559.2, on the reverse strand, counting down.
TGTATACTTAAAGCTTGCAAATAGAAACTCTTTTTTTAGGTCTGAAAGGCGGAAGAATGTGTTTTTGCAAATGTTGACAATCACAAAGAATGCACTTCTAACAAGCTCAGCTCTCATTTTCACATACTTTCACTCCTAAAAAAGGACAACGAACCCACTAGCAAAACCACAAGCTCACACTGCCTACTCAGTCCTGTCACAACCACATAATGTCCTCTGTCTTTGTTGACAAGTGCTTTTCACCGGTGGTCTTTTTGTTGACCCAAGCTTCACCCTATCTTAAATTATAAAGCAGGAATAGATTAGGAAAACTGGCAGATATGCTATGCCACATGAAGCGAGCAGTGGTCCTGTTATGGGATCAGCTTTATTTAGCTGAGGTGTGGTTGCCGGGTTTTCCTCTGCTGGTTCCCATAAACCCATCGCCAAAGTCCAAGTCCAAAAGACTTTAGAGGCTGAGTGGACCAAGCCATACATAATAAAATTATGGCAACAGAGTGGACTTTAAATTGTGTAAGAATAATAATTTTCCCATCAATAATGATGCTGAATAGGGGGAGTGATTGTGTGACAAGCTATTGATGTGGTTAGGACATGTATTACTTGCTAACAAGGCATAACAAGCTATTAATGTTCAGGTCAGCAAAGTATTCAAATAAAGGAAATCAATTCATTCCTCCTTGAAGGCTTACATTCATGCCCTTTATAAAGGCCTCAGTAACAGCGGGTAATGAAAAGACTTCACACTTAAGAAGCTAAAGAATTTAAGCCGTTGGTTTAAGGGCCTTCACACAGTTAATAAACTTGCATGAAGGGGCTTAAAGAGTTTGAAAGAATATGACTATTTGACTGCCACCTCAGAAGAAAAAGCTCCTACAGCCGGCTGGATTAACAAGCGCTTCAGAGGAAGTTGCCTTAAATTTGCTGAATCCAGCCACCGGTTCATTGCACAGAGGTGGTCAGTGTTTGCCTCCAGTTATGTCTGAATTTGACCTTCAAGTGAATGTTTACAGCGTACACAAGCTTTTGTATCGCAACAATCCCAAACGTGTGGCATGTGGAAAAGCGATTTGAGCGTCTGGGTGTTTCCTATTTAAAAGGGAAGTGGTTCTCACCTAGTCTCTGTAGCTCTCTGCTTTGGTTTGTCTGCTGGTCACGCAACTCCCGGATTTGAGATTTGATGTGATCTTGTTCAAATTGACTTTCCTGCTCTCTCTGCTGTGAAAAAAATACAAACCGGTAAAACCATTAGGTCAATCTCAAAAACATGTCATGTTTGAGGTCAGCTGATGATTGCAGTTAGAGGTCAACTGCTCTGCTTGGAGACAGAGCCATGCTGAGCAACATGCTTTTCCAGCTGGCAGACGAAATACACTTTTTACTGCATTTCCTCTGCTACAGGCTCTGAATAGAGAAGATGCACAGTAAGCATTTAGTGACAACTCAAGATTGTACTATACACTTCATAAGTTGCTTGATTTAAGTACTTCCTGCTGACATAAGGCAACAAATCCCGTAGCTTTGTTGTCATTATTTAGAGCAAAGTTCTAAAAGGACTACCAACAGGATTGTAGTATTAAGTAGAGGAATGGAGGACGACTGTGGGCACAACAATGTACTGTTGATGCATGCACTAAGGTCAGACCTCAGGTGTTTCAACTTGAGCTACTCCATAGGAGCATCAGCTGCATGAATATGACCCCTCTAGGAGTGCATGAAAACAGTTGCCCCCAAGTTTAAAAAACAAATAGTTCTAAATAGTTAAAACACTTTGGATGTGCAGTTGAGGTGTGTCTTTGTGAATTTAAACACCTTATCAGGCTTTAAAAAGTTGTTGGGTAAAGTCCGGCAATGGATCATAAAAATTAAAATTGCAAATCTTTGAAGCAAAGAATGAAAGCACACACAAATGCACTCAGACCCACACAAACAAACCAGTGTGCAAAGAGGCAAGATTTGGGTGCCAAATTTGGTACTTTTATAGTCATCGATTCCGTCGTTAATACCTGGAACGTAAAATCTAACGGTTCCATATTTCAATACCTTTGTTTTACAAGATGTCACGTCTGGTTGCAGATTTGGTTGGCCCAAACAATCACTCAAGCAATATTCAGATTGGACTCAGTCAAACTGCCTCTAGGTCAGGAGTGTCAAACTTGTTTTCTTCGAGGGCCACATCGCAGTTATGGCTGCCCTCAGAGGGCCAATTGTAACAGTGAATAATATATAAATATAAACTGCCTCAATACACAATTATTTATTGTGATATATTTTTAGATTTTAAAGTAAAAAACGGACAGTTCAGTAGTAATGTATGTTTTTTTTTAACAATATACTGTAAATGGGAAACAGTGCCACTGTTTTTATCGTAAAATCTACAATTTTTACAATGTGTTACTGTAAATTAAAAAAACACCACAATTTTTGCTTTACGGTAAAATTCTGGCAGTTTTTTACCGAAAAATAACTTTTACAGTGTACAATTTCATGGATAACTTGCTTTAAAATTAAGATATATTTAAGTACTTTAACAAACCATTTTTTGGAATGTATGATAATACATGTTGCAATATTAGACTAAAAAAAATAAATATGAAATTGCATGCAGTACATGTATTTTTTTTCTGTCAAAATAGAAAGTTGACTACATTTAGAAAGAAAAGAAGCTTTTTAATTCCAGGCTTTCATGGGCCACATAAAATGATGTGGCGGGCCAGATATGGCACCCAGGACTTCAGTTTGACACTTGTGCTCGAAGTAATGTTACAATTTCCCCATTGATAGAAAACACTCCAACGTACTCCAATGCTTCACTTTTCAAAATACGCGAGCTCGATGCTAATTGACATTAGACCTGCCATAGACATGCTACTAGCTAGCGATAGCAATTATACATGGCGATTTTAACACCTCCAAGCTTGGTAATCTACTACTACTAAGATGCACTTTATAATCAAACAACTGGTGAGTAATAAATGCAATTCTTACTTTGAGGGCCCAACAAAAGACTAGCTTCAGCTTAATGGCAAAGACTACTCCCTGACTAAGCAACACACTGTAGTCTATAAATGACTGCCATCTATCCATCCATCCATCCATCCATTTTCTACCGCTTGTCCCGTTCGGGGTCGCGGGGAGTGCTGTAGCCTATCTAACATCTTGTAATTGCATGCAAAGTCTACTACATAATACATGCAAATGATACTCAGAAGAATATGATAAAGATATAATAACTGGACAGCATGGTTATCATCAGCTCACTGGTAAATATTCAATTAAAAATATATTTTTATTATTAAACAAGCTAACATTTATAAGCAGATGAACCAAGAAAGCGGTAATGTTGAGTACTGGTATAGATTCCCAGGTAACGGGAATTGGTGCAATATATATTCAAATGTGAAAAGTATCCATCCCTAATTACAGTCATGGTCATATCCTAAATATTTTTTAATCCAGCCGCTGTGTGATGAGAAACGATACATCGCTGGATTAACTCGATACATATGCAAACAAATAAAATGTGTTTAAAACCCTCCCAGGGGATGATCAAGGGTGATGGGTCAAATGCAGAGAATAATTTCGCCACACCTAGTGTGTGTGTGACAATCATTGGTACTTTAACAAGTGAGAGGCTTTCCATTGCGTCATTTTACGCACATTAAGATTATGGAGCGCAGGAACATAAACTCAGACAAAACGTCAACAGATAAGAAAGGTGAATGTTAAGGTGATCAACAATCACACCTTATTAAATGTGTCAAAAGCTACAACGTGTCCATGAGCTCAGATTTGTTTTATTCAAATTCATTTGAGATTATATTGTTGATTATATTGTTAGATTTCTGAAAGAAGTATTGTGGAAAATTGTAAAACACATGGCCAAGTAAATGGAAAAAGAAGATGCCGCTTGTCATTTTTTTCCCCATTTCACTTTTTCCTATAAGCGGAAAAAAAATATCAAGTGACCAAGCAAAACGCTTTAAGACAATAGCAAATACTCTCTGTTGCAGAGCAAGGTATTGTGGGAAAACTCTGGAATGCTCCTTTAATGAGTGATTGGAGAGTCTGACAAGGTTGGAAGGATACAAATGGGACTTTTGCCATGACACAAAAGACTAAAAGACTGTGGCGAGTAATAATAGGAAAGGTCACACACAAAGGGCGCGCTCCACGTGAGTGGACCTACTTGGGACCCACAGGGGGAGATAATTGTGTTTGAGCTATAAACACAATTAGAGAGAACGAGTCTTTCCTCGCCTGCCTGTTGCAGCGGTGGCCATCAGTTCACAGCTCCCACTTAACCACTGGGAACACGTTTCTCACGTACACTGAGGCAGAGGGGAAGGGGACAAAAAAGAAGGAAGATGGAGACCTGCTGCTGTCGCCATGCTGTCATTAGCGGCTTCCTGCTGGTCCAGACAGAAAGAGTCAACAGCGACACCAGCGCAAAGCCACACTCCTATAAAACGCTCATCCTTGCTTGGCCGCAGGAAACCGTTTGCGTCAAAAGACTATCATTACCAAAGTTCATAGCCATGACCACAAAAATGGGGACTATCTTCTTGCGCGACCACAGCAGGCCTCGTTCATCCGGAATTTAAAAAAAAAAGCAAAACCAGACACAAACCAGTCCAGCTGAGAAACTGCCAATACTGAGAGTAACACCTCTAGACATATGGATTAACATACTGGAGATCCATTGAATTTGCATCAGTGTTCCATGCCTTCATGTAAAAAGGGATACAGAACCTGGCGGCTTTGCATCACTGCCGTCCTACACTATACCTGTATGCCCACAACCAAAGCAGCAATCATGTCTGCAACTAACAGACGAGGGAAGCCACCAAATAAATTGTTGTTACTTTCTGCTCCTTATCGCAAACTTTTGCAATGTTTCTTCTTCTTGTGACATGTTTATGAGATCAGACAATGTACCTGCTGCAATAAGCAAGGTTCTGAATTTTCCTGCTGCTTTTAGACATTTTTTTTAACAAACATCTTCAAGAAACCCAGCAAAATGTATATGCCCAAGGGCAAAGAGAAGGCATTAAAAACAACCTGCAAGCAATATTACACTTTGAGGACACACTATAATATCAACATTACTCATCTTGGTAGAACTTTGAGCTTATCTTTTGCATGAAAATGACACACAAAATACTCATAATCCAGAGACTTTAGAAAAAACAATGTTTGCAGCATTCTAACAGGATCACAATAATTTATTATAATGAAGAGCATTTTACTCTACTTGCTCATATTGACAAAAACAAATAAATAACATTATGAATATTCTTTAACACATCTTAGTATTGGTCTCTGTGTCATTTCCAGCTATACGATAATCATTCACCAAATAAAAATGCTAATTTAGCCAGAGAATAAGTCATTGTGTGAATAACTGCACACCTTTAAATCGTGGTATTTCTAATCTGGTAAACCTTATCTTTGAACCCCAGGTTAAAAACTCAATATCTATCTAAAAACAGGCTGATGTCACTAAAAGGATGGGAAGTAATAATTCAGTAGTATCATTGAATTAACATGGGTCAAGAAGAAGAAGAATATTAAAAAAACATACAAACTGAGATTTGAGCTGTCAAAATGGAAAAAAATTGATCACAAACCTGAACAGTAACCAGAGCTTGTCATTCTTCAGTGGGGAATTTAAAAAAAAGATCAGTTAAGTTCCCTAATTGTGTTTTTCAGCGTAGGAAAAAAAAAAGCCAGTGAGCACTTGTGTGTGTGACACACATCTGGAGAAAAGAAGACTGACATTTACCTCTTAAGACCGAACCGCCTCCCTCTCTCTCTTGCTCTCTTAACCCTCTGAAGTCAGGACGTCCGCTAACTGCCACATTACACACACACACATGCATACAAACACCACATAGTACAAACAAGCCACTCCCTCAACTTCCCCTACCACCCTTTCTGTCTCCACAGGGATGCGACCCCCAACACCCTCTCCCAATACACACACAGGTTAATGGGTTGCCTGGTTGACACATTAACTTCTGACGCACTGCCTTTGTTTTAACCTTATTTTTGCCTAAAGTGTCATATTTACATGCAAGCAATATATATTTACTTGCAAGGTTATACATACAGGATAGAAATGAGTCCCAATGAAATGGAAGGAAATCAATTAAAATATCAAACAGGTAAACAACTTAACCTTCACGGTGAGTTCAACTTATTCTGAAGGGCAACATTAGGGGTCTTTTCTACATTTAAAACACTTCATTGTGGTTCTTTGGTGAAAACGTTGCACTGGTTATGTTTTACACACCATCTTTAAGCCACTTTCTAACCATCAATAAAGAATGCGCAGTTTTGTGGTCTTATTTACATGCCTCCACTTCGACAACGCATTTTCTGCGTCATCCATGTTGTAGATTTTAGTGCTTCCATATGGGGTCTACTGACAGAAGTTCAAACTATATGCTAATTTGTATCAGAAATGGCAACAGCGGAGGATGCATGTGCATGTACGAGCCAGTCTGCCCCACAACAAGAGGATAGCAAAAAAAACTACAATGGCTGACTGGCACAAACATGTACTTTGGGTAAATTTATACCTGCGGACGTCTCTGGTGTGAAAAACGTCACAGGACAGAGCAAAATCCAAACGGCTCTTTTAGTGGAGGTATGAAGGAAGGCAAGATTGTTTTATAAATATCTCTGCAATACCTCCACCGTTTGATTTCAAATGTTCGGGACTTATGCAGATCCCAAATACACAACAGCAGGTACCAACAGATAAGAAAAGTTGGTTTTGTAGAATAGGGCCCCTTTAAATCACATTTTGTTCAGAAAAATATGTCCCGGGAGATATAAACTATTTTAAATAACACCTTTATCTGTTGCTTTGACATTTGTTCAACAACAAGGGAATTTCTTGACACCTTCATCTGGGGAAGTGCTCTGCTGACTTCAATTACGCAGCCTTATGCTTAAATTTCTGAGCGCTACAAACATATAGTTAAGGTTTTATATGCTGTCAACATGTGGTTTCTACAAATGAGCAAAGGGAAACTTCTTCTGCAACTCAGCCATGCCATTTGAAATGGTTATTAATGTCTAATGGTTGCTGGCTTTGGTTAGAGTTACACGTGCATTAATCCATTAACTGAGCCCATGCATTTTCCCTCTGATGTTTCATGACTCTGTTTGTTTGAAGCGTGTGGCACACATATTGGATAAAGGTGCGTGTGTGTGTTTGGCTGTTGAGGGGGGCCTAGCTGAGAAATCATCTGCCACGGTACAATTGTGTGCAGCTCAAAGAGATCCGCTGAAGTAATGTGACTGGAAGGAACCCTGCTGCTAGCCGCTTGTGTTGGTTCTGGACCCATCCACGTTCCGGCGCAGACTTCAGGCTGCTGGAGCACAGCAAGTGGGCCGCCCGTCTGTGTGTCTGTCGGACAATCTGAAACCCCACCTATCACCTTCCAATCCCCTACCCCTACGTCCTGTTACTCACGACCTCAGCACGATATTGCACACAGCTGTCTGACAGGAAGTGAGGCAAAAAAGACTTGAATGCAGGAGCATCCTGTGACGGCAGCCTGCCGTCATGGCTTCCTAATCTGATCGGAGCACAAAAGTGGCCAACTAGCGTAAGAGTTATTGTGCCTTCCAGCGGAAACAGAGTTGATCAAACACACTAAACAATCCTATCATTTAGGCTGAATCCAAATTATTTTCCCTACACTTTATCTTGGCCCTCGGCGTCCCGATTCTAAAGGAGGCTATGAGAACGGCTGAGTGCCAAGGGGTGTATACTGTAGCCCTCGAAATCAAGTGTGGTCCCGACCACGCTTGAAACCAAGGATTATACTTAGAAGACTGAGCAGAAAGTAAATCAAGTAAGTAATTATAATTATCGATTTTTATAGTAACATGGTTTGTACACTTTGTCAATGATTTTCCACGACTTCACCACAACCTCTCCAAAACATTTTACTAAATTTCCATGACCGAAATAAATTATATCTCAATGGGACAACTGAAAACTAATTATCGTGAAACACATACTACATTTTTATGTTTGTATTATTGTTCTTGTGCTACTAATTGGCCTGGGACCCAAGGTAATAAATTTCCTGCCATCTTATGTGTTCCTGTATTAAAATAAAGTTAATTGAATCCTAAGTAAAATTAAGTTTACATCTGAAATGTATGGTGCTTCTCTAAAACAAAAACAAAAACACCAGGCAGGTATACTTAGATACATCTTCTCATATCTCAGTTCCAATATATTTTGCTTTACTTTTGCTTTGTGCACAGCCTCAGCAATAAATCCATTTGGTGAACATATTGTGGCTTTGGCTTTAGTTAAACTATACAGTATATGCTGTTTGTTGGAACACTAATAATAGTAAGTCTTCTAAAGTGCAGAGCAAGCCCAAAAACAAAGTCATAAGCACACTTGTTCTCACCACAGTAAAATGTTACTGCAATCTGGCTGTTTGAGTCTTTTGCCAACCAAAATGTGCATTTATCTTTAAAAAGCCATGTATTATTGAAACTGCACTGTGCAGGATTATGTTCAGTCACATCGCTAGCAGAAGTAGATAGCTAGTGGGCATGCCTGTTACAGCACATTGCTTTGGTTGGATTCATGAAACTTAAGATATATTTCCATGACTTTTCCAAACCACCTGAATTTTTTTTTTTTCCAAGGTCTAGAAATTGCATTTTAAAAGAGATTACAGGATTTTTACAGCCGTAAGAACTATGTCAGAATTAAATGACTGACACTCAACGTAAATATTGCCATATTTTGACATTTGTTTTTATTTTCAAATTTACAACATTTCATGAAGAAAGCTAACCTACTTTCAAAATGTATATTAGCCATCGTTGTGCTTTAAAAATCTATTCACATGCAAATCGCGATTTTTTATTTAATCCGATTCTAAATCTATTCGTAATTTCGAGAAACTAGTTATTTTTTAAAATTATTTATACAGGTATATACACGTGTGCGTGTGCGTGTGTGTGTGTGTGTGTGTGTGTGTGTGTGTGTGTGTGTGAGTGCCTTTGCATGTGCGTGTACATGTCAAGTTTCCCCACACACTGTAAAAACCTTAAGGGTCAAGTTTCTTTTGACAGAGTTTGCTTGTTTCATACACTTCTTGTGTGCTGCAAACTTGACCGCAGCAACATACAAAACCTCAGTGCCCAAACACTCAGCACCCACAAATTAGCCAGGACTCTGTTCACATTTGTAAATTGAGCCTGTCACAAGACAACAAATTTTTATTTAACGGCGCAAGCCTTTTAAAAGATCTTGACATTCCTACAAGAAGTTGATTTTTTATCTATGTGTACTCACCGCATTCCCCTTAGTGCTTTGGGGCTCTCGACTCTCTGGCTCCAGGCTTCGACCAGGAACTTTGACTCTTTCAACTATCCCTAAAAGACACAATTTACAGTGGCATGAGCCTAATTGATTTTTAGCATCATCTTGCTCATTTGTGGTGTGAGAAGAACATTTAACAAAGATGAGAGAAGTTGAATTGTTTGCAGTGTCCTCACATATGGTGTTTGTGTTTACATCACGTAGGCCAATTATCACAGAGATACAAAATGGCCGAAGCGTTGCACACACTAGACGGCAGCAAGGAATGGCAGGAATCTACAATCTGATGTGGCATCATAGATTGTTATGTTGTGTCACCATAGTTGCAGAGTTGAACCTACAACTACGATGACCTTTTGACTTCATGACATGGTTTTCCTTGAAATGTATGTTCTCAAAAGATCAACATAGCAAAGCAGAGTCATATTACTGACTTGAAGATTTATCAAGTTTGATATATATATATATATATATATATATATATATATATATATATATATATATATATATATACACACACAGTATATATATATGTATATTTTCTTATATTACAATTCACTTCACCAAGTAGTAGAACCTTACATTTCTGAAATATTCATCAGCCAAATAAATGACTGTGTACATACTTGTTTTGTATGCAATGTGGCGTGTATGTCATACATCAAAATAATTGATTTTCTTCATTATGGAACGATATCTTTTAAATGTTACAAGATTGACTCACAAGTCATTATGACGATTACTCCGCCCCTTGATAGACACAGGATAGGATAGAATAGCACTTTGTCATTGTATTTAAAAAGTATGAAATTACATTTTCAGCACAGACCCGTTCAAAAGCAGGCATACATTGTACAGGGAGACAGAACAGGAACACACTAATTATGCTAACCGTACCTGCCAACAACAAGCCGATCGGGACAAAACAAAAAGTGAGGCACTTACTACAGTAACTTTATATCATCACCCGATCCTACGCAAATCATGAAGATATACAATATTAGCTATAACAACTTTTGTTGGGGAAGATTTATGATCTCATCGTGAACCACACTACGTTATAATTATACAACATAAACACCTGACTAAAACTGTTATTTTATTGATCATAATGACAGTCTCGTAATATCACCACTAAAGAAAGGATGGCAGTCGTAGTCGAGGGGTATATTTTGCACAGTACATGGTAAAAAAAATGTCATCGCTCTGCATGTCTCACAGTCAAGTGCGCAAGAAAAACCAAGTGGGTAATTACGGCCTTCACAATAACAATCAAACCGATGGGTGTTACATCCTGTCTGACTGCGCTAACGAAGTAAGAGTCCAAGAACAATAGCTTACATATTTACTGTTATTATTTTGCACTTGAAAAAACTATACCTTAAAAAGGGTCCGTATTAAGCAAAACCAACTTTTCTTACCTATGGGGATCCCCATAAGTCCCGAAAATTTGAAATCAAACCAGGGAGGCATTGCGGCGATATTTATAAAACAATCTTGCCTTCCTTTATACGTCCTCCAAATTAACTGTTTGGAATGATCCCCAGTTGTAATGTTTTACATTGGTGATGTCAGCGGATATCGCCATACATGGTAGAGGTTTACCCGAAGAGCTTTTCTCGAGTCTGACATTGTTGTCACCAAGTACTTTATTTTTCTCTATCCTCTTGTTGGACATACATGCACATGCATTCTAAATCCATCAGTAGACTCAATATGGAAGCGCTAAAAACTACAACAAGGCTGACAGGGCGGGGACGCATTAAAAAGGGGCTTGGCCGGGAAGAGTTTAGGCACGTAAAAAAGGACTGCCCACAAAACGGCGCAGAAAATGGTCAGAAAACGGCTTGAAGATGGTCTGTAAAACATAGTCTATACAACATTTTGACCAAAAAACAACCATAACATGTAATGTAAACCACAAGGAAGTGTTTTAAATGCAAATAAAAAAAATCATATTACGACCCATTAAATGCAATTTGCAGTAATGGAATGCAATAAAAGTACACTTTCACTTGTCATTTCTTTATTTCAAATTGCACTTTCTAGACTTAGTTTGAACGGTCCAAAGTTGTTTATGGTGAAGAGAAAAAACAAAGTACATTTGTATTTTGAAACAGATTCGAGACATTTTCAATATTTATTTGTCGATCGAATCAAATGGTGATCAATAGATCTAGAACCTTACGAATTAAAATCTAATCAATTTGGGAAACTGACCATGATAACCAGCCCTAAACATGAGTGATGCTGTCACACTCACCTTGATGTTGTTCATCTCGAATTTGCCGGATGGCTGCTCTAATCAACTTCCTTTCCTCGTACTCAGCGGCAGCACGAAGCTACAAGTGCAAAGGCAAATTACATTAGTTAAACAAGTTTATATATTAAAATAAGAAATGTGTACCTCGCTATATTTTTGACTATGGTGAAACTGTATCAAATCATTTTGGTATTTTAATAGATAGTGGAACACTTTCAGCACTCGTAGTGCCTTATTGAGCTAAATAATGCTGCAAGGAGTAGTTCCCATAGCATCTTGTAGCTAAACTTCCAATGCACTTCCGACAAACTAGTTGAGGCTGCCTCTGCTAGTTGCAGTCAAGTAATGACCTTCACTTTGCCTCAAGATGTAATTAATTAATTAATTGTGACAATCCATTATATTGCCCATTCATGATTTAAATCAAGCCCCTGTGCTGACACTCACCATCTTGGTGAGTTCTTCGACATCTCTGATTGCTTTTAGTTTGTGTGACAGGACACCCAAAGCCTCACTGGATTCTGACCTGCAATAGCAGAAAAGTTAGAACATGTTCATCCTGACCGGTCCCTACTTCAGAATACAAACTATATGGTTTCATTGACTTGATGAGGCAGCAGGACTCAAAAGTTGTCTTAGCTATGCAAAAAACATTCCATAAATTAAAATAATTATATTGCAGCAGAATACATTTGGCACCACTCACACACAAAGTTTGAAAAAGACACCCCTCATCCTTTTTCATTTGCGGGAGCAGTTTTCTGGTTTGCTTTCTATTACTCATATGCTATTTCAGTTTTCCCATCACGTTTGCTTGCATTTAGGCTGATAGCATTTAAAGGGCACATACAGTATATTATTCCACCACTAAGAGCTAACTTGCGTTGGGCATTTAATGTGTGGAGGTTTAGAATGTGTGGACGTGCACGCTTCTCAGTGAGGCACCTTTGTTTTTGTAACCCAAGTCATCTAAGAGCAGATGTGAATGGAAATGATTAGGTCTGGCCACTGGTCTTAACGGGATTCAGCAAGTACCTCACAACCAGGGAGGCTCAATCTTTGCTGTGGTTCAGACCAGATGCTGAAAAATGAAACCATGTACCTACTAACACCTGAAAATTAAGCCCCCAAAAACATCTTTCATAGACCTTAAACTTATTTTAAGCTTTTGGCTGTCAAATATTGCTTACCAAAGAAGAGCAACCTAATATTAAATGACTTTGCTTTTTAAAAGGGGTTTATCTTGCAATCTTATTGGTTGACAGCTGCTGTAGCGTTAATCTATTTAAGGTCAAACATGCCAAATGTGGATTTTGTGGTTTTTAAAGGGAGCACTTTGGCCCAAATTGAGTGATTAAAAAAAGTATATCCAAAGCTTGCAGAGTGGTGCCTTCTTTACTGGAGCATTCCTTTTTTTTTAGAAGTTAATGTGTGATTAGTTGCAGAGCTATTTTCATCCTCTTAAACATATGAATGAATAAACATGTTTATTCTAAAAACTAAAAATCTTAAATTCCCATTTCAAATTAGACTGAAGTAGGAAAACTATCAACGGGCAAATCATTTAGGGTTGTGGGGGACATGTCCCCTGCACTTTCCAAAAAGCAGTTTTTGTTCCCTTGTCCAAAAATAATGTCACACTATTGAATGGAGACAAGTCAAACACTAGCGCAGTGGTTCTTAACCTGGGTTCGATCGAACCCTAGGGGTTCGGTGAATCGGGCTCAGGGGTTCGGCGGAGGTCAAGACACACCGGACTCATCGTGTGAATAAAAACTTCTCCCTATCGGTGTATTGCGGATATGGCAACAGCAGAAGTCAGACTGATTTGCAGGTGTGTAATTTTTTGTGAGTTTATGCACTGTGTTGGTTTTGTTCTTTGAACAAGGTGATGTTCATCCACGGTTCATTTTGTGCACCAGTAAAAAAACATGGTAACACTTTAGTATGGGGAACATATTCACCATTAATTAGTTGCTTATTAACATGCAAATTAGTAACATATTGGCTCTTAACTAGTCATTATTAAGTACTTATTAATGCCTTATTCGGCATGGCCTTATTATAACCCTAACCCTGGCCCTAACCTTCTAACCCTAACCAAATAACTCTAAATTAAGTCTTTGTTACTGAGAATATGGTCCCCATACTAAAGTGTTACCAAAAACATAACTTTGTTATGAATTTGAAAAAAAAACATCATTTTATTTTTCACTAAAGGAGGGTTCGGTGAATGCGCATATGAAATTGGTGGGGTTCAGTACCTCCAACAAGGTTAAGAACCACTGCACTAGCGCCAGGTGGAAAGATTGATTGGCTTTCTGAGGCTGCCTTCTTGCCAATGTGACGATTAAATGATTGACAGGATGTGTCCGCTGGGATATAAGAGCGACTTGGCCTCCACACAGCAATATGAATCACAAACACAAAACAGACAAAAAAAATCCAAACAAGAGAAGTGTCGTGCTTTACTTAAAAGGTAGTTATTTTGTTGACTAAGACTTGCACTAACACAATAAAATTGCAAGGTAATTGTGTTTGAGATTCCTGGTAGCACAATACGGTGGCCAACAGGGGTGTCCAAACACAACTTCACAAGTGATGACAGTGTGAGGCAAGCGCACGGTGAGATCTAAAACACACACAACCCCCCCCCAAAAAAAACTGAAGAAGTATGATAAAACCGGAAGTTAGCATGCTCCTAGGAAATATAGACCTACTAGTGGCGCCAGGTCTGAGAGAGAGAAAAAAAATAGACAACTGGATGCCTAGAAGAAAGTTACCAGAGTGAAAATGTACATTTCCGGTATTTATTCAAATGTTAAGAAATATATTTAATTGATCTGGCAATTTAATAAGTTGTGTTTTCCTTGTAATTAATGTCTTTTGGGGGTTTGTGTGCATTTTGTACATTGCTGTGCATTTGCACAACATCTGTGTGTTGTGTTTTGTGAAGTTGCAAGTGTTTGTCTTTTCCGTGTGTTTTGGACATTGCTGTGCGTTTGCCACCGTAGCGCAACGTCTTAAGTATCAATCTGTTGTTCTTGCTGACATGCTTAGATTCCCCGCCAGGACATACAAGGTAAACAAACTAAATCACAATGCAATCTTGAAAAATCAAAGTTATATATTTTCATTCGGTTAATTTCGTTATTTCGTACAAAAAAATAAATGATTGAACAATTTCTTTCCCATTCATATAACTCCAAATCATGCATCTAATCCCTTCAGGACATGCCCCTATATGCAAGCATCATACCACTTCTAAAATCCAAAATGTGTCCCTGAATGAAACATTTTTTTCCATGACTAAGCTAAGAATGGGGCCAATAAGGAAAAAAAGTGTAATGATAAAACTTCTTACACAGCCTGCACTTTTCTATCAGACTCATGGTTTAAATGCTGACGTGTAACCCGATATGAAGACTATTTTATAAAAAAGGCAAACATAATGGAAAGTCTACTGTGGTTACCATTTACGATTTAGCAACTTCACATTTCCAGACTTTTCCTACTGGTGTGCTAGGGAGTGCGGCATCTGCCTTTATGTGCATTTTCTCAGCATCTCCATTTCACCTTGGCTGGTGCAGTTTGGAATTGGGACAATCGGGCTCTGTTTGTGCATATGTGGTTTCACCTGTGCTGGTTCTCCTTGTCCTCCTGCTGTTGGAGTCGTGTGGGGCGAAACCTTTTACTAGCCAGCGCAGCCTCAATGTCCTCGATCTCCCTCCTTCTCAACTCCCGGATGGCTGAACGGATGAGGCGTCTCTCGTCCAGATCCACGGTTCCATCCAACTGCATGTGCACCACAAAAAGACAAACAGAGGAAGCCGAATGATGAAGGTGCGGACATAGCAGGGCGCCACGCTGTCAAGCATCAGCCACTTTCCAATCCTACGTTAACTTAAATGCACAGTCCCATTCAAGGAAGTAACCACATAAAATATGGGTCTCCTACTAATAAGTCTGGTATAATAATAATACAGGATACAAATAAATGACTTGTGTTGCATTTTGTCTGTTTTAGAAACAGGTTAGCAAGTATTTTCATTATTTCCAGCCATGACAGACCTGTAACAAAAAGAGGTGGCTGCCGAGCCAGTCAATTAGTAGTTATAAAGTCATTGGTCACACCAATAGGTACACCGCAAGAGATGCATTTCAGAAAAGACAAAGGGTATTCGTTAGTGTATGATGTGGTTGAAGCCCACAGGGTTGCCATACAGAAATATGTTCCTAATATGTTTCCTCCATCTTATCCCTAAATGAGATGACCAAAATATGAGAAACATTTATGCAATTCAATGCCACAAGACCTATGGTGTTACATTTGAGGTCGCAAAGGCAGATTTTAAGGACAGAAAAACATATACATTATATTTAGAAAATAAATAAACTCAAGTGAAAAATAACAATGAGCGAATGTATATGCATTTTGTGCACAATAAAAGTTTGCATGTTTGCTATTATCCCAGATTAACGCTCAATAATTACTGCTTTCTGCACAGTCAGACCAATGCGCTCTCTTGCACCACTTCTCTTCCTCTCTCTCAACCTCACCCCTCTGCTCATTCAGATTTTTTTTCTACACTCGCTACGATTTCTGCTGTGCACTCGTGCAAGTTTTGACACCGTCATTTTTGTGTCAAAAAGGCAACCAATCAGAGAACTGAACAAATGTACGCTATGACTGGCTGCTTGGTCTCCAATAATACCGCTTGTTACTTTATACCAAAAGCATTAGTTTGCGCCTGATTAGGAGTGTAACGGTACGTGTATTTGTATTGAACAGTTTCGGTACGGGGTTTTCGGTTCGGGGGGAGGTGTGCCGAACGAGTTTCCACACGAACATATTAAGTAGCCGCCTCCGCTTCCTTCTGCCTCTGTTTGTCAGTTCTCTACACAGCACCCAGCATTGTCCCACCCACACAACCATCTGATTGGTTACAAACAGAGCGGTAACAGCCAATCAGCAGTGCATATTCAGAGGGCATGTAGTCAGTGCTTAGCAGGTAAGCATCAGGCAGCCGGCTCTCCCCAAATTAAAATAAACACCTCCCAGTCAACTACTAGTAACATCACTATGAGCCTGTTGACCTTCTAGAAATATAAAAGGCAGCTCAGCTCGCTCGCAGTCCTGGCTTGAGGTGAAGGCTAATTCGCTTTTAGCGCAACGTTAGCTCATTTTGCGGTGTGTGTGTGTGTGTGTGTGTGTGTGTGTTATGGACAGCAAAGCCCTGTCTGTCTGTTATTTCACTTTATCTTTTTCTGTGTTGATTGAGCTGTGTTGAAGCAGCAAAAAAGGACATAATGTTAAATGAAGAGTTTCTGTCTCTGATAGTTGATATAATAATGTAACTGCATCATTAAGCCTACATGAACTCCATGGTGTTCAGGGATGTATAGTCTCTCCTACTGCTATTGTACCATTTTTTCAGCTATAGATACATTAATCATTAGTAATGCAGCAGCCTAGTTTTGAATGGCAGGGTCCCTGCTATCACATGTTGATACAAATATAACATTTACATAATAAATTAACTACAGGCTTCCCAAATGCTGTAATAAATTAAGCATGATGAGTTGACTTGAAACTGTTTAATGTTGCACTTTTTATATGTAGAAGAAAAGTTTTGCCATTTTATTTAATCTGAGCAACAACTTGAGGCAGTTTAATGTTGATTAACGTGGGCAGAATTATTATAGTGTTCCCAATGTTAAAAGGATAAAGCCATTGTTTACAAATTTGGTAAATAAATAACCAAAAAATTTATATTTTGTTGTTTTCTTACTGTACCGAAAATGAACCGAACCGTGACCTCTAAACCGAGGTACGTACCGAACCGAAATGTTTGTGTACCGTTACACCCCTACGCCTGATGCAGTCAACTGTCCCAATTCGGTGTCTGCATCTTTCCAAGAGGGTCTCTGCAGGTTTCACAAGTCAAATTTAAGACTTAAGACCACATTGAAAATAAATTAAAGGGGAACTATAGCTCGTTCATGGTGGCTAGCAATGCAGTTAATTCTACCACTAAATCACTTTAAAAATACATTCAAAAACCATCAACAATACTTCATTTACGATTTCGTAACCTGTATAATAACCAAACCGTAGCGACATTTTTATTGTAAGCGCAAACACTGAGGAACTCTTTTTGTAGCGTACTAACACATTGGCGTGCTACGGTATTAGCCGTAGAGGCTAACTACGGCAAGCGATTTACTAGCTTCTACATCAGCTCAAAACGCATTTGAGTTTGATTGATTGAAACTTTTATTAGTAGATTGCACAGTACAGTACATATTCCGTACAATTGACCACTAAATGGTAAAACCGAATAAGTTTTTCAACTTGTTTAAGTCGGGGTCCACGTTAATCAATTCATGGTACAAATACATACTATCAGCATAATACAGTCATCCCACAAGTTGTAATACACAACACAATGCGATCAGACACCAATCTGTACTTACTGAAAAACATGAACAATTATATTACAGTGTCTGTAAAGTACTAGCCCACATTTCATGTTTTGTTTGTACACAGCTAGCCATACAGCATATGCGGTCTGTCACGATACACGCATGACATGCTGCATGTTTCATGATCAATATAAAGTGTGACTCCCTCAATGGACAGTTGTCTCCTTGGTCTAGCTGGCCAGGGACGTTTTTTACGGTTAATTATGGGTAAGCACGCCATTTATGTCGAAATAGCTTGTCTCCATATTCTACATTTTGCAGCTTTGAGTCACTTTCACCTCACTCGGTCAGCTTCCGTCTGCTCCAACACCTCACGCTTCCTTTGTGCTGGCTTCTAAAAGCAGTAGTTCATCCTCCATATATTCTGATTCAAAAAGATAAGGTTGTAAATCCTCATTTGTCTAAAATAGTTGTCTTTGTTGTTTGTTACCAAGTCTGCCATGTTTAAAACACACGCGTTTTGCTGTCACACTGTCGAACGTGCGCTGCTATGGAAACGGAAATAAATGCCCCGAAGAATTAGGCAATGACTAAAATACAGTAAATACTGTACATATTACATATTGTTATGAACATGTACAAACCCAGTTTCCATAGGAGTTGGGAAATTGTGTTAAATGTAAATATAAACGGAATACAATGATTTGCAAATCATTTTCAACCCATATTCAGTTGAATATGCTACAAAGACAACATATTTGATGTTCAAACTTTGGAAATAATCATTAACTTTAGAATTTGATGCCAGCAACACATGACAATGAAGTTGGGAAAGGTGGCAATAAATACTGATAAAGTTGAGGAATGCTCATCAAACACTTATTTGGAACATCCCACAGATGTGCAGGCTAATTGGGAACAGGTGGGTGCCATGATTGGGTATAAAAACAGCTTCCCAAAAATGCTCAGTCTTTCACAAGAAAGGATGGGGCGAGGTACACCCCTTTGTCCACAACTGCGTGAGCAAATAGCCAAACAGTTTAAGAACAACGTTTCTCAAAGTGCAATTGCAAGAAATTTAGGGATTTCAACATCTACGGTCCATAATATCATCAAAAGGTTCAGAGAATCTGGAGAAATCACTCCACGTAAGCGGCATGGCCGGAAACCAACATTGAATGACCGTGACCTTCGATCCCTCAAACGGCACTGTATCAAAAACCGACATCAATCTCTAAAGGATATCACCACATGGGCTCAGGAACACTTCAGAAAACCACTGTCACTAAATACAGTTCGTCGCTACATCTGTAAGTGCAAGTTAAAGCTCTACTATGCAAAGCGAAAGCCATTTATCAACAACATCCAGAAACGCCGCCGGCTTCTCTGGGCCCGAGATCATCTAAGATGGACTGATGCAAAGTGGAAAAGTGTTCTGTGGTCTGACAAGTCCACATTTCAAATTGTTTTTGGAAATATTCGACATCGTGTTATCCGGACCAAAAGGGGAAGCGAACCATCCAGACTGTTATCGACGCAAAGTTCAGAAGCCAGCATCTGTGATGGTATGGGGGTGCATTAGTGCCCAAGGCATGGGTAACTTACACATCTGTGAAGGCACCATTAATGCTGAAAGGTACATACAGGTTTTGGAGCAACATATGCTGCCATCTAAACGCCGTCTTTTTCATGGACACCCCTGCTTATTTCAGCAAGACAATGCCAAGCCACATTCAGCACGTGTTACAACAGCGTGGCTTTGTAAAATAAAAGGGTGCGGGTACTTTCCTGGCCCGCTTGCAGTCCAGACCAGTCTCCCATCGAAAATGTGTGGCGCATAATGAAGCGTAAATTACGACAGCGGAGACCCCGGACTGTTGAACAACTGAAGCTCTACATAAAACAAGAATGGGAAAGAATTCCACTTTCAAAGCTTCAACAATAAGTTTCCTCAGTTCCCAATCGTTTATTGACTGTTGTTAAAAGAAAAGATGTAACACAGTGGTGAACATGCCCTTTCCCAACTACTTTGGCATGTGTTGCAGCCATGAAATTCTAAGTTAATTATTATTTGCAAAAAAAAAAAGTTTATGAGTTTGAACATCAAATATCTTGTCTTTGTAGTGCATTCAATTGAATATGGGATGAAAAGGATTTGCAAATCATTGTATTCCGTTTATATTTACATCTAACACAATTTCCCAACTCATATGGAAACAGGGTTTGTATGTTACTACATTATATATAGATGGATGGACGTGTGTTCTTGTCTCTCATAATGATGAACAATAGGCACATTTCCCAAAAAAGTGCAGTTCCCCTTTAAAACCATTTCACATCCATACGGACAAAAAAGGCCAAGGACAAAGAAAAATCAGAGGACCAGAATGAATTGCAAATATATTAATTAATTTACTGCTCTCAGATTGGAAAACAACATGCCACCCATCCATCTTCTTCCGCTTATCCGAGGTCGGGTCGCGGGGACAGCAGCCTAAGCAGGGAAGCCCAGACTTTCCTCTCCCCAGCCACTTCGTCCAGCTCTTCCCAGGGGGGGATCACGAGGCGTTCCCAGGCCAGCCGGGAGACAGTCTACCCAACGTGTCCTGGGTCTTCCCCGTGGCCTCCTACCGGTCGGACGTGCCCTAAACACCTCCCTACGGAGGCGTTCGGGTGGCATCCTGACCAGATGCCCGAACCATCTCATCTGGCTCCTCTCGATGTGGAGGAGCAGCGGCTTTACTTTGAGCTCCCCCCGGATGGCAGAGCTTCTCACCCTCTCTCTAAGGGAGAGCCCCGGCACCCGGCGGAGGAAACTCATTTTGGCCGCTTGTACCCGTGATCTTGTCCTTTCGGTCATAACCCAAAGCTCATGACCATAGGTGAGGATGGGAACGTAGATCGACCGGTAAATGGAGAGCTTTGCCTTCCGGCTCAGCTCTTTCTTCAACACAACAGATCTATACGGCGTCCGCAATACTGAAGACGCAGCACCGATCCGCCTGTCGATCTCACGATCCACACTTCCCACACTCGTGAACAACTTGAACTCCTCCACTTGGGGCAGGGTCTCCTCCCCAACCCGGAGATGGCACTCCACCCTTTTCCGGGCGAGAACCATGGACTCTGACTTGGAGGTGCTGATTCTCATCCCAGTCGCTTCACACTCGGCTGCCTACCGCTGAAGATCCTGGCCAGATGAAGCCATCAGGACCACATCATCCGCAAAAAGCAGAGACCTAATCCTGCAGCCACCAAAACAGATCCCCTCAACACCTTGACTGCGCCTAGCAATTCTGTCCATAAAAGTTATGAAAGAGAATCGGTGACAAAGGGCAGCCTTGGCGGAGTCAAGGACAAACACGGAAAACAACATGGTTGAACTAAATACACAAGAAACCTTTCTATTGTAAACTAATTGAAAAAAATACTAGCAAACATAACAGCCATTTTTCAGATTTGCCATAGAAGTGTTTTCTTGCATATCAAGTGTTTGCCTGTAACAACCACAACGTCAGCAATGGTAGAGGAAAGCACAATAATATATTGTCTGTGAAAGGGACTGTTGGCATCTCTGCTAAAGCTAAATGGTTAACTTGCAGTGTTTTTTTGCGGCTGTCAGAATTGAGCAAACCAATAAAAACAGCACACTGTTGTGAAAAACAAAAAGTGCAGACAGATAGTCTAAAAAGAAAGCGGGCAATTATAGTTTGCAGGCCTCAAACAGAATTTGGATGTGAATAATGTGGATAACATTCAAATTTGCTTAGCTCATTTTGTATCTGGTATGTATAAATGCATTTTTCGAAAACATATTGCCAATAAACAAGAACTAGTTTTTATTTAGGCATGACAGATGACCTTCGCAAATCTTCCTTGCTTTTCTCACCCCGCCATAAACTGAGTGTAAACACTAAACAGACAACCTTTATAGCTTTTAATGTCAGTTGCTCTATTAACTTGAAGAAAAGATTAGGCATGAGAAGCTAACCTTAAATTGGAATAAGACAATTATGGGTTTTTTTATAGTTTCACTGCTGTGAGTACATTACTACCACAGAGAAGTTAACATGTGCGTATTGTATGATTTCAGTAGTTAACATCTCATTAAGCTCTTTTGGCAATTGGTGCTATTTTACCCACATAACACTCCTTTGGGCGCGGGATTAAGCTGATCCTTGTATAGTTGTCCAAGTGTTTGTGGCGTTTTAGCAGCTTTTGTCACATATATATCCCGGATTTTTTATTTTTACATTATCATTCCATTCACTTTCACCGCAATGTTTACAAACGCTTCCCTACTCGATGGCTCCATATCCAGATACAAAACCAGGTTTCCATTTACCGGTTTCAAGCATGCATTAAATCGATCGTTCATTGAACTTACCCATCTTATGCAAGTACCTTGGCTTTGCAGTGGGCTTCGTTAAGTTTTCTGTGCTGCTATGCTAAGCTGTAACACACCGCTGCGTGGTGCGAACAGGTAACCTACTTTAGTTCCATTTTTAGTTACATTATAGCGTCCTCAAAAATCTAAACATTTAAAAGCAAGACTGAAGTTTATGCATTTTTTAAATAAAAGTAACGTAAATAGATTTTTTGGGGGAATTCCAGACATTTTAAGGCCTTAAATCTAAATTGTTGAATTTAAGACTTTTTTAGACCCTGTAGATACCCTGTTCCAAGGACCCAGCCCATGCGGTCGAGAAAGCATGGGTCCTGGAAGGAGTCCTTCAGTTGCAGCTGGAGCGACGTGAATTGGGACTGTCTAGCCTTCGCAACACTTCCTGGTTGTGTCACATGTTCACATCTTCCGGCCAGGTCCACAAAGTGGATAAGAGAAGAGACAGAAACCCAACAAAATACTAAATCATGAAGGACTAATTCACACATGCACAGCATCATGCATATACCATTTCCCTCGATTATATAGCTGAATAAAGTTATTAGGGCTGCAACAATTAATCGATTATTTCGATTGGAATAAAGCTTGTATTTATATTTTATTTATTTGATTAATCGTTTAATAGATGGCTTATTCAATTAAATTAATAATCGATACCTGCAGCCCTGAACCAATCAGTGCAAAGGTGTATCTAATGAAGTGACCGGTCAAACTAAATTTGTGAGATCAGTGAACATCTGTATGTTACAGCTATTGATTATTTTAGTAATCAAGTCATCTGGAGTAGTCCATCCATCCATTTTTCTACCGCTTATTCGGTACACCCTGGACAAGTCGCCACCTCATCACAGGGCCAACACAGATAGACAGACAACATTCACACTCACATTCAAACACTAGGGTAGTTTGTTTGATTAATCAAGTAATCGAATAACACATTTTATAGCCTCAATATGTAACAAACACACGATCAAATTGTACTTCTGACTGAAATGTACAAAAAAATATGAATCAAAACTTTTTTTAAATCAAATGAATCAATTAATTGCTGTAGCTCTTCTCTAATATGAGAAGACAGGTCCACCAGAGCGGTTTAGCTTCAGCTCTTTGAGGCTGACATACTCTCTCTCTTCAGTTTATTATTTGAAGTTGATTCTAATTTTTTATAACCAAGGCATAAAAGTGTGTGCGCAGCCAGGTTCTTTAAGGTTGTGAGCATGTGAGGGTAGATGGATCTGTCTGCCATAATATGAGCCCGATCTCTTTTGGCAGACAGCAGGAACCTGTCAACACATGCAGAGGTGAGTGGTCTAAAGGAGGTTGATACACGTCACGCTTAGCCACTCTCCTTAAGGATGCCTGCTGCTCAGGTCCAAATGTGCAGCGGAGAAACAGCAGGGCTCTTCTCTCTCTCTCTCTCTCTCTCTCTCTCTCTGTGCCATCCTGCTTCCACAAGCTGGATGTGCTTATTATGCCAAGCTGCAAGCTTTGACAGCTCCAAAGTAGGGGTTGATGCGTTGACTAGAGGAGGCGGAGGCTCACAAGGGATGACCAATGGTTTTTGAGGTCTTGCTGCGGTTTGACAAAAGTATGCATCACCCTTGTGCTGTCATTTGTGGAAATTTTTAAGTGCTGAAGTGACTGCAAAAAACAAATGGGAGATGCTAAGAAGAACAACGATCAGAGGAGGAAGGAGAAGAGCGGAAACAGTTAAAATAAGGATAGAGATCAGAGGACAAGTAAAAAAAAAATAAAGCTGGGGTGGCTATGTCTAAAAATGGGCAGAGAAGAAAACTGGGCGGGAAAGGGGACAGGTCATGCCTCACATTCCTGCTGACTCAAGAGGAAAGACTTGGTGGTAAGGACAGAATTTCATTTGAAACTGCAGAGAAATATTTAGGGGAGACAGGAAATGACAACACGTGCTTGTTTCAGTCATTAGCCATTGTGTCTCCCTCCAAAACACGAGATAAACGTAATGCTCGGGGGAGCCGTCTGTTACTGAGCTCACTGCTGACTGACTGTGTGGTCCCCTGCCAAGTTTTAGCAATGACTGATTCCTTTATTCATTACGCGGCTCTAACACAGACCATGCCTCAAAAAACACTAATCTCAGCTTTTGAGTTAAGAACTGAACTGATTTACTTCTGTTGTACAATCAGCTCATATCAGATTTAACATACATCCCGTACAACTTGTTAAAAAACAGAAGTGTTACACCCCGTCTTAGCAGGATGGATGCTCTAACTGCCTAAACCACTTACAGGTCTTTTTTACACTCTTTGTATAGAAAGTAATGTAAACAGGCATCTCCTCTTTTACAAACATCTGCGTGTAATTGTAAAATATAGCAGGGGTTGGTTGTCACACAATTTACTGTAGTATGAAATGCTCATCATCAAAACATCTTTCAATAGTCATTCCTGCATTAAATTGAGCTAGAGGTACGGTCATATTGTGACAACCAACCCCATCGGAATGTAGGTTATCAAACACAATGTTATTGTGTACTTTTTAAAGGGTAAAAAGTGTTTCCTTAAAAAGCCAATGTGTAAAAGAGCCTAGAAGAAAAATATTGAGGCGCTAAATATTTACAATTTGACACAAACATCATTTTCCAGGACACTGCAAGTGAGCTTTGATCCCAATTTTGTAAATTTCCTTATTTCCAATTTGAGACACAGCGCTCTCTGGTGGCGAGATGTGAGTGTGACGACTAACCCTGTACTGTAAATTAATTTCTAAAAGTATTACAGTATATACATGTTAAGGATCTGGATGTATTGTACTAATTTGATTAGGCTTGCCCTGATTTCTTAATCTATAACTGCACAGTTTGGCATTTTATACCAATGCAAAATTGTGTTTGATGTCACTGCAACCTGACTTTTTTTTCTTTTTTTTTTAATGGGAAAGAACAGGGAAGATTTGACTAATATATTCAAAAATCAGCAGTGACATTGACTGAAACATAACAGCATTATTTTTTTTTTCGAAAAACACTTTGGAACATTTAATGTAAAGAAATACGCACTAGTGCTGGTTTTCCCTCAAATTGATCACCATATGGATTGGAATAAATGATGTATACACATTTTTCTAAAATACACATCCTTTGAGATGAATGTTGTGGACTACTGTATATAAAAAATGCCTTTGTATAGATTAACTTTTTTGGGGGGGGGGGGGGGGGGGGTGCTCTGCATCAGTTAATCCGGCCAATCGATGAAATTCATTAGAATTGTGTCAATTTATCGTTTAATGAGAGTAACAAATATAAATAGAGGAAATCTAGACCTCATCAAGTACCCGGGACCTTAAATATGCAGACATGGTTTCCGCAGGGCCGCTGCAATAGAGCACACATGGAAGCGATGGTGGTACGTGGGTGCCGTGATTTGTGTGGCGGCAAAAAGCAGAGCGTTTTGTTTAATTTTTATTTTTATTTTTTTTTTCCCCATACACACACATCAAAAGTGCAATTTCAATGTTGATTACATACATTTATTAGAAAGAAAGAAAGGTTATGCATTGAGGCTACAAAATGTGTTTTATCTGATTACCCCATTAATCGAATAAACTTTTATAACTAGTATGTATTCCGCCCGAATGCAGCTGACCCGCGACCTCAAAAGGGACAAGCGGTAGAAAATGGATGGAAAATGGATGTATTTTTACTTTGTAAAAAGACATGTTTTAAGTCTTGAAACACCCAACCATCAAGACTTTAACATAGAAATTCAAAACAGCAGCACCTAAGGTTTAAAATGTGTTTTACGCATTTTGATTGGTTGCAGCGTTAAAGTCAACACAAGAGTTAGCTGGCATGAAGCCAAAAGCTGCACCGACTTTTCCTCCGGCATATTTAAAGAGAGAAAAAACAAAACAGTAGTCTTGCAGCACTGTAAATTAACGAGTGGCCATGACGCAAGCAAACAAAACACACCTCATACTAATGCACATGCCAACAAAAACAAGGGTAACCGTTAAAAGGCAGAAAGGGGAAATGAGTGGAGGCACAGAGTCCAACTGCAGTGGCCTTTACACCGGGAGACACTGGAGTATGGAGAGGAGATGGAAAAAAATGAGGTTGCCAGACACCTTACCAGAACTGAAAGTTGCTGTTTTTTTCCCCCAAAATAAACCCCATAAACTCCACAGTACTGCCTGAAAACATCCACTGTTTGACCCAGAGAAGAGCCGTTATATGTAGACAGAAACGCCTTTCACGCCACGTTGCTGGCTAGCAGACGGGTGAGTCAGAACTGATACACAAGTGGGTCTCTTACACACACACACACACACACACACACGATGATGCATGCTCATAAAAACTACAAGCTGTCAGCACCCTTAGCAATGTTCTGGTGTAGCCTTGTTACAGTCTGCGTTACCTGTCGCCTGCTTACACACCTGCCGTCGTCGGTGGGAGTCACCTGACTCACCCGACCAGATAGGAAGATAGCAAACAGGACAGTGAAGGTGGTTGACTGACAGGGTGAAGACAGGAAAGACAAACTGGGTCAATCATTACAGATGATCATTACAGACTAATGACAGTGTTTGCTCCATACGCTGGCGTACTTGATCAGTAAGTCTGCGGCGTGACGTGTAAGGAATCAAACTGTGGTGACAAACAAAATACTCAACAAACATTTGGATGCAGGCACTGTAACCCATCCAAAGATGTCCGACTGAGCAGATCAATCAATCACAGTCAATTAGGGAGCGTTAGTGGTTGAGTTTAATCCCATCCAGCTGGTGACTGATCATGCTCTCACCCTTTGAACTCATCTCAGCCACAGACTGAACTGAATTTTAACATTTGCAAGGCCAGTTTAGCAGATTGTGCCAAATGTGAAATAAGGTCAAACAAAGCATATACTCAAGGTTCCTCAGGTTGGCCTAACACACACACACACACACACACACACACACACACACACACACACACACACAAAAGGTATTATTATGTGGTTTAGCCGTCCATTACCTGTCTCTACAAATACAGAAAAGACTGAAAAAGAAACATTTCACTCTGCTAAATTACTGGACAAATACAGTAAAGAGCAAGTGGTTTACCAGCTGAGTGACACCCCTCTCGTCGACACCTTTCATTAGTTGTGGACCTACCGCTTTGAAAAACGGATTATGTTACTAGCGCTGCAGATGTGTTTGCCTATTTGCGTGCTAATGCAAAAACTACAGGCAGATTTTGACTGAACTTTTCGATGGGTGTAGCCTGGAGCAAGACAGAAGCAATTACCTTCAGTTTGTTACAGGAGTCTTTAGCAAAACTAAAAACACAGTGGAATGTCTAAAGTGGACCTTCTGAACTGTTAAGATTTCAAAAAGATTTCAAAAACATTTCCCCACAGGAATGAACGTAATGACAAATAATCGAATACAGGATTAAAATGTACAAGCAATTTTGTACCAAAAGCAGATCACACGTATTGAATTCGGACAGGCTCATGGCTTTTTCAGAGCAACAGGGCATGCTTGTGGTCCCAAGCCATCAAACGCATGTTTGAAAACTGGACTGAGGATACAATAAGACGTTCTAGCGCATGCATTGTCCATTTCAAATTGGGTACGTTATCCATTTACTTTTTGGTCTTATTGGAATGCCTGGCTTAGATGTAGATTAATACCTAAAGTGCCTGATAAACAGTGTTGGCTGGTATTATTTGGCCAAAGTGGTAACATAATGCGCCGCAATCACAGTCAAAATTAACATGTAGCCAAGAATGTATAAAAAACTACAAATTATAAATAAATTATTGCATTACATTAAATTATTACATTAAGCCATGCAGGTACCGTTGGCTGTGAGTTTGTATGGTTATTTATACAAATCCAGGCCTCATACATAAGTCTTGCCCCCTTTGTTTTTGATTGCGCAGGATTTCCGATTTCAGTACTCCGAGTGTCTGTCATGATTAGGGATGCTGCTGATTCCGATCATCCCTGAGTGAGATGGGCCAATACCAACAGCGATCACATGTGTTAACTGTACATTTTTCAATTTATTTATGGTGAATGCTATTGACAGTGTAAGAATATCAACACCATACTTAAACCAGTTATTTTTTCTATTTTAATACAAACCCCGTTTCCATATGAGTTGGGAAATTGTGTTAGATGTAAATATAAACGGAATACAATGATTTGCAAATCCTTTTCAACCCATATTCAATTGAATGTACTACAAAGACAAGATATTTGATGTTCAAGCTCATAAACTTTATTTATTTTTTTTGCAAATAATAATTAACTTAGAATTTCATGGCTGCAACACGTGCCAAAGTAGTTGGGAAAAGGCATGTTCACCACTGTGTTACATGGCCTTTCCTTTTAACAACACTCAGTAAACGTTTGGGAACTGAGGAGACACATTTTTTAAGCTTCTCAGGTGGAATTCTTTCCCATTCTTGCTTGATGTACAGCTTAAATTGTTCAACAGTCCGGGGGTCTCCGTTGTGGTATTTTAGGCTTCATAATGCGCGACACATATTCAATGGGAGACAGGTCTGGACTACAGGCAGGCCAGTCTAGTACCCGCACTCTTTTACTATGAAGCCACGTTGATGTAACACGTGGCTTGGCATTGTCTTGCTGAAATAAGCAGGGGCGTCCATGGTAACGTTGCTTGGATGGCAACATATGTTGCTCCAAAACCTGTATGTACCTTTCAGCATTAATGGCGCCTTCACAGATGTGTAAGTTACCCATGTCTTGGGCACTAATACACCCCATACCATCACAGATGCTGGCTTTTCAACTTTGCGCCTATAACAATCCGGATGGTTTTTTTTCTCTTTGGTCCGGAGGACACGTCCACAGTTTCCAAAAATTATTTGAAATGTGGACTCGTCAGACCACAGAACACTTTTCCACTTTGTATCAGTACATCTTAGATGAGCTCAGGCCCAGCGAAGTCGACGGCGTTTCTGGATGTTGTTGATAAACGGTTTTCGCCTTGCATAGGAGAGTTTTAACTTGCACTTACAGATGTAGCGACCAACTGTAGTTATTGACAGTGGGTTTCTGAAGTGTTCCTGAGCCCATGTGGTGATATCCTTTACACACTGATGTCGCTTGTTGATGCAGTACAGCCTGAGGGATCGAAGGTCACGGGCTTAGCTGCTTACGTGCAGTGATTTCTCCAGATTCTCTGAACTCTTTGATGATATTACGGACCGAAGATGGTGAAATCCCTAAATTCCTTGCAATAGCTGGTTGAGAAAGGTTTTTCTTAAACTGTTCAACAATTTGCTCACGCATTTGTTGACAAAGTGGTGATCCTCGCCCCATCCTTGTTTGTGAATGACTGAGCATTTCATGGAATCTACTTTTATACCCAATCATGGCACCCACCTGTTCCCAATTTGCCTGTTCACCTGTGGGATGTTCCAAATAAGTGTTTGATGAGCATTCCTCAACTTTATCAGTATTTATTACCACCTTTCCCAACTTTTTTGTCACGTGTTGCTGGCATCAAATTCTAAAGTTAATGATTATCTGCAAAAAAAAAAATGTTTATCAGTTTGAACATCAAACATGTTGTCTTTGTAGCATATTCAACTGAATATGGGTTGAAAATGATTTGCAAATCATTGTATTTCGTTTATATTTACATGTAACACAATTTCCCAACTCATATGGAAACGGGGTTTGTACATACAATTGTAAGTTCCAAAGTCCATAGTACACAATAACTAAACAAAGCAAAAATATTTGCCCTCAAAGTCCTCATGTGTCAAAGGAAAAATATTCCCCGAATTCGTAAACAATCAAAAAGATCAAAATAATTGAGAAAATATCGATTTATCGATCAAATTGAACCGTTTGAGTTAGCCATCGACACCATCAATATGTGGTTCCATATGCACTCTTAAATATTGTCCACAGACTGTTGTGCTAACACACCAACAGTTGTTATATTATCCTCTGAAGACTCTTATTAATCGAATTGTTAATTTCC
The DNA here is from genome assembly GCF_033978685.3 of Nerophis lumbriciformis. Taxonomy (NCBI): domain Eukaryota; kingdom Metazoa; phylum Chordata; class Actinopteri; order Syngnathiformes; family Syngnathidae; genus Nerophis; species Nerophis lumbriciformis. Next base: position 29,653,535 of record NC_084559.2, on the reverse strand, counting down.
TCTTATTAGCTGATTACTTTTTGCTGCAACATAGTTTCTTCTACGTTTCTTAAAATGTACTTAACACATATTTCTTAATGTTGTTTAAAGCTATCTTAGCTTAGCTGTTAGCGTGCCTGCCTGCTCCTGGATTTCTCTCGTTGTGTAACGTCTAGCCTCGTCCTCCAGTGATAAAATAATTGATGATACTGAAAATACTAAAAAAGGCACTTTATATTACATAATGGAAGTAAGTATTATTAGTAGAGAGGACCGGCTCCACACTGTATATGGAGACACATAATTAACTGCTAGCCACTTGTCAGCCAGATAGCTTTGGAGACTTCAGTATGCCCGTAATTCATGTCTACATAGTTTCTTATTTTAAGTGTATATAATGTATTTGGCCACCTATGTCTTCCGTTCCCTCGTGATACCACATGGATCCGGAAGTCTGTTACGGTATGCCAAAAGTAATTTTTTAAAGTAATTTCCATGATCCTCTGTGGCTAATTCTCTTGCATATTTTGAAAAACACCCCCTGTTGTGCTTCTGACCTAAAAAAAAGGGTCTATAAGTTAACATATGTTTTTTTTAAATGCAGAAAGTAGAAACACAACATTTTTAGTGACAGCTGTGTACTGTGCCTTCTGTATTTGTATTTAGTTAACCACTAAAAAGTGACAACAGGTATAAATGTTGCAATTTAATTGAGTCTATTTAATTTATGCATGTTCAGTCTTCTCTTCTAATATTCTTATATTAACAATCTTTGCGATTGCTGGTACTTTTGGAATAAGGCTTTTAAAAATAAAACAGAACAAAACAAAAAAGCACAGATTATGCTGATGTATTGCACTTTGTTCAAACGCTTTGTCAATATTCCCTAAATATTGTGGTAAAACTCCAAATGGTTTAACTAAAGCTTAAGTTTAAATCACATTAAAAAAGGTATGAAAACCAAAATGTATCCTGAGTGTAGTTAAAGACAGGATACATTTTGGTTTTCATACGCTTAAGTTTACAGTTTGCTTGACCACATCGAGGACAAGGTACTAGCAGCGCAACACTGTGTGAGAAAAAGCCCGAAAAACATCCAGCTAGACCTGTCTGGGCGCACAATGACCCCTCTGGCCAAGTCTTGACCTTTTGACCCCCAGTGTGCACACATATGCTGCTCTGATTAGTTTAATGCAACACTGCTTTATAAATAAAGTTGATTTGATTTGATTTGATTTGACTTTTACGCACTAATTTGTGAAAAATGCCAAGAGTACAGAACAGAGAGAAGCTGGTGTGTATAAACCCATGCATTCAGGTGTGAGTGAGGTTCAAGGGTACAATGTGTTGTGGTAGAAATTGAGCACGAGAATAACCATTTCCAGATTCAGCTGAGGTTAGAGTGCATCCAGGCAGCAGATCAGATCAGAGGGCTTTTAACTCTCTGGTGTCAGGACTATGAGGAAGTTTTGCCTTATAAGGACAGAGGACACTCCTTGTAACAAAGCTGAAGTGTATTACCAGCTGCCACTGTAGTGCAAGCTCAAACAATCAGGAATACAGTCAAATGTTTCTATCCCATTCATAGCGATTTTCTGGCTTTGGTACCAACTCCAGAATTGAACTGAAAGTCTGCTTGCTAGTCGTCGTTTATATGACTGAGGGAAACAATACATGCACACAGAGTGGGCCCACAAAGACCCAGCAAAAAAATAGTAATGTAGTCAGGATACTCAAGAGCCCCTTAAGGTAATCCATTTAATAGAAGAATTAGTTTAGTTCGCTCACACCTGGAAGATTAACAAAGAAACCAGATTCAAGTTTGGATCCCACACTGGGCGTGCAACTACACCAGGCAGCACCTGTAAAATAAACTTTAAAAAAGGAGAACAATGAATGTAGCATGTGGCAACGTGCTCCCTTTGAATACAGCTCCATGTGCACAGAAGCTTAACTTTCAACTACAACTTGAAGGTATGGCAGACAAGAGACATGGGAATATAATGTCCCACTTTCCAGTCCAGAGAGCAAACATAGAGGGGACACATGGCGGAATGCATTTGGGCCAGAGGGGGGTACAAAGCATGAACAGTGTTCTATAAAACACCATGAAATGCACTGCAAGATCATTTCAATTCAGTCAGAAGTGGAACAAAGCCAAGATTTATAAATACAATGTCTAAAACCTGGGTACAATAACAGTTTGTTTTTGTCCACAACACATTTAGTCCATTGGGTGGATTCCAAGGTAAAAGTAATAAGGTATGCTCCCAAATAACCTGAAGTACTGTAGCTTGAAACGAGAAGGCATAATAGCATACAACTATTAAACAGTATTACTGAAGTAAAAAAACAACAAGATACGACAAACATCTAAAGTTTCCTTTGAAGTCTTTGAAGTCTTAGTGTAGACGTACTTGAAACACACCTTGAAGACAAAGTATGTGGGCTGTTGCTTCCGGAAATATATTTTTGCAACCCTCCGATGTCATATTATAGCCTGATCACGAAGGAGCCTACATACTTTTCCTGATACGATTCCATTATCCTGTGGGATCAACAGACAAATTGAAGCTGTGTGTGGATATCCCGCGACAGGAAGCAGCATTAAGTTTGTGCACAAACTGTTTGTTCAAACAGATGCTGACTGGCTTAATCCACAGTTAACTTTAACAAAAGCAGTAAGACGTGCGCCGCTGAACAGATGAGCTGTGTATAACTTCAGAAGCTCACAGCATTTGCAACAGCGAGCTGGAAAGTCCAAACATCAACATCCGCTGGATGTTTCCGAGTAGATCTAAGGAAATGACTCTTTCCATAGGGATTTGAATCTGAGAACTCACATTTATCTTTGCCCGCACCACATGTTCTCTCTCTTTCATCCAAGTTATTCCTCATTTTATTGTGGAATACTCACAACTTTATGAACACTTTAAACATTAGTTTCTTTCATACCACTATAGATAGCTTAAAACGTGAAAGGCTGAATTTTAATTAATCTTTCTTAAATGCCAGAAATGAGATAAGCAACTAGCGCAGTGGTTCTTAACCTGGGTTCGATCGAACCCTAGGGGTTCGGTGAGTCGGCCTCAGGGGTTCGGCGGAGGTCAAAACACACCCGACTCATCGTGTAAATACAAACTTCTCCCTATCGGCGTATTACGGATAGGGCAACAGCTGACTGATTTGCAGGTGTGTAGTTTGTTGTGAGTTTATGCGCTGTGTTGGTTTTGTTGTTTGAACAAGGTGATGTTCATGCACGGTTCATTTTATGCACCAGTAAAAAAAAAAACATGGTAACACTTTAGTATGGGGAACATATTCACCATTAATTAGTTGCTTATTAACATGCAAATTAGTAACATATTGGCTCTTAACTAGTCATTATTAAGTACTTAATAATGCCTTATTCAGCATGGCCTTATTATAACCCTAACCTAACCCTGACCCTAAACCTAACCAAATAACTCTAAATTAAGTCTTTGTTACTTAGAATATGTTCCCCATACTAAAGTGTTACTAAAAACATACAACTTTGTCTTGAATTTGAAAAAAAGAAGGGTTCAGTGAATGCGCATACGAAACTAGTGGGGTTCGGTACCTCCAACAAGGTTAAGAACCACTGAACTAGCGGTTATATTTTGGAGCTGATCTGGATCACGGTCTGGATTCGGGCATTTTTTTTTTTTTAACTATTGTTGGGAAGATCTGTCAAAGGTTTTTTTTAGGTTAGGGGTACAAATGTTTGGTTAATTAGGATACAATTACACGACACCTGAAAAAATCTACAATTAGTTTTTCTTTGCATTTTCAACTGTTAACGCTGTTAAAAGTATTCTCGTTTACATGAACCTACAAAAATAACTAAAACCACTGTAAAATGGTAGCTAAAATTATTTGTCCTAACTTAACCAATTTAAATTAGCCATTATTTTTTTTAATTTCGTATCCTGTTCATGGTCCTGGGTGAGCTGGAGCCCATCCCAGCTGACTTTCAGTGAGAGGTCACCATTCAATCACAGCGCATTCGGACAAACAAGCAATTCACACCAAGGTGAGATTTCACATTAACCTAAACCTACCCAACTAACCTAAAATGATGTACTTTTATAGTTGGGAGGGAATCTGTCCAATGTTTACAGCAGCCAGAAGAACAGCCAATTTAGGACATAATTTGTATATTATAAGCCCTCTGTCAGTGCACTGCAGAATGATCATGAATCTAAAACTTTGCGGTATATAATTGTTCTTAATCCAGTCTGTAATTAATCGTTAAATGGTTATGGGCCAAAAGCTTAAAGTGGCTCCCTTTGCTCCAGCCTTTTCTAAGACCAGACATCTTTCATTCACATTTTAATCTTGCCAACACACCTGCCCACATGGCGGAAAATGACGTAGGACTTTGACAAAGTCTGTCCAAACGCATTCATACCTGCGAAGAGCAGACAAAACCACCTTTGTGACATCTCCATGGAAACTAGATAACAGCATCCAACTAAAGTGTTTACTCTGTTCATTTCAAAGCAACCTGCTGGCAGTGTAGAAGCTGAAAAACTACTAGCAAGCAACCTCTGGATCCCTCACACCAAAGACGATTAAGAAGACAAACCCCAGTGTAAACACATTTTGCATTACATTGTCATTGGAGGTCGTGTGCATCACAAACTATTAAAAAGAACCGTAAGATTGCACTACAACACCCTGCAGACAAAAAACAGACGTGTGCGGCCCATCAAACCTGTAATTCACTTACTGTAAGAATGTAATCACATTACCACACAAACACAACCGATGTCAATCCCCGGGACGTTTGTTTGCAAAGCTAGGCGTAAAACAGTCACATTATTCCTTTATGAAACAATGATACTGTTTGAAACAAAACACCCCTTATTCAAAAGCAGTTGAGTTGAACTTGAATTCAACCTCACACAGAGAAATGCTTGCTGAAATAGAAAGGGCAAAAATGTTGCATTCATCCAAATGCATTGTTTCAGCACAATAAACACAAAGCCCTCCAAACTTTTAGCCTTATAGGATCGTTACTAAATATGGTCATTTCTAGCTGCATCCAGTCAGAGAAGTTTCCTGTTTAAACCAACAAACTCCGGTTACTTCTTATCTCTGTTCTGCATATTTGGATAGAAGACGTCTAACTATCTTATTCTCCACTGTTGTTGTTTTGTTCAAGAAGAGAAGCCGCTGTCACTTTTAAACCGTTCAAGGCGTTTGAAAGTGCGGGACGAATGCTCTTTTGAGAGGACAATAGATGACAGAACGATGGTGGGCTCAGTTCTGCACTTTGCTCGTCGTTGACACTCACAAAAGCACATTCCTGCTTGCCACATGTACACACTAGAATATTTTATACTGCAAGAATGGCTTTCTTTGCACAGTGTCATTTCACGCTAACTGTATTTAAGGACACCGGAAATTGTTAGGGTGGAGATTCTCCGAGACCATTTTCAGTGTTTGTCAGTAAAAAGTCTAAATTAAGAGCTTTCCTTTATGATGTAAAATAACTGCCATATATTATTCAAGTATTACAATATTGTTTTACATTCTTATTGACTTTATTATACTCAAGTGTGACAGCAATTCAACAGATTTAACAATTCATATTTTTCTTGATTGATCATTATGATTGTTACGCCTTTTCCGGATATGACTTTCTTCAGACATCCTATTGGCTGAAACAGTCTTACCATTAGATGTTATACCATATTATTTTCCAGGCACTTGACTTTTAGGGACAACATATTAATTTAAAAAAATGTATTTGCATGGCAATAAAGTTAATTACAGTCCTCCCTTGTATATCGCGGTTAATTGTGACAGGACAAGACTGCAATTAACGGATATCTCCAAAATAGGACTATTATTAATAAATCAAAAATGTTTAGTTGGAGCATAACAAAATGTTACTGACCTTCTAAAAACCTTTTTTAAACATTGTTAGAGGCCTCTAAACAACAAATAACACCCATATAGTCACCTTACACCCGTTTCGCCTTGAGGCTGTTCTACTGTAGATTACACTACTTACCGGTAGCTCGGAAGAGCCTCCAAGCGTCATTGCTATGACTATGACCACAAATACTTTGTCACATTCCAGGTAATTCCTTGATATGAGAACTGGACTTGCATGTACTGAAACCACGAGTGTTAGTTGTTTTGCAAAAACTTGGGTGAACTTGACAGTTGCAGCTACGACCATTAGCTATGTTAACATTCCGTGAGAGCATTGCATGTCCGTGTTATGATTCCACATCGGTCACGACAAAGCTGTGTTATTGATGTCCAAGATGAAGTGGGTCAAAAGAGCTAATATCCACTTAAGTGTAGCAGTTAGTGTCGTAGAAGTTTTGTAGTAGTTTTGTTAGCCTGATGTGCTGCGCTGACTCAGACGACACTTGCAACTGTTATTCTTACCAATATAGACATGTTATAAAGAAGTTGTTCCGCCAAAAGTTAACTTGAGGTTGTTGTGGTGAAGATGGCGCCAAGATAAGCTGCCGTGTTGTTGTTCGCAGTGTTCGACCTTAACCTGGAAACAATAATACCACTTGGTGAATATAGTTATCGCCACGATATACTGTCATATAAAATATGACAAATTGCACTGTAATACATATAATACATAAATACTAGGGATGTCCGATAGTGGCTTTTTGCCGATATCCGATATTCTGATATTGTCCAACTCTTTAATTACCGATACCGATATCAACCGATATCGATATATACAGTCGTGGAATTAACACATTATTATGTCTAATTTGGACAACCAGGTATGGTGAAGATAAGATCCTTTTTTTAAATATTAATAAAATAAAATAAGATAAATATATTAAAAACATTTTCTTGAATAAAAAAGAAAGTAAAACAATGTAAAAACAGTTACATAGAAACTAGTAATTAATGAAAATGAGTAAAATTAACTGTTAAAGGTTAGTACTATTAGTGGACCAGCAGCACGCACAATCATGTGTGCTTACGGACTGTATCCCTTGCAGACTGTATTGATATATAATGTAGGAACCAGAATATTAATTACAGAAAGAAACAACCCTTTTGTGTGAATGAGTTTAAATGGGGGAGGGAGGTTTTTTGGGTTGGTGCACTAATTGTAAGTGTATCTTGTGTTTATTATGTTGATTTAATGAAAAAACAAAACAAAAAAAAACACACAAAAAACGATACCGATAATTTCCGATATTACATTTTAAAGCATTTATCGGCCGATAATATCGGCAGGCCGATATTATCGGACACCTCTAATAAATACAATTCAATTCAACACTTAGTTTAGGCTAAAATCATGGAGAATATGCTAAGCCGCGAGATTTAAAGCGTGACGTAGCAAGGGACGACTGTATTGCTTTTTTCCATGTTGCTGGCATGTTGCATAATGCAGCACAATTTTGCTGATTTATTGCTCCCTGTTGTAAAACTGACATTTTTCAACATTTCTCCTGGGGTGGGGGGGGGCTGAACTGAGAGCGGACAAACAAACTCATTCTTCCACTCTCACTGTGACCACTAAAAGCACAAAGAGTCGGGAGGGTCATAAAACAAAGACCCAAGAGGTCCTCTATATCACGGGGGCCTAATCACGGAGCGAAGCTGCTACATTTTAAATATAAGGATGCTTCAAGATCACCAGGGAGAGGGGACGCTCACAGGGTGGGAATCATTACAAATCATCGTGTGAGACATCCATTGTGGGAAATCGGCCAAGCAGGCGCCATGCACAGAAAAGTGCCTATTGGTCACTTTATTCTATAATGACTGCAAAGAAATCACAAGCAGGAAGAGAAAAATCAATCTTCATTCCTTTAGTGTTGTAACACAGGTTTACAGAGGTAATGAGAAGACGCTGCCAGATGCTGCACATAGTAAACCAAAGAGCACCTGCTCGTCCTACAGGTTTGCCTTACTGGAGACTACTCATTCACACATTGGATGCCATTCATTCCTCAGGTATACTTTTTTCAGTATGTTTTGGCCACGTTGGAGAACTAAAAAGTTATAGAAAACTCCAGTCAAGGTGAACATTTTTCAGAATAGTTTACAGCGTTAAAGAAAACCCGGAAAAAAACATGTTTGTTTCTCTTTTGTACTTAGCTTCTTCTTATGAGCTTGCTGTATGTGCCATTATCTCAGGCAGACAAGCATGGGCTTCTGGCGCCACCTCATTGCTTCACCACCTGCTATAGCATTCTGTGTGTACAAAAAGCTATTTACCCAGATAAAGATTTTATTTCCAGAGTGGAAAAAAACATTTAAAAGTTCATTTTCTTCATTATCTTAAGCAAGTGATTTAGTACGAGGCTGCCATTCAGACAGACGACATTGCACACAAGTGGGACAACAACTGGTTATTTTTTGCGGATATACAAATAATGCCTGCTGAGCGTTAATTTTAAAAACAAAAAAAGTTTTGTCATGGTGCCATGGAGGGGATTAGAAGTGCAACTTAAATGGCTACTAAAGCGGAAGGGCAGAAATGGGATTAGCGGCGTAAGAGAGGAGGCCTAGGCTACTCAGTGGCCGAGTGGTTAGAGTGTTCGCCCTGAGATCAGTAGGTTGTGAGTTCAAACCCCGGCCGAGTCATACCAAAGACTATAAAAATGGGACCTATTACCTCCCTGCTTGGCACTCAGCATCAAGGGTTGGAATTGGGGGTTAAATCACCAAAAATGATTCCCGGGCGCGGTACCGCTGCTGCCCACTGCTCCCCTCACCTCCCAGGGGGTGAATAAGGGGATGGGTCAAATGCAGAGGACAAATTTCACCACACCTAGTGTGTGTGTGTGTGTGTGTGTGTGTGTGTGACAATCATTGGTACTTTAACTTAACTTCACGTATGAGCTGCTGACCATTTAGTTCATCAAGTACGATGCGGGACGGCAGCGCGTGCTCATTAACAACAGGTTTAAAAAGAAACCCAAACTTAAGTGAGATAGAAATCTAAAAATGGCTAACTTATTTTCCGGGGTGTTTTCATGACAACGTTTGGTAGTCTGTTGGGCAAAAATGCTAACGGTGTTGTTTTTTTAAACATTAAAGTAGGGCTGCACGATTAATTGACATCGAATCTACATTAAGGTTTTTAATCAGTGCAATTACCAAACTGCAAAAGGCAAGGTTTTTTTTTTCCCTCTGCCATCGCCAGCATTTGAGTGACAAAACATGTTCGCCAATCAGAATTGTTGAGCCCCGTGTGCTTTTCCTCCTGGCCAATCAAAAGTGTTTAAGGAGTCAGCACATTTGTGTGCGCTGGAGTGGAAGCAGCCAGTACAATAACAAACACTAGTTGCACCTTGGAAAAAATTTTGGATTGTGACTAGGCCCGAGCCGATTGTCGAGTCAATCAATCGAACGATAAATGAAAATTAAGTTGAAATACTTTGCTGGCATAAATACATTTCTATGTCCTAGTGTGTTAGTTTCCTCATATCTTGTTTCAAACAGGAAGAACGATGTGTCACTCTGTGCATCGCTCTCAATACCCGAGTGTGTAGAATTAACTGAACGCAGTGAGCCCTCTTTTCAGTCATTCACAATCTTTGTCTCACACAGGATTCACACGTCCCTACCTGCGACTCGCTAGTAGGAAGTTCCGCAAAGTAACAAACAATAGAAAAAATATGATTACAAAGCCAAATGTCCCGTTGTTGCAACATTTCAGCTTCAATTCAGATGGGCAATATGAGACCATCAACACGGCGAATGAGCAGAACTTGGCAACAAAAAAACAAAAAAACTAGTTTTTCCAACTGGGAAAACAAATGCACTTTAATATGTTCTGTTCACAGAGATGAGCGCAATTTACTTTTTTGTTTGTTTATTTAGATAACGGAAAATTATGTACCTTCCAATTACAGTACAATGGTAAACAATTCCACAGTAATGAGAAATAAGTGTATATCCTTTTAAATGGTTACTTACATTATGATTACGTTATGATCACTGTCTAGTTTTTATTCAATATTTCTTTAGTTTAAGACCATGATGTAGACCAGTGTTTTTCAACCTTTTTTGAGCCAAGGCACATTTTTTTCATTAAAAAAATGCGGAGGCACACCACCAGCAGAAATCATTAAAAATTAAACTCAGCAGCCGATATTGACAATAAAAAGTTGTTGTCGCAATTGTTGGATATGACTTTAAACCATAACCAAGCATGCATCAATATAGCTCTTGTCTCAAAGTAGGTGTACTGTCACCACCTGTCACATCACTCCGTGACTTATTTGGAGTTTTTTGCTGTTTTCCTGAGTGTAGTGTTTTAGTTCTTGTCTTGCGCTCCTATTTTGGTGGCTTTTTCCTCTTTTTTGGTCTTTTCCTGTAGCAGTTTCATAGCTTCCTTGACCGCTATTCCCCGCACCTGCTTTGTTTTAAGCAATCAAGAATATTTCAGTTGTTTTTATCCTACTTTGTGGGGACATTGTTGATTGTCAAGTGACGTTCGGATGTACTTTGTGGACGCCGTCTTTGCTCCGTAGTAAGTCTTTGCTGTCGTCCAGCATTCCGTTTTTGTTTACTTTGTAGCCAGTTCAGTTTTAGTTTCGTTCTGCATAGCCTTCCCTAAGCTTCAATACCTTTTCTTAGGGACACTCACCTTTTGTTTATTTTTGGTTTAAGCATTAGATACCTTTTTACCTGCACGCTTCCTCCCGCTGTTTCCGACATCTACAAAGCAATTAGCTAGCTGCTGCCACCTACTGATATGGAAGACTATAACGTGGTAAGTCTGCCGATCTCCAGACAGTACAGACACTCAACAACTATTTGCGGATTATAATTACTGGTTTGCAAAAAATATTTTCAACCCAAATAGGTGAAATTAGATCATCTCCCACGGCACACCAGACTGTATCTCACGGCACACTAGTGTGCCGCGGCACAGTGGTTGAAAAACACTGATGTAGACAAAAGCATCGGTCTGCATGAAGCCAAATGATTTTGAAAGTAGATTGCATATTGTTCTGAGAGGCACCTTGAGACAAAAATATGTTGATGGACAGTCTAAAAGTAACACGTTTTCTTTACTCTTTTTTTCCCCCGCAGTGTTATTAATTTATATGTATGAAACATATAAATCGCAAATGGAAGCGCAACAGCAATTTTGGTGAGAAAAATCTCAAATAAGTTTTTTCCCAAAATCATGCAACCCTACCTCAAGGTGTGTAAAAAAACACGAACAGCGAAAGTTGTCATGTAAAAAAATGGTCGAACAGGTGCAAATATGTGTGCTAGGAGGTCAGTCGGGACATGTGGGAGTAATAATACAATCAATGTGTTTGTATAGGAGGTTTGCATGGGACGTCACATCAGTTTTTCTTCTTCGCAGTTTAATTCACACAATGGTCAAGAAGCTTTGAGTGTAGCATTAAAACAAGTTAAAGTGAGTGAAGTTTGAGCAGAAAATGCTGTATTGCTGTTCTGTTCTTGGGTGTTTCAGTCGTTCAAATACAAAGATAGTAATGAGCTTTCATAGAGTCCCGAAAGAATTGGTTCATGAAAGGTAATAAAGTCACGAAACAAACTAAAGTGCGCGAAAGGAAAGGAAATGGCTCTTAAAATATCACTTTCAGCATCTTGTGGAATACAATCGAACCATACTTGTGTCTGCAGCGATTACTTAGTAAGATGTTTGTTACAATATTTGATTTGTTTGAGAAACTTTCTGTGATGCAATAAAGTTTACTTTCTACTATATCAATAGTAGTTGATAGAAGAACAAAACCTAAAGACAGGACAAGAGATTGCATTAGTTTGGGTTCTTTTGTGGTTGCTATGCCTAAATATAATTATGAATACCTGCTTGTGCAAATAAACTAACGTCATGTTAAGTCCCAGTAATAAATATTGTGATTGTTGGTCCAATTCATTTTCATAAGCGAAACTAAAAGCTTAGTAGTAGTTGTTGCAGGAAAGCCAGCTGCTTTATTCGACACGGATGACCTCATTATAGAGTCTTTGGCGATATTTGTTAGCCTCAAGAGAATATCCTTAATAGTATTAATAAACTAGATGAATAAATCTCTCGTAGGCTCAGCAGCTATATCTTGATATCACTAAGATTCATGATGAACAACAGGGACATATACAGCTAAACAATAGGAAAACAAACTTCAGACATGAATTGTAGATGACTCATATATGTAGCAGGAAATAAACTGCAAACAAACAAGGCACTCGTGTCAATCAAATACGTTACCGATGCACTTATAAATCCAACTTTGTCTTTCACGGATTAATGCTTCATTTGTGGACCCTTCAGATGTAAAGACATGATGTGCCTTCAATCTTTTCTTCTGTAAATACTGTAAGTGTCAATTGAAGTGAGGTCGCAGTAACCTCCTTATCATGATAAATGGTTTAGATCTTAAAAAATATTTTTTTTTCTTAAGAGTGTACAAAGCCACTTCCAATTTCAAATATTTTCTTCATGATCGCTTTTATATTTGCCTCTAAACCTTTCAAAATATGCCTAAAGCTTCACTGATCCAGGTAAATAAACAGTAGCCTAATGGGGCTTAGACCATCGCCTGAAACCCAGAAGGGCCCAGATCTGCCTCTCGGTCATGTGATTGCAACCCACCTATGACAGTGAAGACAGCAGTGAACCAATTTTCCCGCCACATTTGGCAACTCCTAATCATGAAAAACGAACTTGCTGCGTTTTTGTATTAAATAATAAATGAAATGTAACAAAAGTCGATGTCCAAAGGTGTCACTTTGTCACAGCCTCCAAACTATCTAACACTCATGCTGTCAATTTGTTTTTTCCTAATCATTAGCTTTGTCATGGAAAGAGCTTGGTGCTGTTGATGTGACCTCAGGTGGCAGGGACGAGAGGTGGCGTGCAGGTAACATTTGAATAATGAAAAATAAGATAGCACCAGCATAGAAACAGGTGAGTCACAAAATTAACAAAAAAAGCCAAACAGGAAACAACGCAGAGACAAAAAACTTACAAGCGTAGCACAACGTGAGGAACAAGGAACCACCGGGTACCATATGAAGTGGCGCTGTGTTGCGCATAGACGGAACAATGAACCAGCGCCGTCTGATCAACATTACTGGCTTAAGAAGGCACCTGATTAACTTCGAGGGACAGGTGTGTCTCCAGACTACCAATCAGGAAACAGCCCTCAGGCAGAGGTAAAGTGGAGACAAACAGGAAGTGGATTGAAAAATAAGAGTGCTGGACAGGAATCAAATACCAGAAAACAATACACGCAAGCCCAACCTCTCACGAGTTTAACTAACACCTTTTCCTTCTTTCTGTCACTGCATTGCTAAAAATGTTCTGTTCTTTTCGCTTTAATACAAAAACGGTGACACTTAAACACAGGAAGTGAACTAAGTTAAAATGACAAAACGTACTGTAAGCAAACAATGTAAGATTCAATTCAACATGTACAATATATGGGTGTAATTAAATTCCAGTAACAGATATAGTGAAGGGCTAGGGCTAGGATTAAATGAGCTCTGCTTCTTCTTACTCTTTTTCGGATCTGTTGAATTGGGCAAATGTAACCATTAGGGATGGGTGGTATTGCGGCCTCGTGCGATAAACATATATATTACAATGTATTATTTGGTACATAAATGATAACAGAAGCATTTCAAAACGGGTTACAAAGGCTCCTAATTTGGCTACAAACATAAGCAGTTACATATTGCATAACTTCTGGTTGTATTATTTTGTCAAAACTATTATTTAGTTTGTTAATTTCCTGTTAATATCTGGTTACCTTCTGCTGGAACATGTTTCTATTTACACTTCTGTTAACATGTAATAAACACTTGATCTTCTGTTTGGACATTTTACATTAGTTTTGGGCAATACCACATATTTAGTTATTGCTCCAAAACCAAGTAGTTACAGGCGAGGGGCAGTATTGGTCATAACAATGCTGAGCCTTTAATTTTTTTTTAGATAATTGAATGATTACCGTATTTTTCGGAGTATAAGTCGCACCTGCCGAAAATGCATAATAAAAAAGGAAAAAAACATTAGGCAACTTTCATAAACTATGAAAAAACCTGCGACTTATAGTCCGAAAAATACGGTACATTTTTGGTCATAATTGTAATCAGACAACATAGGATAGCGATGTAACAATATCAATTAAATATTTCCTGCTGTTTGCTCAGATTTAAATCCTTCGGTTTTTGCCCTTAAAGCCTGCCAGTGTCCAGGGACTTATATCCTGAGTTTGTAAACAATAACAAATATGACACCTGAGGGTTGCAGGTTTGCTCCCCGCCTCTTACCCTCCAAAAAAAAATCACTGCCATTGTGTCCTTGGGCAGGACACTTCACCCTTGCCCCCGGTGCCGCTCACACCGATGAATGAATAATGAATGAATGTGTTGTAAAAATGAATGATGGGTTCTCACTTCTCTGTGAAGCGCTTTGAGTGCCTAGAAAAGCGCTATATAAATCTAATCCATTATTATTATTATTATGACAAAACACATTTTGGATACTAGAAACTATTAATCAAACCACTGTCATATTGGCCATATACTATTACTATATTTGGTATCGTTACTGTCTGATACATGCATTGAGCCGTCTGCCTTTGTTTACATACAAGAGCTTTAGCTTGATGTTAGTATATCCTCCTACGGTGTGTAAGTTGGCATGGTTAGCTATTCCTCATCTTCCAGGGATGATAGTTGTAAGAAACCTAGTTTATTTTCCACCATGGAGATAAGGATGACTGATTTAGAAGTAGCTTTGCACTGTGGAGGGAAGTTAGCCGCTAGAATTGCATTGTGTACATGTTTGTTCGTTTGTTCCGGTCAAATTTGCGGGAGCCAGCTAGAATGTGTCGTCGACATCCATTATCACGATACGATATAGTATTAATAGCTCTATCATTGGCCAAATTTATATCATGTCGTATTGTAACTTATTTAATGTAAAGTGAAAAAACAATTTCCCATACATGTTCAGTAATTTAAACATTACTAGAACATGCATGTGGACAACATGGCAACCTGATAACGTAAAAAATAAAAATAAAAAATATAGTTTTTTTAAGCTTTGTCTGGATAAAAGTCAGGAGGGAAAGCAGTTTGTGCATATTACCACTGGTCTATCTTGCATATTATGCTGCAGTATGTTTAACAGGTCCTTGTGACTATAGACTGTTTTGCTAACAATGTCATGTCATAATGTCAATATAAAAAGGAAAAAAATATTTCACATGTTTACTTTCTAGTTGCAATGTGAACATTTTCCATGAGTGGAGTGCTATGCCATATGGAGCTCGGTCTACAGTAGTAAAAGGGGACTGGTCTGTCAACTCAACGCAAGCATTTTTTGTGAGAACATGGGATCTTGCTGACCCACAAGGGTGGTCATATATGGAGGGACCAAGCTCACAGAAAGAAGTCTCTGCTGAGCTTAGCATCACAAAATAATAAACGTCCTGGATTCTCATATGCATCTTTTTTTGTTTTACTGCAGCTCTCTGGTCAAAACTGCTTTTACAAGATTTCGCTTTTGAAAAATACATCAAATCCCCCTAGCTAAAATTTCTTGGTAGAAAATCCCAGTTCATCCGTGTTACTCCCACATTTTTGTGCTTTTCCTTTTTTTAAAGAACCCATAAATTGACTCATCAAAGCACCAAAGACTTTAATTATATCCATTACACGTGAAGGGAAAGAAATATGCTAAAGGACTGTCCGACCTACGGTGATTTGTGAGCAACTTGGCAAGATGATTACAGTTTGGAGAAACAACAGATAGCCAGAAAGGTCAATAGATTAGAACTGTACTTTTTTTTTCTTTGTTTTAGAATAAACAGTCTCTTCTTAAAGTGTCATGCGAGTATAAATAGAGATACCAAAATGCAGAATCGCTTTTTTTAAAGTTCTTGGGAGAGCAGGCTTGTGCGACTAATGACTTTTAAAAGTACCCCCCCCCCCTCCCATATACACAAACACAGACAAGCGGCATTCTGACCAGACAAAGTCGCAAACCGACACAGTAGAATAATCAAAAAGATGTGCTCGCCTGCAAAGAGCCTCCATAGTTAGTCAGGAATGCAATTGATTGCAACTGTTAAACATGTTTCAAATGACACACCTGCATTTTGAAATGAGATCTTAATTAACCTCATTAAATTAATAAAGTGTATATGGGCAATAAATATATCGCAGGTTTGTCTCTGTGCGATATAGAAAATGACTATATCGTGATATTCGAGTATGCATCTGCCTCACAATACGAAGGTCCTGAGTAGTCTTGGGTTCAATCCCGGGATCTTTCTGTGTGGAGTTTGCATGTCCTCCCCGTGACTGCGTGGGTTCCCTCCGGGTACCCCGGCTTCCTCCCACCTCCAAAGACATGCACCTGGGGATAGGTTGATTGGCAACACTAAATTGGCCCTAGTGTGTGAATGTGAGTGTGAATGTTGTCTGTCTATCTGTGTTGGCCCTGCGATGAGGTGGCGACTTGTCCAGGGTGTACCCCGCCTTTCGCCCGATTGTAGCTGAGATAGGCTCCAGCGCCCCCCGCGACCCCAAAGGGAATAAGCGGTAGAAAATGGATGGATGGATGGCATTAAACTGCATGCGTTTCTCACTCTTTCCTGTCTCTCCTTCTCACAGAGACTTAAAACAAGTGCACCTTCTTACATACGTCACATGAGCAGCGTCACACGCTCCCGCGGAGCAGACAGGTAGCGACATGGTAACGTTAGCTGTGATGCTAACAGCTAACGGTGTGGTTTGATTGGTAATACGAGAGAAAGAAGGTGCGAATCTGGTAACAAATGGAGGAATAATTCATTCCCAAGAAAAACAGCACGGGGTCCATCGTCTGACGGTGGTTTGGCTTCAAGTGGGAATATGTCTTTACATGTCAACATCTCCGTTCGGTGCCACACCAACTAAATGCCGAACCAACTATTTCCACATCAACACCGTAGGACATATACTATTTGATAAGCAGCTCATTTTTATGTGACACGTATTGAAATATCTTGTGTGACATCATGCACAAAAGTGCGCTTTATTTGTTTTAAACTATTGTAGTGGCGTTCTGTACAAAAAGTGCACTTTAATTTGGTATTGTTTTGAAATGTCATCTTAGTCACAAAAGTGCACTTATAGCTTGTTTTGAAATGTCTCTGACAATCTTGCACTTTCTGTTTTGAAATGACATGAATGTTTGTGCCACTGCTTAATAACTGTTTAATAAATACAGTTTTGCTAAATTGACTTAGTTGTGATTTCCCTCTCTGCATGAAAGTTTAAAATGAGCATATATTAATGCAGTATGAACAAGAATGTTTTAATGCAGACACATAGAATCATCATACTGCTGTGATTATATGTATCAACTGTTCATTCAAGGCTAAGGCAAAATATCGAGATATATATCGTGTATCGCGATATGGCCTAAAAATATAGAGATATTAAAAAAAAGGCCATATCGCCCAGCCCTATATACCCATCAATATTTTATAAGAGTTGTACAAATATTGTGCCTTTACAAAGATAATGCTCTGCTTTGACCAATACTACCACAAAGTTATTATTTTAACAATATGTTTATTATTGTGTAGAGATGTCCTCATCAGGGTATTATGCTGCCGATTCAGAGATTGATCGATACCGATCACATGTGTTAACTACCATTTTTTTTCCATTTATGGTTAGTGCTAGGGCTGAACGATTAATCGACATTGAATCAACATCGAGGTTTTAATTAATGCCATAAATAACTGCAAGAGGCCGAGTTTTGTTTTTTTTGGCATTCAAGTCACAGACATGTTCACCAATAAGAATTATTAAGCTTCGCGTTTGGTCGTCTCTCGCTTCAAACAAGGAGAAAAGACGTTGCACTATGTACATGGCCCTCAGCACCTGAGCGTGTTTATTTCACATTAAAATTAACTGAACGCAGTAAGCCCTCTTCCCAGTCCTTTGCCATCTTTGATTTGGTGGGCGGAGATCGAGGCGCCAGCTTTACACACACAGGAAGCACAGACAGCCTCCATACTCGCGACTCACCAGTGAGAAGTGCAGCAAAGGAACAACAATTAGGAGCAAAAAAGTCCAATACAGCAAGTCGACTTTGCGTGCATTCTGTTGCTTCCATATATCGCTAAGTGAATGTAACTAATACAAATTTATCAAATCCGGACCGATTGGATTGCCCAGAACTTTTAATATGCGGACATAGTTTCCAGTAGGCCGCTGTAAAAGAGTGCACCTAAGAAGGTTGCTGTTTGGGGCTGTGATCTGTATGTTATTTAAAATCCTTAATAATGAAGACATATTTAAAGTGCAATATTGATGATGTGAGTTTATTAGGAAAAAAACAATTAATGTTCAGCGCAAGCAGATCAATTTATTTCAACTTTTTTATATTTTATTTTACCTAAAACACAGAGGCTCTAAAGGGTTTTTCATTAGAATCTTTGATTAATTGAACAAAAACAATCAATAGATTACTCAATAACTAAAACAGTCATCACATACAGTGTATATATACTGTACACTATATCTGTAAAAGGTTGGGGACGGCGTGGCGAAGTTGGGAGAGTGGCCATGCCAGCAATCTGAGGGTTATTGGTTCAATCCCCACCTTCTACCATCCTAGTCGCGTGTTGTGTCCTTGAGCAAGACACTTCACCCTTGCTCCTGATGGGCCTGGTTAGCGCCGTGCATGGCAGCTCCCGCCATCAGTGTGTGAATGGGTGAATGTGGAAATCGTATCAAAGCGCTTTGAGTTCCTTAAAAAAAAGGTAGAAAATTTACCATTTACCATTTATATAGTTAAGTTAAAGTTAAAGTAAAAGTACCAATGATTGTCACACACACACTAGGTGTGCTGAAATTTGTCCTCTGCATTTGACCCATCCCCTTGTTCACCCCCTGGGAGGTGAGGGGAGCAGTGGGCAGCAGCGGTACCGCGCCCGGGAATCATTTTTGGTGATTTAACCCCCAATTCCAACCCTTGATGCTGAGTGCCAAGCAGGGAGGTAATGGGTCCCATTTTTATAGTCTTTGGTATGACTCGGCCGGGGTTTGAACTCACAACCTACCGATCTCAGGGCGGGAACTCTAACCACTAGGCCACTGAGTAGGTGGCCTAGTGGTTATAGCTATGTTATGTTTATATTCGGAGCGCCAAATTAAATGAGTGATTAATCACAAAATCGATTGCATTAATCATGCATCAACACAGATTAATCACCCAATCTATTTAGACCGCACATAATCCTCTACTGATGGTTATCTGAAAGGTGGTGTGGGTAGTTATACAGTCAGTGATCAGGTCAGTGCATACCTGGCAAATTTTACTTAAATAATACACCCTAATGGGATTTTAGATAATACTATTAGCACGTTTTGAGCAAATTAGTTACCGTATTTTTCGGACTATAAGTCGCAGTTTTTTTACATAGTTTATGAAAGTTGCATAATGTTTTTTTCCTTCTTTATTATGCATTTTCGGCAGGTGCGACTTATACTCTGGTGCGACTTATACTCCGAAAAATACGGTATGTATAATTAGTAAAACTTTTTTTTTTAATGTTGCATTTTTGTGTCAAAATATTAGGTTGGTTTTTTTTAAGTTGATTTAAATAATGCGAGCAAGTAATTTACAAATGACAAAGTCTTATTAAAACAATAATTTGACAGCAAACTTTATATAGTTATAATATACATATTAACATGTTTTTACACTTGTACGACAGTAGTTTTCAAATTAGGGATGAAACAATATGAACATTTCATATCACGGTCATTGTGATCAAAATGATCAGTTATTGTTGAATGTGTTAAAAAAAAGTATTACATTGAGATATTTAGATTTGTTAAAATAACTAACATACCAACTGTTAGAAAGCCTACTATTTTGCATGTTTTATGTTCTAAATTGTTCCATGCGTTGTGATATCCTACTCTGTTCAGCGATCCTTGAACGCACCGTAAAAACACCTTTGTGTTACTCTGCGCTAAGAGCACACAGCTTGTTGGTTCAATGTACACAATTGAAGATTTTAGTTGCTCAGACAGCAATGTGCTTAAGTTTAGATTGGGGAATGCCATTTCTTAATGGGGAAAAATGTTAATGTTTCTTGTTTTCATGCTAGCATTTAAGCTAGCGAGCTGGTACCAGTCCATCTGTGAGTTTATCAAAGTGCGGCCCTTAATCATGGTTTTTCAATCATTTTAATTGAAAAACAGCAATACTAACCACGCAGAGTTTTACCACGGTTATCAGTAATAGTTTATCATTACATCCCTGATTCAAATGTACTTGTTGTCAATTAACAGATGTGTGTTGAACTTGTTGCCCTGTAATGTTTAATTGTATGGCATTACATTGTAATGATGTGTCACATTTTTGTGGTGGATGTACTGTATGAGTGTACAACTATTTGAAAAATGAAACATTCACAGGAAGCTCATCCTTTCAACGATGCATCATGCGCATGTGTTGCACAATGTAAAGGTGTGTTGGAACCAAATGAGTCAGACCGCCTTGTAGATATCTGCCATGTGTTCCAGGTGTCATGTTTGAAAAAAAAAAAAAAAATTCAAAAATTGCACTGTACTGCGCTTCAGGACAAATTCTAGACATGACTAATGTGAATGAACCAGGGCGAAGTGGCAAACTAAGACACTATCAATAGTGATCAGTGACTGTGTGTGAAATGGCTGTGAAGAACTTGACACTTGTACTGACTGATCAGCATTTGATTACTCAATCTCATCAAGGACAATACACAACTACTACTGTCTCAACTAACTGCAGTAATCACTGTTAAGCTCTTGTTAAAAAAAAATGCATTTTTACAATATAAAGAGATCACTGGTAAACTGTAGTGATATACTTCTTACAGTACTGACTCAAATACAGCGGTACCTCGGTTTATTTATACAAACACCACCTTCCTACGACTTTGTGAATTTAATAGTGTTACTCACCTTCTTTATCAAAGTGATGGCAGTAATCTTGATTCCAAAGAATCACACAACTATTTCTGTCCATCAACTGACGCAATCAGGGAATCGATACCGGTACATATTTTCAGTACTTTTGTGTGTGTTTATGGGGTAAAACAGTCATTCATCACTACATCGCAGATTTTCTTTTTGTTCGTTTGTTTGTTTGTTTGTTTTAAAAGAATATTCCATAACATTTTTCCCTAAATGTAGCATGTTCAAGGATAGAAAATGCTAAATAAGGTAGAAATATCAATACTAGATTAGTATTGATAACCAGTGAAACCAAACCACTGTTCAAAATTGTGGCCACTGAGTGGCTAAGCCTCAGAAAGCATTACTACAGTAGGTAAGGTTGTGTTTTAGCCCCATTCCTGTGAGAATCCTGCATGTGACTGCATCATTAAGGAGCGGGACTATCCAGGACTCCCTGCAGTGTGCTCAAACAGCCACTAGGTAGCTTATGTGAGCAGATAATACTGTATCATCTCTTTCACTTTGTGACTTAGGTGGGTAGTGCATTTTTCACGCATTCTTCACTCACCTTTTAAGTGAGGGATGAGAGAAAAACAAACCCAGACCCACTGTGTACAGAGTATAAAGGTGACTAACGGTGTTATTTCATGTCTAGAGGGCTCTCATAATGTTGAACAACATATTTAGAATGAAGTAAACCAGTTTTTTTAGTTGTAAAAATCTGATTAATAATGAATTATTCCTATTTTGCGGAAATTAATTCATCGCAGTAATGTGTGGAACCAATTAACAGCGATATACAAGGGACAACTGTAAATGTTCATTTGTTTGATTATCTTTCTTTAAATTTCAAATTCTACACTGAGCTGTTAATGATAACAGTGCTGTTTAGTTGTTATATATTGTTTTCTTACATTTGCAAGTATGCATTCATTTCAGTTTGTCCTAGGTGTGTATTTGGGAAGTAGTCTTTGCAATTAAGTTGAATGTACCAGTGAGTCTAGTCCTTTGTTAAGCCCTATAAGGGGTTTATACTGTGTGTAATGTACTTCTTACTTCTGATCGACCAATATGTTTTTCAGGGCCGATCCTTATTATTAGTAGTCAAGGTCGATAACTCATTTGGGGCCGATATTCATTTGCAGTAAAAGTTTTTGTTTAAATATGAATAATCAGTAAACAGCTGGACAAGGCTTTAAATAGTTGTTTTGAACATTATTTTTAAGGAAACGTTGGATCAGTGCTAATGTTGTGGTTGGTTTAGCACTAAATAACATCAAGGCATTCCACGTACACTTTTACTGCGCGTGTCTAATAATGCGGGTCAGAGGAGCATCAACATTTGCATTGCAAGATATGATAAATCTGTTAAATAAATTGGTAAAAATATGGGATTTCTCTATAAATCACAATAACTCACCATCTACTTAATTTTATACAATTTTATAGCTGTTTAGGGATTTAATACATTGTAAGGTTTTCATGTGAGGAAATATTGCAAACATTTAAATAAAACTAATTCTGGGCTCCTTCACACAGCTTATAGATGAGACATTTTTGAAGCTGGCTAATATTTATTCCTCGTTTGCGAATGATGTCTCTTTATCTTCTTTACTTATGGACTAAGTCCCCAATTTGTCTATATATATATTGACACAAAGTTGGGATTTCTGTCAGAGATAGATAGATAGATAGATAGATAGATAGATAGATAGATAGATAGATAGATAGATACACACACACAGACACACACACACACACAATGATAGAGCTATTAATACTATATCGTTGTATCGTGATTAGGGCTGCAACAACTAATCGATTAAATCGATTATAAAAATAGTTGCCGATTAATTTAGTCATCGATTCGTTGGATCTATGCTATGAGCAGAGGCTACTTTTATTTATTTTTTTATAACCTTTATTTATAAACTGCAAGATTTACAAACAGCTCAGTGCCAGTATGCTGTTGTTGTTTTTTCCAATAAAATACTGGAAAGGATAAAATTGTACTTTGTCTCTTTTATCCGATTATTAATCGAAGTAATAATCGACAGATTAATCGATTATCAAATTAGTTGCAGCCCTAATATATATATATATATATATATATATATATATATATATATATATATATATATATATATATATATATATATATATATATATATATATACATACATACACATATACATATACATATATATATATATATATATACAGTCCTCTTCATGTCCATCCATGTATGTCGCGTTGTTATTTGATTGAATCACGGAGCTTTACTCTCGCCACGCCTCTTTGATGAGTCCACACTGCGAGTGCTGCGGGCGGAGGCTTGATCGATCGTTGCAGTAGCGAATCAAACAAAACGGAACCGGCAAGATGCCAAGAAAGAAGGACAAAAACTGGATTTCCCAGGCAAAATATGAAAGTTTTGAAAGCTTAGCAGAAGAGACATACCGTGTGCAAACTACTAACACTGCACGAGGAAGGAATAGTGAGGGGGTGTAAAAAAGGCAACTCTTCACAAGCAGGGCAAACTGGCTGGTGCTTGAGCATGGTTTATAAATATCTACTTGACTAATTATTTTTTAAATACTGGTCATTTATGTGTTTGTATTGTATCTGAGTATGTTGTTGTTGTGTATCTGTGTTGGCCCTGTAATGAGGTGGCGACTTGTCCACGGTGTACCCCGCCTACTGCCCAAATGCAGCTGAGATAGGCTCAAGCACACCCCGCGACCCCGAAAAAAAAGGGACAAGCGGTATAAAATGGATGGGTGGATGTGTACTTGTTAAAAAAATAAATTAAAAGACCAGTAAAAAGAGGCTCATATATCGATATACGTGAAAATACCGGCTGCAATAATCGGTCGATCGCTACCTATTACACACCAGTGGTGTGATGAGATGGCGACTTGTCCAGGGTGTACCCCGCCTTCCGCCCGTGTGCAGCTGAGATAGGCTCCAGCACCCCCCGCTACCCCACAAGGCAGTGTTTTTCAACCACTGTGCCGCGGCGCACACGTGAGATACAGTCTGGTGTGCCGTGGGAGATGATCTAATTTCACCTATTTGGTTTAAAAATATTTTTTGTAAACCAGTAATTATAGTCTGCAAATGATGTGTTGTTGTTGAGTGTCGGCAGAGTAACTGTGTAATACTCTTCCATATCAGTAGGTGGCAGTCGGTAGCTAATTGCTTTGTAGATGTCGGAAAGAGCGGGAGGCCGTGTGAAGGTAAAAAGGTATCTAATGCTTAAACCAAAAATAAACAAAAGGTGAGTGTCCCTAAGAAAAGGCATTGAAGCTTAGGGAAGGCTATGCAGAACGAAACTAAAACTGAACTGGCTACAAAGTAAACAAAAAGAGAATGCTGGACGACAGCAAAGACTTACTGTGGAGCAAAGCTGGCGTCCACAATGTACATCCGATCATGACATGACAATCAACGTCCCCACAAAGAAGGATAAAAACAACTGAAATATTCTTGATTGCTAAAACAAAGTAGATGCGGGAAATATCGCGCAAAGGAAGACATTAATCTGCTACAGGAAAATACCAACAAAAGAGAAAAAAGCCACCAAAATAGGAGTGCAAGACAAGAACTAAAACACTACACACATGAAAACAGCATAAAACTCAAAATAAGTCACGGCGTGATGTGACAGGTCGGGACAGTACACCTACTTTGAGACAAGAGCTATATTGATTGCACGATTGGTTATGGATTCAAGTCAATATCCAACAATTTCGACAACGACTTTTTACTGTCCACTAAGTTTCGTTTTTTTAACGATTTCTGCTGGTGGTGTGCCTCCGGATTTTTTCAACGCAAAAAAAGGTTGAAAAACACTGCCGTAAGGGACAATCGGTAGAAAACGAACGGCTGGATGGGTTTGATTGCAACACTTAGACTTAGACTTCCTTTCTATTGTCATTCAAATTTGAACTTTACAGCACAGATAAGAACGAAATTTCGTTACATAAGCTCATGGTAGTGCAGGATAAAAAAGCAATAAGGTGCATATATAATTATATATAAATAATATATATATAAAATAAATAAATATATATAAATAAATAAATAGATTACTGTACAGATAAATATATTGCACTTTTTCACATGTGTCCACGTTTATGGATGTATGTTATATTGTCTTTTTTATTCCAGCGTGTTAATCCATTTTGGGGGGAGTTGAGGGGATAATTTAATTATGATGCGTCGGGTCGCAGTTTGGATTACCACATTTAAAGTACCAATGATTGTCACACACACACTAGGTGTGGTGAAATGTGTCCTCTGCATTTGACCCATCCCCTTGTTCACCCCCTGGGAGGTGAGGGGAGCTGTGAGCAGCAGCGAAAAATCACCAAATAATTTTTGGTGATTTAACTCCCAATTCCAACCCTTGATGCTGAGTGCCAAGCAGGGAGATAATGGGTCCCATTTTTTAATAGTCTTTGGTATGACTCGGCCGGGGTTTATACAACATTTGGAGGCGTTGAATTCGCCATGCGAAATCGCTAATGCTAATCAGTAGCATGTGTATGGAAAACTCATTGTAAATTAGCATCGAGCTCACGCCTTAGTTCTGAGTTTTAATTAATTAAGTGAATACACCTGTTTGCCCGCCAAGTGCTTGAAAAGAAGCACTTTTTTGAAACAAAGGTGATACAATATGGTACCGTTTAATTTTACAAAGGGTTGTTTAGTGGACATTGAGTCGTCAAAAAGTGTACATTTAATGCCATCGTGTTATGGAATAAACAATAAATGCAAAGTGATGTTACTACAACGTCCATTGTCAGCCTTTTACGATGAGGAGAAAGTCCTTGTGTGTACTCACCAAGGCTCGGAGAGAGGACTCGTCCAGGGCAGCGTAAGTCTCCATGGAGGTTTTGGACATGTTACCAGACTCAGGTGAGGTGAGGAGACTCTTCTTCTTCTTCTTCTTCTTCTTCTTGACTTCGGACCTAACTGCACCACCTGCTCGACTCCTTCTTCAATTTTCTCTTCTTATTTCTCGAGAACCCACTGTAAAAGTTGAGCTTAATAAAAAATAAAAGTGACGCTACTTAAGGCGAGGACATGTTGCTGGTGGCGAGTGGAAGTAAGTAAGGAGTTACTGTAGTAAGTCAGCGGGGAGACGTTGGCCGCTTTTTGAACCGCACAATCAGAGTGGAAGGTGCAAGCCCCGCCCTCCGGTGGGCCGGCGGCCTTTCCCGGCTCGCATTTAAAGCGCGCCCCTCCTCGCTCGAAGGGAAGTGTTTGGGAGGTGATTAGTGTCTCTAATCCTGCCTTGCCTGCTTACTTTAATACCGCTATTAAAAGAGGGGAACATGCTCTTTGAGGTCCAGTAGATTACTGTACGTGTAAAATAAACATTTACAGAGTGAGACGGGATTTAAAAAGGACATAAGCTCCCCCAAACTGCACCAAAATGCATTAATGGGTATGTTTACTTTATGGGTACATTTACATGATCTCCAAAGCCAAACAGGAAATAAAAGTCCTTACAATTGTGAAAGGCGTAAAAACATTTTGAATTCTTTTTTTTTTTTTTTACTCAATAAAAATGTCGAACGTATATTTTTGTAAATTTTGACCCGTTTTTAGCAAATTATGTTGCAGGTTTAAATGAGTAACTCTTAATACAGGGGTGTCAAACGTACGGCCCGAGGGCCGGATCAAGCCCGCGATATGAGTTTGCTAAGTATAAAAATTAACCTGAAATTTTGGAATGAAACAAACAGCTGTTCTAAATGTGTCCACTAGATCAGTGGTCCTCAACCTTTTTGTAGCTGCGGACCGGTCAACGCTTAAATAAATAAATAAATGGGTTATACTTGTATAGCGCTTTTCTACCTTCAAGGTACTCAAAGCGCTTTGACAGTATTACCACATTCACCCATTCACACACACATTCACACACTGATGGCGGGAGCTGCCATGCAAGGCGCTAACCAGCAGCCATCAGGAGCAAGGGGTGAAGTGGACACAACGGATGTGACTAGGATGGTAGAAGGTGGGGATTGAACCCCAGTAACCAGCAACCCTCCGATTGCTGGCACGGCCACTCTACCAACTTCGCCACGCCGTCCTGCTTGAAAATTGGGGGGGTATAATTTTTTTTTTGTTTTTTTTTCATAAACAAATACAATTATGTGTGCTTACGGACTGTATCCCTGCAAACTGTATTGATCTATATTGATATATAATGTATATATTGTGTTTTTATGTTGATTTAATTTAAAAAAAAAAATATATTTTTATTTTTATTTTTTATTTCTTGTGCGGCCCGGTACCAATCGGTCCGCGGACCAGTACCGGGCCGTGGCCCGGTGGTTGGGGACCACTGCACTAGATGTTGGAACTGCAATTCTTTGTATCTTTTTAGATGATGCTATATATGTACAAAATAAATTACGTTAGTATGGTTATCAGTCGAGGAAAATGATCAAACTACATAAATAACATACTGTAATTTCATTTTGATATAATTTTTTTCATCTTGATAGATTGAAAATTAACACCAATGAGTTGACTGATGAACATTATCACATAGTTTATTCAGAAAATATAAATAACTACAAATAAAGATAGAGTACTATTAACTGCAACATGTAATTGTAAAAAAAAAACAACAACATTATGATTTGTACATTTTCAGAATGTGCTTGTTCTATTTTAAACAAAGAAAACAATCTGAAGTTGTCTTTATTTTTAAGTTATTGTGCCATAATTTTACCAGTCCGGCCCACATGGGAGTAGATTTTTGGCCATGTGGCCCCTGATCTAAAATGAGTTTGACACCCCTGCTCTAAGAAATGATAGTTAATAAATATGCTGGCTCTTAAATAAGTCATAATATGCAAATGTATACTAATTGACAACTGTAAAGGCCTTCAAAGGGTTCAAATTAGTGCTGTCAAAAGATAATTTAATCAGACGAACCACTTTTTGAATTTGTATTATTCAGGGTTAATCACAGGTAATTTAAATTGATGAAAATTAAAATGCCATGATATTGTGAGAATCTTTCAGGAGTTTAAAAAAATGTTTTGTATGTATGAATGCACTACATTCAAAATAAATTGTGTGATTAATCTGCATATATTACATGTTTAAATGCAAACAGTTGTGATTAATCACCAGTTAAGTCATTATTTTTGACTGCCCTAATTACAATAAAATAAATACACTACTTGTTTGGTAAATTTGTTAAAGACATAAGTTGATTGAGCAAAAAAAGTACAATTTAATTATGAATTCACATGTTTTAATGTGCTTTCAAAAATAAAAGATGTATTTGTCCTGTTTGGCTCTGGGGGCTATTGTCGAAAAACTGCCAGCGTATTGTACAAGAAAGAATTGGACATTGAAATTTTAAAAGTTTATCATTAAAAATAAAAAACTCATAGGAAAAATCATTTATAGTAGTGTATCACAACAAAAAATATGGCCAAAAATACATTAAAAGGGAAAAAAGTCCATCTTTATCCCCCAAGGAATACTGTCATTTTACTTGATTAGTTGCATTATGTGCAATATCATTTGCAATACTGTAGGTATACTACAGTATTTATCTAACGTATACATACACACACCCCCATGTCATACTACACATATTTAGAAATTCTGTGTAGTTTAAATAAACTGGATTATTTTTCTCACTTCTGTGCACCAATTCATTTGGTTGTAGTTTTAAAAGAAAACAAGCCAATTAGGAGTAGATCATGGTTAACTACTGCATGCACTGTATCCATCCATCCATCCATTTTCTACCGCTTATTCCCTTTGGGGTCGCGGGGGGCGCTGGAGCCTATCTCAGCTACAATCGGGCGGAAGGCGGGGTACACCCTGGACAAGTCGCCACCTCATCGCAGGGCCAACACAGATAGACAGACAACATTCACACTCACATCCACACACTAGGGCCAATTTAGTGTTGCCAATCAACCTATCCCCAGGTGCATGTCTTTGGAAGTGGGAGGAAGCCGGAGTACCCGGAGGGAACCCACGCAGTCACGGGGAGAACATGCAAACTCCACACAGAAAGATCCCGAGCCCGGGATTGAACCCAAGACTACTCAGGACCTTCGTATTGTGAGGCAGATGCACTAACCCCTCTGCACTGTAGTCAAGGTGAAATACAGTAGACATTGGAACTATGCCACCAATGAAAATGTTGATGAACATTTATTGACATTAACCACACATCCAAGGAGTTACAGAGTACAGAGACGGTTGCTGTGCACAGAGAGGAAAACGATGCACGTGCATGAACAAACACCACACCAGGAGACGTCCATGTTCACATGCTCCTCTCTGGTTAGGATTGTTGTCTGATATGAAACCGGCAATGTTTTATTTCAAAATGAGACTCTTCACTTAGAAATGATTCGCTACAGATCTTCATACGTTTGTGGCACAGGAGTACATTTCATTGATACAAAACATAGTGTTCATTTTCTTTTGCAACATATGACAACAGAAAGCTCTGTGTTACCTAAAGTACTAAATATGAATATTCAACAGTATAAAAATGTTCTGTTGTTGAAAGATGCATAATCCAAGTGCTATTAAGGTTATACAAAGAAACATTCAAATTAAGGACGGTGATTACAAATGTTT
The DNA here is from genome assembly GCF_033978685.3 of Nerophis lumbriciformis. Classification (NCBI taxonomy): domain Eukaryota; kingdom Metazoa; phylum Chordata; class Actinopteri; order Syngnathiformes; family Syngnathidae; genus Nerophis; species Nerophis lumbriciformis. The sequence goes on along the minus strand of NC_084559.2, from coordinate 29,623,943 downwards.
TAGTTACAACAGATGACACAAAAAACATTTGAATATAAACCCAGACAAAAATGTAAAGTATAATATTTATAGCAAAAACCAAATAATTTCAAATGTTAACTGTAACGTGGTGTTGCTGCTGACACAGGCACTTATATATATTTATGATTTCAAAGATGGACAAAAAGGAAAAGCAGAGATCGAGCAGCTCATTCTTCTTCTTGTTCTTCATTCTGCTTCTTAGGGAGCTGGGAATGGGAGAAAAAGGTCAATAAAGAAAGTAAGTGCCAAATAAAATATTGCCTCGCCTTAACATGAAAAATCCACCCTAAAAAGGAAACTACTTTTTTTGTGACTTTCCCCATCATCTACAACGCTTATGTGAGACAAGAACACACGTGTATTTCCATTTTCTGTGCATTCTTGTAGTGAAACATCTGCTAGTACGAGGCAGCTAACAATACAGGTATCTATTCCACCTTTAAAGCGCTAAAAAATACATGAAACAAGCCAACAACGATGCATTTATATGCCTATTAACCAAGCTACAGTGACATTGTTATTCTAAGAGCTAACACAGAGGAATTACTTTTCTGGCGTAGGAACACATCGCCTTGCTCATACTGCTCCTCCGACCACTAGCGAGTAGTCAATCACTAGCTCACTTCAGTGTTATAACGTTGGTTGCGACCCGCCATAGAATTAAGAAGAAGGAGCTTGAGCTGCTTCTCTATTGCCTTTGCATTAGTAAAAGCACCGAGCCGGGAAGTTGGGAATCTTTGAAAATCCACACGCTACCTATATGGCGTGATACTGTGTGGATTTCAACAAATAAAACACAGCAAAAGACCATCCAAAAATTGCTACAAAACATTTTATCCCCCATTTAAGTGCCATGTCATCATGTATGTGCCTGTTACTACATTACATATTAGGGGTGTAACGGTACGTGTATTTGTATTGAACCGTTTCGGTATGGGGGTTTTGGTTCGGTTCGGAGGTGTACCGAACGAGTTGCCACACGAACATATTAAGTAGCCGCCTCCGCTTCTGTCTGCCTCTGTTTCTGTCAGTACTCTACACAGCACCCAGCATTGTCCCACCCACACAACCATCTGATTGGTTACTAATAGAGAGGCAACAGCCAATCAGCAGTGCGTATTCAGAGCGGTAACAGCCAATCAGCAGTGCGTATTCAGAGCGCATGTAGTCAGTGCTTAGCGTTTAGCAGGTAAGCATCAGGCAGCGGACTCTCCCCAAATTATAATAAACACCTCCCAGTCAACTACTAGTAACATCACTATGAGCCCGTTGACCTTCTAGAAATATAAAAGGCAGCTCAGCTCGCTCGCAGTCCTGGCTTGAGGTGAAGGCTAATTTGCTTTTAGCGTAACCTTAGGTCATTTTGCGGTGTGTGTGTGTGCGTGTGTGTGTGTGTGTGTGTGTTACGGACAGCAAAACCCTGTCTGTCTGTTAATTCACTTTACCCTTTTCTGTGTTGATTGAGCTGTGTTGAAGCAGCAAAAAAGGACATTATGTTAAATGTAGAGTTTCTGTCTCTGATAGTTGATATAATAATGTAACTGCATCATTAAAGGGGAACATTATCACCAGACCTATGTAAGCGTCAATATATACCTTGATGTTGCAGAAAAAAATACCTTTTTTTTAACCGATTTCCGAACTCTAAATGGGTGAATTTTGGCGAATTAAACGCCTTTCTATTATTCGCTCTCGGAGCGATGACGTCACAACGTGACGTCACATCGGGAAGCAATCCGCCATTTTCTCAAACACATTACAAACACCGAATCAAATCAGCTCTGTTATTTTCCGTTTTTTCGACTGTTTTCCGTCCCTTGGAGACATCATGCCTCGTCGGTGTGTTCTCGGAGGGTGTAACAACACGAACAGGGACGGATTCAAGTTGCACCAGTGGCCCAAAGATGCGAAAGTGGCAAGAAATTGGACGGAATTTGTTCAAAATACGAGGGTGTGGGGAAAGCCGACGAATATGGTCAGTCGTTTGTTCCGCACACTTTACCGACGAAAGCTATGCTACGACAGAGATGGCAAGAATGTGTGGATATCCTGCGACACTCAAAGCAGATGCATTTCCAACGATAAAGTCAAAGAAATCTGCCGCCAGACCCCCATTGAATCTGCCGGAGTGTGTGAGCTATTTAGGGACATAGGACCTCGGTAGCACGGCAAGCAATGGCGGCAGTTTGTTCCCACAGACAAGCGAGCTAAACCCCCTGGATGTCTTGGCTCACACCGCTTCTACCGTCCCTTAAGCCACCGAAGATGATCAAGAGAAGAATATTGACCCTGGCTTCCCTGGCCTGCTGAGATCAACTCCAAAACTGGACAGATCAGCTTTCAGGAAAAGAGAGCGGATGAGGGTATGTCTACAGAATATATTAATTGATGAAAACTTTATTCATTACTCGTGGTTTTACGTAAATGATTATACATAAACTATGTTTACCAATAATTTAGCTTAAAAACATTACAACACTTAAAAACAAACACATACCAATCGTTGGTTAGAAGGCGATCGCCGAATTCGTCCTCACTTTCTCCCGTGTCGCTGGCTGTCGTGTCGTTTTCGTCGGTTTCGCTTGCATACGGTTCAAACCGATATGGCTCAATAGCTTCAGTTTCTTCTTCAATTTCGCTTAAGCCGCTGAAATCCGAGTCTGAATCCGAGCTAATGTCGCTATACCTTGCTGTTCTATCCGCCATGTTTGTTTGTATTGGCATCACTGTGTGACGTCACAGGAAAATGGACGGGTGTATATAACGATGGTTAAAATCAGGCACTTTGAAGCTTTTTTTGAGGATATTGCGTGATGGGTAAAATTTTGAAAAAAACTTCGAAAAATAAAATAAGCCACTGGGAACTGATTTTTAATGGGTTTCACCCTTCTGAAATTGTGATAATGTTCCCCTTTAAGCCTACATGAACTCCATGGTGTTCAGGGATGAATAGCCTCTCCTATTGCTATTGTACCATTTTTTTCAGCTATAGTTACATTAATCATTAGTAATGCAGCAGCCTAGTTTTAAATGGCAGGGTCCCTGCTATCACATGTTGATAAAAATATAACATTTACATAATAAATCAACTACAGGCTTCCCAAATGCTGTAATAAATTAAGCATGATGAGTTGACTTGAAACTGTTTGATGTTGCACTTTTTGTATGTAGAAGAAATGTTTTGTCATTTTATTTAATCTGAGCAACAACTTGAGGCAGTTTAATGTTGATTAATGTGGGCAGGATTATTATAGTGTTCCCAATGTTAAAAGGATAAAGCCATTGTTTACAAATTTGCTAAATAAATAACCAAAAAATGTATATTTTGTTGTTTTCATACTGTACCAAAAATGAACCAAACCGTGACCTCTAAACCGAAATTTTTGTGTACCGTTACACCCCTATTACATATACCGGTATATGTTTTTTAGAGGGCTTTATCAGCGGAATAGATCATATCCCCATTACCTGAATTGCTCGTTAAAAAACTGTTAGTCAAAGGCGGTTATTTAGAACGCACAGAAAATGTGCAGACATGTGTGTTCTTGTCTCACATAAGGATTGTGGATGATTGGCGAAATTCCAAAAAAGTGTGCAGTTTCCCTAAAAAACCCATTAAAACGATATTTCCAGTCTCATAACTAATGAACCCATAAAAAAAATTAAAAAAAAATTCAAGACTGCTATTGTTTTTGTAGTTGTCATATGTATTATAAAAACCTGTTTCGCTGCCCCTTTGACCAGGTCACTCTTGTAAAAAAAAAAAAAAAAAAAAAAAAGATTTTAATCTCTAAGTTTTATTTACCTGGTTAAATAAAAGGAAAATAAATTAATACATAAATACAAATAAAGGCTTTGTCAATAACCTGACACCAAACAATAAGATTTGATAGTGAGCTTACCTTTGTTAACACATTTGTTCTGTTTCCTCTCCCCTCATGGTTCTCTGTTAAATGTAGTCTGGTGGACATACATAAAATCAACAAAAAACAGGATTCTCACATATACTACAAATACTTCTGATCCTTATATGGATTAACAGGTTTGAATTGGACCTACCCCTTTAGATAGTCCGATCCTGACTTGTCAGAGTCCAAAAAAGATGAGGGCTCGGCCTCTCTGCCATGCGGAGCTCGGTTGTGTGCAGAAACGTCACAGTTGGACGTCTTTCGCTGACTCGGCCGTCCAATGTAGCCTCTTGGCCATTCCCTTTGGGTTTGTACTGCCGGAGGGTCTCGATCCAATCCCAAATCCTGGTCCGATATGTCACCTGAATGGAAAAAAAACAAAACAAAGCAAGAGAATGTTGTCCCCTCAGCAGCCACAACATTGTATTGTTTACAAAAATAATAATGCACCCTTTTAATTGACGCTGTCAGACATGTATTAATTTACTAATATATTTATTATCGTGCAAGCAGAATTTGTAATGGTGTTTAGCGAGTTACTTTTTTAAACTATTATGTTCACCTGATTGCATGCTATAAATTACATCTAACCTTGGGGCTTTATTCTCCTCTGAAAATCTGGGGAAACTCGTCCAAACGCGTCCTTGGCAGAACTTTTCTTGATAGATGCTTTTGTTATATTGTTAAGTGGAAAGGCTGTTTGAGGGCGCATGTCACATTTATCCTACAAAGAAAGAAAAAACATTGCAGTTAAGACTACTACTAAATGATATCTTCAGAAGCAATCACCAAATACATGTTCAGTCTAGCTGAAAAAAAACAGGTTAAACTGTGATATTTGAAGATGTTGATCCTTCTGAACTGGAGGAGTTACCGGTACATACCTGATGGTGAAAAACGACGGCCTCTTCCAGGGCAACGCCGCAGAATTCGCATGGAATCACGACGTCGCCCTCTAGTGGACTTGCTGGTGGACTGTATGAAGCTGGCGAGACAGAGCGCGGGAAGGTGGGAATGTTGGAGGCCAGCGTGTTAGGGAGGCTTCGCATCAGACCAGAAGCATTCCTGTCCTCTTTAGGGGGAGACGACGGCTGCTTGCTGTAAGACGCAAAGGCGGACGCGGGGCTGCAGCCAGTCTTGAAAGACAAAAGAGACAAGCATGGAAATACAGAGTACCGTATTTTCCGCACTATAAGGCGCACCTAAAAACCAAAATTTTTCTCAAAAGCTGACAGTGCGCCTAATAACCCGGTGCGCTTTATTACGATTCATTTTCATAAAGTTTCGGTCTCGCAACTTCGGTAAACAGCCGCCATCTTTTTTCCCGGTAGAACAGGAAGCGCTTCTTCTTCTACGCAAGCAACCGCCAAGGAAAGCACCCGCCCCCATAGAACAGGAAGCGCTTCACCCGCCCCCGGAAGAAGAAGAAAAAACGCGCGGATATCACCGTACGTTTCATTTCCTGTTTACATCTGTAAAGACCACAAAATGGCTCCTACAAAGGACAAGGATCCGGTTCATAAAAAGACGCAATCTCTCCATCCGCACACGGATTACTACCGTATTTCACAGCAACTGATATTCCTGTGAACTGCACTGTGGAACGGGAGCACGTACGGTGAATATTCGCACCACAGAGAATGAGAAGTCATCCTTCACTGTGGTTCTAGCTTGCCATGCTAACTTCCACCCAGGGTGATATTCAAAAGGAAGACCTTGCCAAAAGAGACCTTTCCAGCCGGCGTCATCATAAAAGCTAACTCGAAGGGATGGATGGATGAAGAAAAGATGAGCGAGTGGTTAAGGGAAGTTTACGCGAAGAGGCCGGGTGGCTTTTTTCACACAGCTCCGAAGGCGAACACACCTTCACTAAGACGGGCAGATAGCGCCGGTCGACATACGCCAACATCTGCCAGTGGATCGTAAATGCCTGGGCAGATAGTTTCGGTCACAACTGTGGTCCGAGCTTTCCGGAAGGCAGGATTCACAGAACTGCTGCACAACAACAGCGACACTGAATCCGATGACTTCGACGAGGCGGAGCCGGCCATTTTTGGATCCCACGCTTGCGCAACTTTTCAATTTGGACACCGAAGACGAAGAATTCGAAGGATTTACGAATGAAGAATAACTTCAGAAGGTGAGCGCTATGTTTATTTTGTGTGTTGTGACATTAACGTTCGAGCAACATTATGTTGCTATTTATTGCTCTACACCATTTTGAATTTTACTATGTTTGTGATTGCACATTTGCGTACATTTTGGGACAGAGTTGTTAGAACGCTGGTTTTCAATATATTATTAAAGTTTGACTGAACTATCTGACTGTTTTTTTGACATTCACTTTAGCGCAGCGTTTTTTTGACATTCACTTTAGCGCAGCGTAGGCGCGGCTTTTAGTCCGGGGCGGCTTATTGGTGGACAAAATTATGAAATATGTAATTCATAGAAGGTGCGGCTAATAATCCGGTGCGCCTTATAGTGCGGAAAATACGGTACAGGACTTTAGGTCAAACTTAAGTTTTGAGAGGAAAATATGACGTGCATTCAAGTAAAACTGTTTGACATTCTAATGATAAAATTGCATTTGTGTCAAAATGTAGGGCACGTTTTTAAGTTAATTTTATTTACGTAAGCAAGTAATTTACTGTGATAAATTATCTAAATGATAAAAAAACTCTTTCACAGCACTAATTATTGTATATTCCAACTCCAAGCTGTATACATTATTGATTTAGGCATATATTGTGATAAATTTTGCATTAGTTTACTAAAGTGGCCTAGTGGTTAGAGTGTCCGTCCTGAGATCGGTAGGTTGAGAGTTCAAACCCCGGCCGAGTCATACCAAAGACTATAAAAATGGGACCCATTACCTCCCTGCTTGGCACTCAGCATCAAGGGTTGGAATTGAGGGTTAAATCACCAAAATGATTCCCGGGCGCAGCCACCGCTGCTGCCCACTGCTCCCCTCACCTCCCAGGGGGTGATCAAGGGTGATGGGTCAAATGCAGAGAATAATCTCGCCACACCTAGTGTGTGTGTGACAATCATTGGTACTTTAACTTTAACTTTTTAAGTGAAGTGGATTATAGTTTTAATAGTGCTTTTTCTCTCGTGAGTGACTCAAAGCATGAGAAACCCATTATCTACATTTAAGCTACATTTACAACAGTGTGGGTGTCACTGGGAGCAATGTGGGGTATGTGTCCAAGGACACAACACCAGTGACTCGGGTGGCAGAAGCTAAATTCGAAACAGGATCCCTCAAGTTGCTAGTCGGCTGCTCAACCATCTGAGCCATGTCACTAAAGTATTTAGTTAAAAATACCAGTTATTTTTCCAAAAGAAGAAATTAAATTAGTAACAAGATTACTGAATGTAATTAATTACCAGGAAAAGTATTTGTGTTACTTTAAAAAAAACACTCACAAAAAACCTTCAAATATCTTGCGTAAGTAAGTCATTGAGTGTGAAAGGTGCATTTCAAAATGTTGCGAAACTCACCAGAAAACTAGCCTAAAATTCTACGGCCTTTATTTAGGGTGGAATTTTATCTATAGACATCGCTTTTGGGTCCAGAACTGAGAAATAAGTGCCGATGTTGTCAACATTAGAGGACCTCTTTAAGGCTGGAATAAAATAAAATTAAAATAACAAAAATAGACCACCAGTCCGTGTGCCTCTGTAGGAATGCTACAATAATAATGGGCCCGGCAACGGCGTTGTAATGATTAAAAAGGGAATTAATTAAATTACCCGATTACACTGGAAAACAATGAGTACCGGTAGTTAAGTAGTATTTTGAACACTTAATCCTAACACTGGTAATGAGAGAGGGTGTGGCACAAGAAGATCAAGGTGTGCAAAATTATTAGAGGCAGCTAATTATCCTCAGGCAACAAAAAGATGATTACATTTACTATGCAAATCAATGAGGTAGGCAAGTAATTTTCTAAATGTGAACACATTTTGTATTCTCAGTATTTTTAACACTTTAACAGCCAGAAAATATATTTGAACCAATAAAAATGATCTTTAGCTCCAAATTTGGTCAGGGAGTCAATACTTTTTAACTTTAGAAAAGAAAGCTCTTGAACAGTGTCAGGTTATTAAGTTGACAAATCAAACCTGATGCAAGATGAGGTCCTCTTCAGGAAACAGCTCTTCACAAAACTCACAGGGAAGCATGATGTCTGCAAGACATCATTTGGATTTGTAATCAAGGATTCTTGCCAACTGAAAGGTTTAAAACAAAGAAACTGATTTCATTTCACCTGTTTGATCACGCTCCTGAACCGCACTTGTGCGAGGGGGGAAGTTTGAATAGTTGTTGTTGGACGTGGAGGAGGTTTTAGTGTGGTCCCAGATGTCACTCCACAGACTGGCCTCTCCACTGCCAGCCATGGACTCTCCGTCTGTCTGCAGGCTGAGGGCCAGCATGTAGTCCAGGCCTGATGAGTCCTCATCTTGAAGTGGCCACATACTGCTGTGGCTCAAGAAGTCGGTCTGTTCGGCCACTACAAGGAAAACACAATAGTTCAGAATTACAAAATGAAGTTCATGTGAATTAATGACGACTTGAGACAACACCTTCAAGCCACATCGATTGGCAGGCAAATTAGTATACAACAGGAAACAGTTCCAGTGAAATGACTAGTTTCTAGATAAAACTACACTGCCATATTGTTTCCGTTATTCATTGCAATGACAGAGGAGTAAAAGTGGTTGAAATGGTGGCGATAATACTCCCTGATTTTATAAATCTACCCCGTTAATTGTTTTAAATTCTTATTCCCTTTTACTACTATGTAAGCTATTAGTTTTATATAAAAAAATATCAATAAACATTCCAATATCACAGCACATGACGTCGCAGATGCTCCGTCGTACAATATCATACCTGCCAACTTTTGAAATCAGAAAAACCTAGTAGCCAGGGTCCAGGGGCCGCAGGCCCCGGTAGGTCCAGGACAAAGTCCTGGTGGGGGGTTCAGGTTCGCCCCCCGACGCAAAATGATTATTAGGATTCAGACAGGTTAAAATGTTGCTAAAACCATCACTTTTGTATCAGTCACAGTGACTTTTCAAAACAAAAATATTACAGCAAAAATCATATGGGTTGATTGACATGTTTATTCTGTAAGCTAACTTCAATAGTTTGAAATTATTTTGACAGTTAATGCCAGTTATCCTGTCAACCTTTCACAAGACTTCAATTTGTTAATTGAAAGTATAAACAGTGTAAACACTTTTTACAGTAAACAAATGGTAAAACAGTACTAAACAATTCCTTTAAAAAATAAATTGGTGTCATTATTAACTTTCTGTCCAAGCTTGTATAATCTACTGCCTTGTTCAATTGTAAAAAATATTCTGTGCCTAAAATTCACATTTCTATCACAATTATCATACTGTAAACATGGTAAGCTAACTTCATTAAAATGAATAGTCCTGTCAATAGCATGGAATTACAATTCAAATGTATTTTTTTTGTAAGCCTTTCAAAAGAATTCAAAATATGAAAAATTAATGAAAATTAATTTAAGCCATCAGACACTTGAAAAGTGGCACATCACATCTCTAATGTAATCATTTTAACTTTTCAACAGAAATAGCACTGCAAAAATATTAAGGACATACTTCTGTATTTTGGTAGTTATGCTGTCAACATTTAACAAGATTTCTTCAACTTGGACTTGAAAGCATAAACAGTATAAACACTTTTAACAGTATAACAGTACTAAACAATTCCAATAGATAACATTGGTGTCATTACCTTTTTGTGGCTAAAATCCAAAAAACGTTGAAAGTTTTCCACTTGTATCGCTAGCAACGGCATTAGACTTGTGTTTTTTTGTCCCAACGTGGTCTTTTACATCGCTAATTCCTCCGTGTCCGATCGAAAAATCTTGTCTGCACAAGGTGCAATTCGCGTAGTTTTCACCCTTTTTGGAACGGATAATTATTCCCGGATAGGCTTTTGAATATTCTTCACGGAATGACTGCAGTTTTCTTTTCGGTTTAAGACTCGTTTGCGATTTTTCTCCGGCTGATTCCATGATCGTTCGCTTGTTTGGAAACAATGGCAACAGGTGCCTCGTGCTTGGCAGCGATGCTATAAATAGCCTCGCGCATGGCATTCGGAATGGCTCGATAGGAAGTTACGGGAAGCCGTGTCGATTGTCATTGTTACGCGATTTTGTGAATAAAACTTAAAAAAAAAAAAATTTTTTAATTAATGAAAAACCGTATTTTTTATCACTGTAACCGTAACCCGGAATAGGTTGATGAAAACCGTACTAATTACGGGAAAACCGGAGTAGTTGGCAGGTATGCAATATTGGGAGTCCAGGAAGTGGCGTATTGCTCGCATATGTGTGGACCGATTGGGTCTTCGGTTTAGTGACAGTGCTAACGGTGTTAGGAGAGCTGCTGTAGCAATGAAGTTAAAAAAAGAACATCAGATTTTGTGCTTCTGTTGGGACGCTACATTATTTAAAAGGACATTACTTGCACAATGTCACCGCCGAGCATTTGTTGCAGGTTATTGAGTAAGTATTAATTTAGCACAGGAATAAAGCACCAATAGTGTCTTATTTTTTTTGGTTCAGTTATTACCTTGCAAGTCGGCACTGGTGCTATTATAGAACCGGGTTTCGGTACCTATACCTAGTCTTTATCACATTTCAGCCCTAAACAAAAATACCAAAACATGTAATGTTTTGTTTTGTTAAACCTTTGAAGGTCTTTTGATTAAATGATGTCACGGTTTTGAATTACTATAATATTTAATTACAAGCTTGATATTTTTGTTTAGAACTGAGGTTTATTGACATTTTAGGCAGAAAAAGGAACGGGCAGTTCATCTGGTAGTAGTAAAAATACTGTTAAAAGAGAAACAAAACTTACATTGGCTGGATGTCATATTCCTCGGGGTGATATTCTTCCAGTCTTCGCTGCCCTGTGGTCCCCTTGCAGAGTTGTAAAATCTTGATTCAAATGTGCGAGGAAAGACCTGATGTTTAGCTGCACTGAGGTTGTTATCCTTTGGACCTCGCTCTTCTGCTCTGAGGGGGTTTCGGATGGAGTGGCCCTCAAACCAGGACCCTGGGGGCTGCAGGTCTGCTGGATTGCGACCAGAGCTGCGGTTGTTCCTCTCTTGGAGCAAAGCGGGGCTCCCGCATAACATCGGATGCAGGGCTTTTTCCCTCAACATCACGTTGCACTTGCACTGTGGACAAGGCTCCGTACGAGCGCCACAGTAATCCTCATGCTCTTTGGATTGACTGAAGACAACCTCCAACTCACAGTACTGGCACAGGACCAATCGTTGAGAGCAGTCAGAGTTCTGCAAAGTTGCAAAAGACGTTAGGATGCATGAGCAGTCATGAAAGTGTTCATGCTGAGAATTGACAAAATAACTAAATCAGACTTACCTGGTGAACTTCAATTTGATTCTTGTTTATCTTGAGTCCACATTTGCAAGTAATCTGAAATTTAAAGGATCACAAAATATAGAATAAATTATTAATAGTCCTACCTAGTGTATATTGTGTTTTGTCTTGAAAAAAAAAACTACTGATACACATGTCGCGTTAATAGTACTGTTAATGAAATGTTTTACAGCAAATAATTCAACTCTGAAAAAGTTATACAGTTTGGATTTTGACAGAAATGTTTGTTATCCCCTAAAACAAATTAATCATTGTAACAATTACTATATTACATTTTTGCACGATGAAACCGAAATTGTGTTTTTTATATTCAAGTTAAATGTGATCCCGAAAATTAAGAGCACCCTAGAGGAGAGAAAAACTGAGTTAGAACCTGCAGAGAAACAAAGAAAGAAGAGCAGACCCAGCTGTCAAAAACGAGAGTATTTCAAGTCCTCTTCTACTGATGTTTTCCTCAAGATGAAGAAATGCTGAAAGAGCATGAGCAAACTCAGACTTTGGAAGAGCATAATGCTCATAAGGTTAATCATATTAGTTTTTAAAGTAATAATGGACCAAGGTGACAAAAACATGCAATTAAGTGATCAAAATAATAGTTTTACATGTCTTCATCCACATTGTCTATGTGGGGAATGGGCTCCAGTTCTATGGATGACGTCACACCAAGAAGAGGCGGCATATGTAGTCTGGCAATGGAAAGGTGGTGTTCCAGGTACAGTTAGTTTTCTACCCATTACTCAAAAACTAATTGGGAAATCACTGCTGAAAAATACATTAAGAGAACTTCCAATCTTCAGTCATCAGGACGCTATGGGTCCTTTTAATATTCAAAATAAACTGCTGCTTAAACCCATGTGGCAATGAATGTTACTTTAAACTGGTAGCAAAATGATGTAGTGGTCAGCTTGTTTGTCTCACAGTCTGGAATTTCCAGGTTTTATCTGGGTGCTGCGGCTTTCTCTCACATTCCAAACTGTTAAAAAATGTTAAATGAAAAGGTTTAACTATTAATCAATGGGGGTCATCTTCAGACAAGTTAGCCAATGGATATCCAAATCCTTGTGGTTCCCAATGCATTTGGCCAGTTCTGTCGAGTTCTCCACTCCCACATTCTCCTAAGTACATCCACGTCTGTTGGCGTTCAACGTCCTTTTGGTCGGTGCCCGTGTGTTGGCTCTCAGAGCACAAGCTTGCTAGCAGGATGTTCTGGAAGTGACTTGTACGTTTTATCCTCCTGGATGCCACCATGTCACTCAGCCTTGGCAGACCCTCTGAGATGCTTGTTGGTAACATGCTTGTTCTGGTTAATGTTCAGTAACACACAGCATTCTGCTGTAGCATCAATCCAGTGACTTCTGTAAGGCGGGCTTCAGGAGCCACAAAAGAGCACAGACTCCACAATTGCTTGGAAAAAGCTCTGTTGAGGGAAATTGGATTTCGACACACTAGACATGGCATTCAGAGCTCTCCATGCAAGCACCTTCCTCAACTTAATGTCCTAATGAATGAATTACCCAGGAAACAAGGTACTTGCGCTCGCCAACTTCTGCCAGACGGTGCATGGGGAATGTTAGATTGTTTTAAGTGAGGATGTTGGTTTTCCTTGCATTCAGCTTGAGACCGACCCTGGTGCAGTCTGCCTCCACTCTGTTCAGGAGCTCTTGTAACTGGCTCAGACAACAGGCAGATGCCATCTGCATAGTACAGGTCTGCTAGGCCTACAGCACTTCCGAGGTTAAGGTTGTACTCCCGTCCAGTAATGTTTTTCTGAGTGCGTAGTCCAGTGCTATGACAAAGAAGAATAGGGCAAGCGTGTCCCCCTGCAGCACAACTGTTTAGATGACAAACCCCTCTGTGTCTCTGTCTGGTGTCTTCACCTTGACTATTGCGTTCTTGTGCATGACCGTTATGGCCCTTAGCAGGTTAGGGGGGGGACGCCGTAAGCCTTGTGGATACAGCGGTCCTGCCTTTTCTGAACCCATTTCAGTTGTCCTTCAGATGAGGGTCAATAGCAACCCAAATGCGGTTTAGTATCATGCGGTTGTACATATTTGCTGTGACACAGTTCAGGCTAATGCCACCATCGTTTTCCGACTTAGACAGAGCTCCTGACTCCAGAGGGCCAATATATCAGGCTAAATTAAATTAAACTAATCAATTCTAAATTGTCCATAGACGTTGCATATGAGTGGTTGTTTGTCTATGTGAGTCCTGTGATAGACTGGTGACCAGTCGAGGGTGTAGACCGCCTCTCGCCCAAAGTCAGCTGAGATTGAACGGACTGTAGATTGTTGTCTGTACTGTTTGAAATTTTATGACAGAGTTTATTCATTATCCCACATATAATTGGTTTCAAATGAGAAATCGCGCTTGGAGTCAAATCAAAAAGGTCGATCAGCATCAGCGATTGACTTGTGTTCAAGACCGGCCAATGGCATAAACACTATGCGGTTGTTTAGGGCCACAACCATTAGGGGGGGGCCAGAGCTGTGTATAGAGAGAGTATGGCCAACTCTGGTTTAAATGTAACTTAGATATTGGGTTTCACTATGTAAAAGCGCTTTGAGTCACTAGAGAAAAGCGTTATATAAATATAATTCACTTCACTTCACCACTTCTGTTTCAAAGTTGGTAGCAAATATGACACACTGTAGTCACACGAGGGGTTTTTGACCAATCAGAGAGAGTACGGCCAGAAGATCTCCTAAATGATTGGTCAAAAGTGCCTCCTGAGACTACAGGGCGCCATGTTTGCTACCAACTTTGAAACAGAGTTGGCCATATTATCTCTATACACAGCTCTGATGGCAATTGATCACTCGCACTGCAGGTGTTTGCTTGTTCTACTTTGATGGACTGAATGAGCTCATGCATACAATTTTACTATGTTTCTGATTAACTTTTCTTCAGCGGTGAGTCAACATGTCCTTTGTAAGAGTTTGTTCAGTTTAGCAGCATTACAGCTAGGCCTGGGCCGATATTCGCTAAGTCAATTAACAGACGATAAATAAAAATTAAGTCGGTAAGTTTTCCAGTGTCGATAAATCGCCATGATCATGCTTCAAGAGCATTCATGCTTTTCGTTGCTTTTAGTAATTACGCACGTTAGTGCCATAGCAGAATGAAAAGAAGGGGGTGAATTATTTTTATTTTATTATCTTTTTGTGGGGAGGCGGGGCCGCTGGCCCACTAGCATCACACAGTCCAACTAGTTAGCATGTAGCAGCCAACAGACAAAATTATCACAAAACCAAATGCCAACACACCAGTGTGGGAATATTTCAGTTAAAACCTTTAGAACAACATGAATCTATCAATACCGAGGAGCCAGTTTGCCGAATGTGTGCAAATAATACAACCAAGAAACACAACCAACCGACAGTCCACTCATTTTGCGTTTGGTGAACAAGCCAGGTCAGTGTAAACATAACAGTACAAAATAGTGTGGGTTCATAGAAAGTGTAGTTAAATACATCGCCAAAGACATGCTGCCTTTTAAAACTGTTGAAAAAAATAGCATTTCTAAAAATACTGCAAGACATTCGACAGACATTTGTTATGTTGTCATGTCATAGTTCCACACTCGGAATCTGCCAGACTTAAGTTATTTTTTTGCATATGACCTGTTATTACATCTGCTTATACAGCAACAAAAATGATTCCCGGGCGCGGCCACCGCTGCTGCCCACTGCTCTCCTCACCTCTCAGAGGGTGAACAAGGGGATGGGTCAAATGCAGAGGACAAATTTCACCACACCTAGTGTGTGTGTGACAATCATTGGTACTTTAACTTAACTTAAACTTAAAAGTATTGTTTATATTGTTACTCCGCACTTTTGTTTAAAAAGATCCTTACTTGATTGTCAGTTAAGTAATGTACAACTCTACCTCTGCTTACATGTTCAATATTGAAGTGTAACTTTGTATTTCAGGCCCTCCTCAACATTTTTTTTATTGCCTTTTGTCATTTTTATTTAGGTGCAACATTTTGCCAACAAAATATATTTTATTATTATTTGTTTGTTTTATTTAACTTGTAGATTAAAAATGTTCATGCCAATTACAATGTTAACATAAACAAGAAATACAAGTTTATTGCATTTGAAAGATGCAATATGTGTTATTATTAGATATTATCATTACATCAATGGTTAAATTGGTGTCATAAACATTTTGGCAATAATATAATTTATCAGCATTAATTTGTAGGTCAATAAATCGTCAAACAAAATTTGTTATCGGACCAGGCCTAATTACGGCCGCATCCATTCAACATTCCATAGAGATAATTGCTAATATAGCGTCACACTAAATTGGCCCTAGTGTGTGAATGTGAGTGTGAATGTTGTCTGTCTATCTGTGTAGGCCCTGCAATGAGATGGCAACTTGTCCAGGGTGTACCCCGCCTTCTGCCCGTGTGCAGCTGAGATAGGCTCCAGCACCCCCTGCGACCCCAAAAGGGAAAAGCGGTAGAAAATGGATGGATGGATAGTGTCACTTTGAATGCCGCCATAATACACATTTATGGCCGTATTTATCATATTTATCATTTATAAGGCTCTTTTAGGTTTAATACCTCCATACTTGTGTACTCTGTTACAAAGAAAAAGCAGCTCTTACGCATTACGTTCTAACAATTTGTATGTTTTAACTGTTCCTCATGTACGGACGGAATTTGGCAAAAGAGCTTTTGGCATTGCTGCTCCTATGGCATGGAATGCATTGCAGACGAAACTGAAACTTACAGAACTACTTCCATTTGGAGCCTTCTGTTCTGTCCTGAGGGACAGGCAGCGAGAGACGTTTGCACAGTGCCTGTGTTTTTAAAAGGTGTAAATCTTTTTTGTTTTACAGTTCTCTTATGTATTTTAAAATGTATGTCTTAACGTATTATTTTTTTGAAACTGCTCTGTGACATGTGCTGTTGACCTCTTGGCCAGGTCACTCTTGTGAAAGAAATCTTGATCTCAATGGGTTTCTCATCTGGTTAAATAAAGGTTCTATTTCTATAACGACCACACTTTTTAAGTTTATATTGTAGCCAAACCTTTTCCCTGAAGATGTAGAGAACTTTCATTTGTTCATAGTTTTTACTTATTTATTGTGTTTGGTTTTCTTTTTCAATTAATGACAAAGAAATTGTAGACCTCCATGCTTTTCCAAGTTTCCATGTAGAATGATGTCTGGAGCACAAGATAGTTCAATATGTCTGGGAACTACACCGACGAATAATCCATGATATCACTCGACAAATCTTTTTTTTTTATAAAGTGTAGGGATCTATTCCATTGCATAGTTGGATTTTTTGCTCGCATCTACTTTTTGCAGCGAGATCTAGGCCCATTGCGTAGTCATGTAGTTCACGCGCTGCTGCTGCACAACAGCCATCTTGGCTTGGTTGCCCACCGCATTTTTTCACTTCTGGGAAGAAGTCACGTGTTGGAATACAAGCAATTGAACATATAGGAATTAACTGAATTGTAGATGTCAAAGAAGTATTTTTGTTTATTGTTCTTTATAGGTGGGAATCTGTGGGCACTTCACGATTCAATTCCGATTCTTGTGGTGACAATTTGATTCAGAATCGATTCAAGGTTCGACGCCATTCTCCTAAAATATTGTTTGGTATATAAATTAAACCTTTTCAATACAGGTTACAAAACTCGTATTGACGGCTGACGTATGACTTATACGCAGTGTTGGCCTAAAACAAATGAATATTTAAAAAAAATGTATTTACAGAAATCACAGCCTGTTAATCAAGCTGATAAAACAAAATAGAACAACCCCAACTCCAACCCAACCTTAGCTTTACAATATTTTATATAAATATAAATTTACAAAGCAAACCGAGAAGACATGCAAATACATAACTAACAAGTGAGTGATGAATAGCTCTCTAATGTTTTTATTTCAAAAATTGATTCTTAACAAAATAGTTTATTTTTTATTGATTTTAGGAAATTATGGGTCAATTTAGAATCAGAACTAAAAATTGCGATTTGAATGTGAATCGATTTGTTTTAGCCCACCCATTGTTCATACATGATTATTTTTAGTAAATACAAATGTTTATGTAACTTCCATCCATCCATTTTCTACCGCTTGTCCCTTTCGGGGTCGCGGGGGGTGCTGGAGCCTATCTCAGCTGCATTCGGGCGGTAGGCGGGGTACACCCTGGACAAGTCGACACCTCATCGCAGGGCTAACACAGATAGACAGACAACATTCACACTCACATTAGGCCACACTAGGGCCAATTTAGTGTTGCCAATCAACCTATCCCCAGGTGCATGTTTTTGGAGGTGGGAGGAAGCCGGAGTACCCGGAGGGAGAACATGCAAACTCCACACAGAAGGATCCCAAGCCCGTGATTGAACTCAGGACCTTTGTAATGTGAGGCACATGCACTAACCCGTTTTACCGTGCTGCCTGTTTATGTAGCTTGTAATATATTAATACATATTTGTATAAATATCTAATTAAAAAAGTACCTAATTTGCGTTTTATTTGGATGTGTCTTTTGCACACGCTCAAGATCCCATAACCTAATATACTTCTGATCGCCAAGAATAATACAGCAATCCCTTGTTTATCGCTGGTTAATGGTTCCAAGCCTGTCCGTGGTTAATGAAATTCCAGGAAGTAGAAATGATTCATGAATGAAATATTTTTAGATCTAGAGTAAAAAAAACAAATGTGTTTTTTTAACATTGAGATAGCCCTCTAGACATGAAATAGCACCAAAGTAGTCACCTTTACAAACCGCAAACTTCGAAGTGCGATGTGGCGAGGGACGACTGTATCACAATACTCACTTAGCTGCAATCAGCCCCTAGTGTGTTACATGAGTATTGTATTTTTCAGACTATAAGGCACACTTAAAATCCTTTCATTTTCTCAAAACTCGACAGTGCGCCTTATAACCCGGTGCGCATAATGTACGGAATAATTTTGGTTGTGCTTACCGACCTCGAAGCTATTTTATTTGGTACATGGTGAAATGATAAGTGTGACCAGTAGATGGCAGTCACACATAAGAGATACGTGTAGACTGCAATATGACTCAAGTAAACAACACCAAAATGTTGTATGTTCCATTGAAAATATAGAACATTACACACGGTTCTCAAAAATCTATCAAAATGTTTTAGTACGACTTTGGTAAGCTATAAAGCCGCACCGCTTGATGGATTGTACTGTGCTTCAACATACGAGTAATATTATGGTGTGTGTATAAGGTGAGACATTATCTGGCGTTTTTTTCGCAATATTATGCAAAAGCAACTCTTCTTACCTTCTGGTACCTGCTGATCTGTATTTGGGATCTACATAAGTCCTGAAAATGTGCGCGTTTCCGCCTTTGTAGTCCGTGCCGACACAATAGTCGATAAGCTTCTTCTTTTTCTCTGTCTTCTTGTTATGGGACATTAATCCTCTGCTGTTGCCATTTCTCATATAAAGTAGTGTAAAGTTCTTACTTATATCTGTCAGTAAACTCGTCATGAAAGCGCTAAAACATACCGGTGTAGTGAGTTTACATAATTCACCCAAGGAAATTTAGTTAGTACAGAGTTCGGGTCGGATGGTTTTTCACGGGACACATTTGTTGCACTAGTGAGCCACGGATGAGGAGATGCTGCTCCGTTATTGATTTAAGTAAAGTCTGAATGTCATTAAAACAGTTAGCTCCGTCTTTTGACACTTCTTCCACCCCCGTCCTTGCACGCTACACCGCTACAACAAAGATGACGGAGAAAAGACGCTGTCGAAGGTGAGCCACATAAATAAGACCGCCCACAAAACGGCGCATCCTGAAGCGAGTCAGAAAGCCGCTTGAAGATGATCTGTAAAACATAATCTATGCAACATTTTGACTAAACCATTACATGTTATGTAGACCACAAGGAAGTGTTTTCGATTTAGAAAAAAAAAATAGTAATATGACCCCTTTAATGCGCCCTATAACCCAGTGCGCCTTTTGTATGAAAATACACCTGACTAGACCTGCTCATCGGCAGTACGCCTTATAACCCGGTGCGCCCTATGGTCCGGAAAATACTGTAATAGTAAAGACGGACATGGGGCCAAAGACAAGATCAGCCCTGCTTTTCTTGGAACATGTGTGGTATCCAGTGGTGTGCCGTCAGGGCAAGCAAGGCCTTCTCTGCTGGCCTAACGCAACCAGAAATTTTGATCATAAATAAAGATAAAAAAATTGTTTTATTTACTTTCCCTAAATATTTAAAATTATTAATATTATTTTCATGTCATATTATGCACGTGCCTGTGCTGTTGTTTTTAGTTTTAGTTTGTATCCAATTAAAATTCAGCTAGCTTATGTTGCCATTTTGTACGAAATCTGCCAGACGCCTTCAGAATCAACAATGCTGACGTCCGTGCACTGTAAGTGAACGGGACATACAGTTGATAGACAGTTGAGATAGCCAATCAGATCACGAGTTGTTGTCAGTAAGGACTTCTAGATGGCCTCACGTTGAACGTGGCATTCAAGCGTCCTGTGATTGGATACTCAACGGGACCGTTAGTGGGAGAATTTGAGAACACATAGAGTTGAGAGACAGTTGCGATAGCCAATCAGATCACAAGTTGTTGAGAGCTGCTGTTCTGTTACAACTAAAAGTTGTAAACTCTTGTTGTTAAAGTGTGTCATGCTTGTCATTTAATTAACATTGTAACATGTGTATTTGTCGCCATCATATGGCCAGGGCAGTTAATATATGGTAAGTGTGTACATTGAATCAAACTTTATTGACCGGAAGTTCCATAAGCCAAGCAGATAAATTTACGGTATATGTTTTAATTGCTGATGTGTTATAATTGATTTTTAAATGCACCAGAAAATAACACGTTTTGTATACTGTTGATGTGATTCAATGGCCAGCAGGGCGTAAATGTGTTCTTGTATAGTATTTCTCCAGCAATGGTCATGTGCTGACATCAATTATGGTATTTTGAGAGGTAATGATTGAAGTGGGAGATCACTGAAGGCCTAGGTGGGAAAAGCACGGCCCGCCACTGCCTCGAACTGGAAGTCTCTCCAGAGAGTGGTGAGGACGGCGGAAAAGATCATCACGACTCCTCTTCCTCCTATCCAGGAAATCGCAAAAAGCCGCTGCCTGACCAAGGCTCAGAAAATCTGTAGAGACTCCTCTCACCCCCACCAAGGACTGTTTTCACTGCTGGATTCTAGAAAAGGGTTCCGCAGCCTACGTAGCAGAACCTCCAGATTCTGTAACAGCTTCTTCCCTCAGGCCATAAGACGAACGCATCAAAATAATTCCCTCAATTCCCCCCCAAAAAACGGACTAACTCGATGGAACATAAAGACAATATAACATACATCCATAAACGTGGATGCATATGAAAAGTGCAATATATTTATCTGTACAGTAACCTATTTATTTATATCTGCACCTTATTGCTCTTTTATCCTGCACTACAACGAGCTAATGCAACGAAATTCCGTTCTTATCTGTACTGTAAAGTTCAAATTTGAATGACAATAAAAAGGAAGTCTCTAAGTGGTATCACTGTACTGTACCTGGATGTGCTCCTGCTGCTTGTGCTCCTGCAGCTCTGAACGTGGCACCGGCTCCTGGCATACATCACAGAGGGCGATGTTTCTCCGACAGTGGATCTCATGTGTTGTAAAATTTGCTTCCGGAATGTCATGCTTGCTAAAAAAAAAAAAAAAAAAAAAAAAAAAAAAAAAAGCATTAGAAAAGGCAACAACAAAATTATTTAAATGCTGAGATCAACAACGCCATCAAGATCCTTGGTCTCCAGTACAAAAAGAACTATAGTAACCCAGAGTCCCTCAAGTCACTGCGCTATGGCGAGATCATGATCATGACAGATCAGGATCAAGATGGCTCTCACATTAAAGGCTTGCTGATCAACTTCATCCACCACAACTGGCCCTCATGTGGTGGATGAAGATGTGTTGTGTCATGTGTTGTGGGGATCCCATGCTTGCCAACCTTGAGACCTCCGAATTCGGGAGATTGGTGTTTGGGGGGGTGGGGGTAGCGGGGGTTGTATACTGTAGCTCCAGGAAGAGTTAGTGCTGCAAGGGGTTCTGGGTATTTGTTCTGTTGTGTTTATGTTGTGTTACGGTGCGGATGTTCTCCCGAAATGTGTTTGTCATTCTTGTTTGGTGTGGGTTCACAGTGTGGCGCATATTTGTAACAGTGTTAAAGTTGTTTATACGGCCAACCTCAGTGTGACCTGTATGGCTGTTGATCAAGAATGCATTGCATTCACTTATGTGTGTGTAAAAGCCGCATATATTATGTGACTGGGCCGGCACGCTGTTTGTATGGAGGAAAAGCAGACGTGACGACAGGTTGTAGAGCACGCTAAAGGCAGTGCATTTAAGGCACGCCCCCAATATTGTTGTCCGGGAGGAAATCGGGAGAAATTTGGGAGAATGGTTGCCCCGGGAGATTTTCGGGAGGGGCACTGAGATTCGGGAGTCTCCCGGAAAAATCGGGAGGGTTGGCAAGTACACACACATCTGCGGTCCTCTCCAAGGTTTCTCATTTTCCCATTGGGTTGAGTTTTTCCTTGTCCTGATGTGGGATCTGAACAGAGGATGTCGTTGTGGCTTGTGTAGCCCTTTGAGACACTTGTGATTTAGGACTATATAAATAAAGATTGATTTATTGATATTCACCACATAATGGAGAAAACAAACCTACTTTGGTCATGTGATTGACTGTATGTTCTCTGCTCGCTGTACATATCCTACCAAGTCAGACCTACACTGTTTCAATGTCCATTTCTCTGATGATGCAATTGTTGATGACTGAAGTGCTGTTATCAACCAAACCCTCCTCATCCCACCCCCCGAATTGTAAATAATGTAAATAATTAAATGTATATACTCTGATGATTAACTCGTGTGATGACTGTATTATGATGATAGTATATATTTGTACCATGAATTGATTTACATGGACCCCGACTCAAACAAGTTGAAAAACTTATTCGGGTGTTACCATTTAGTGGTCAATTGTACGGAATATGTACTGAACTGTGCAATCTACTAATAAAAGTTCCAAGGTAATCAAAAAGGTCAACCAACGAACAAGATTTCTCTATAGAATCTCCTCTCTGGTCAACAAAAGCACCATGAAGATTCTAGCGGGAACTCTCGTTCAACCCTTTTTCGATTACGCATGCACCTCCTGGTACCCTAGCACCTCCAAAACCCTCAAATCTAGACTCCAAACATCCCAGAACAAGCTAGTCAGATTACTTCTAGACCTCCACCGCAGATCACACCTCACTCCTACCCACTTCTCCAAAGTGGGCTGGCTCAGGGTGGAGGACAGAGTAAAACAACTTGCACCGAGCCTAGTCTATAAAATCCGCTACACCTCCCTGATACCGAAGTACATGTCAAACTACTTCCTTAACGTAAATGACCGCCATAACCACAACACCAGGGGGAGTTCCACAAACCACGTTAAACCCAGATTCCGATCTAACAAAGGTCTTAACTCATCCTCTTTCTATGCCACATCAATATGGAATGCACTCCCAACAGGTGTAAAAGAAAGGGCATATCTATCCTCCTTCAAAACCACACTAAAAGAACACCTCCAGGCAACTTCAACCCTCAACTAACACCCTCCCTTCCACATCCTACCTCCCCGGTTTGTAAATAATCAAATGTAAATGATCAAATGTAGGTACTTATTCTTATGCTTTCTGATCTCTCTCTCTCTCTATGTCCACTACTTGCTGTACATATCCTACCAAGTCAGTCCTACACTGTTCCAATGTCCATTTCTCTGATGATGCAGTTGTTGATGACTGAAGTGTTGATATCAACCAAACCTTATCCCCCGCCCCCGGATTGTAAATAATGTAAATAATTCAATGTATATACTCCGATGATTAACTTGTGTGATGACTGTATTATGATGATAGTATAATAAGTTGAAAAACTTATTCGGGTGTTACCATTTAGACTAGACTTCTTTTTTATCGTCATTCAAATTTGAACTTTACAGCACAGATAAGAACGAAATTTTGTTACATAAGCTCATGGTAGTGCATGATAAAAAAGCAATAAGGTGCATATGTAAATAAATAAATAGGTAACTGTACAGGTAAATATATTGCACTTTTACCACATGTGTTCACGTTTATGGATGTATGTTATATTGTCTTTTTTATTCCAGCGAGTTAATCCATTTTGGGGGGAGTTGAGGGTATACTTTAATTATGATGCGTTCAAGAGCCTTACGGCCTGAGGGAAGAATTTAGTGGTCAATTGTACGGAATATGTACTGTACTGTGCAATCTACTAATAAAAGTTTCAATCAATCAATCAAAAATGGCTACACTTACCAATTTCCACAAAAGTGAGTGTTTTCATCCGCCATGGTCGTCCAAAAGCCTGCAAAGAGGATCAATTTAAACACTCAGGGCCTGAACTTTGACATGAAAACGTCCACTAAAAATCACATCTATGTCACGTTACAGCAGGAAGACTTGTTAAAAAGACGGACGGACAAGTTAAACGAGAGACATCTCCACACGTTTGACAGTAGCTCGGAGGAATGTAACGACATTTTTTCTTTTTAAAAGACGACAGTTGTTAAATATGCAGAAAAGATAAAAGAGGTTGACAGCTTCTTTCATTTTGCTCACCCGGCAATCCTTCGTCGGCTAGCTAACGTTAGCAGACACAGGCGGACTTCAGAAAAGAGAAACGACGAGCATCTCAACCCAAAGCGGGAGTGTTTTTAAGCACACTTAAAATAGAAATGGCGTTCGAGATGACGCCTGTGGTTTGGCTATGTAGCCTAGTAACCTTCAACTAGCCAATGCTAACAAACTTGCCGAGCGCAAACTAGCCTGGCTATTATAGCAGGAAGCTAGCTGTAGCGTCAAGCTAGCATCATCAGGTTTCTGTCACCCGCGACAGCAAAAAGAAGAGCGGTGACAGTCATGTTATGATCAGTTACGCCGGTCGATTGATCTGTAAATGATAAAAACGGAATAAATATGGAAATTCGCAGACGAAGGCCAATCGCTACAAACCCCAGTACGCATCAGTTTATTTCCTCTTTGCTATGTCAATATCATAGCGCGCTGGACTGTGCCCAGATTTTAGCCCTTCAGGTCGCCCACGTAGAAAAAAAAAATATTACGTTCAATCCTACTTTAGGGTATTATGCAAAGACGGATGATTATTATATTTAAAATTTAAAAATATTTTTTATAGCGTTGATATTTACGCAGTATTGCGTTGCCCATGAATAAACAGTAGTCAATAATGAAGGGGAAATTAATGGTAGAACTTTGGTTTGGGGCAAACTCGCCTTTGCTATTGATATCAGAATGACAATCTGCTTTATTGGCAAAGTATGTTTAACACACACGTAATGTGGCTAAATAAATAAAATGAACTATTAACTACAAATATAAACTAAATGGGCCCTAGTGTGTGAATGTGAGTGTGAATGTTGTCTGTCTATCTGTGTTGGCCCTGTGATGAAGAGGCAACTTGTCCAGGGTGTATCTCGCCTTCCGCCCGAATGCAGCTGAGATAGGCTCCAGCCCCCCCTCCAAAAAAAAAAAACGTACAAGCGGTAGAAAATGGATGGATGGGATAAACAACTACTTAAATACCCAATATGTGCAAGCAGGGGCGCCGCTAGGGATTTTGGGCCCCATGAAAAGAATCTTTACAGGGCCCCCAACACAGTATCATTATTTTTTCTGTATTATAATTTCATCATCATTAGGGGCCTCTCTGGTCCCCCCTCCATCATGGGCCCCTAGAATCCGTCTCCTTTACCCCCCCTTTTCGGCGCCCTTGTGTGCAAGTCTGACGTCCGCAAATAGACGGAATAGAAATTGAAAGAGTAAATGAAACCAAATTTCTAGGTATGATTGCTGATAAAATGAACTGGAAATCTCATGTAAAAAAATATACAACATAAAGTAGCAAGAAACACGTCAATAATAATTCAAGCGAAACATGTTCTAGACCAAAAATCACTCCATGTTCTCTACTGCAGTGTTTTTCAACCACTGTGCCGCGGCACACTAGTGTGCCATGAGATAGAGTCTCGTGTGCCGTGGGGAGAATATGTAATTTCGCCTATTTGGGCTAAAAATATTTTTTGCAAACCAGTAATAATAATCTGCAAATGTGCCGTTGTTGAGTGTCGGTGTATAACCGTGTAATACTCTTCCATATCAGTAGGTGGCAGCCGGTAGCTAATTGCTTTGTAGATGTCGGGAACATGGTTTGTTGTGATCATAATATGCAGACGACAGCGTGCAGGTAAAAAGGCGTCCGTCTAATGCTTAAACCAAAAATAAACAAAAGGCGAGTGCCGCTAAGAAAAGGCATTAGGGAAGGCTATGCAAAACGAAACTAAAACTGAACTGGTTGCAAAGTAAACAAACACAGAATGCTGGAAGACAGCAAAGACTTACAGCGTGTGGAGCAGACGGCGTCCACAAATTACATCCGAACATGACATGACAATCAACAATGTACAGAAGACATGAAACTTCTACAGGAAAATACCAACAAAACAGGAAAAGCCACCAAAATAAGAGCGCAAGACAAGACCTATAACACTACACACAGGAAGACACCAAAAAACCCCAAATAAGTCACAGCGTGATGTGACAGTACTTTGAGACAAGAGCTATAGTCATGCATGGTTGGTTATGGTTTGAATTCTTATCCAAAACTTGCGATAACAACTTTTTATTGTCAATATCAGCTACTGAGTTTAATGTTTTTATGTTTTCTGCTGGTGGTGTGCCTCCGCATTTTTTAAATGACAAAAATGTGCCTTGGCTCAAAAAAGGTTGAAAAACACTGCTCGCTAGTGTTACCATATCTGAGTTAATGTGTAGAAATATGAGGAAATAACTACAAAAGTACACTTCCTTCATTAACGGTGTTACAAAAAAGATCAGTCAGAGTAATACACAATGTTGGATATAGAGAACATACAAACCCTTTATTTATTGAATCGAAAATACAGAAATTCCACGACATAGTGAATTTGCAAACAGCTAAAATTATACACAAAGCAAACTATAATCTGCTACCCAAGAATATACAATGATTATTTTCAACAAAAGAGAAATATAATCTTAGAGAAAAATGTAATTTAAAACATTTGTACACACGTACAACACTTAAGACCTTCAGTATATCAGTATGTGGAATTAAATTATGGAATGGATTAAGCAAATAAATCAAACAATGTACTAATTTAATCCACTTCAAGAAACTCTTCAAACTTAGTGTTTACAAAGTACAAAGAAGAACCATGATAAACATTC
The DNA here is from genome assembly GCF_033978685.3 of Nerophis lumbriciformis. Classification (NCBI taxonomy): domain Eukaryota; kingdom Metazoa; phylum Chordata; class Actinopteri; order Syngnathiformes; family Syngnathidae; genus Nerophis; species Nerophis lumbriciformis. Next base: position 29,597,206 of record NC_084559.2, on the reverse strand, counting down.
TTAATTATCTCATCCATCCATTCATTTTCTCAGATAATCTTACTTATCTCACCATATGAAATATAACTTACTTCACTAATTATTATTTATTTTTATTGTTATTACTTATGGAATATATTGTGAATAAATTGAGAACAGGGAGAGAAAAAAAGTTTTAGCAACTGCTATGTAAAGGAAAAGGGGTAGGATTAAATAAGCTCTGCTTCTTCCTACTCTTTTTACTCCTTTTCAAACATGTTGAATAGAGAAACTGGAAATTGTAATGTACCATGTTGTATGCATGCATGCTCCAAATAAACACAAACTCAAATTCAACTCAACATTAGTGCAGTGGTCAAGAGAGTAAAATGCAAAAAGACGATGAGAACATCCATCCATCCATCCATTTACTACTGCTTGTCCCGTTCTGGGTCGCGGGGGTGCTGGAGCCTATCTCAGCTGCATTCGGGCGGAAGGCGGGGTACACCCTGGACAAGTCGCCAACACAGGTAGACAGACAACATTCACACACTAGGGCCAATTTAGTGTTGCCAATCAGGCTATCCCCAGGTGCATGTTTTTGGAGGTGGGAGGAAGCCGGAGTACCCGGAGGGAACCCACGCAGTCAGGGGGGGAGGGGACCTGCCAACTCCACACAGAAAGATCCAGAGGGCAGGATCAAACCCAGGACCTTCGTATTGTGAGGCAGACGCACTAACCCCTGTTCCACTGTGCTGCCGATGACATGAACATGAGTTAGTATATTCACAATGACAGATTAGTTCCAGAGTTTTTACACAGCGTTCATCAGATTGACAACCTGGGGGGAGAAACTAGTGGTTTTGGCATACAGTGGTTTGTAAAGCCTGCAGCAGGGGAGGAGTTTGTGACAGGAGGGTGTGAGGGCTCTGCACAAGTCCTAATTGTCCCTTGCAGTGTGTGTCTGTCCAAGCTACACATAAAGGACCAGCAACTTGTGTTCTAATCCATCCATCCATTTTCTACCGCTTATTCCCTTTGGGGTCGCGGGGGGCGCTGGAGCCTATCTCAGCTACAATCGGGCGGAAGGCGGGGTACACCCTGGACAAGTCGCCACCTCATCGCAGGGCCAACACAGATAGACAGACAACATTCACACTCACATTCACACACTAGGGCCAATTTAGTGTTGCCAATCAACCTATCCCCAGGTGCATGTCTTTGGAAGTGGGAAAAAATCAAATTAAAAATTGGCCAACATTTGTATTAAACGACTAAAACTCTGCTCAGTGGCCTTGAAGTTAGAGTGTCCGCTCTGAGATCGGTAGGTCGTGAGTTCAAACCCCGGCCGAGTCATACCAAAGTCTATAAAAATGGGACCCATTACCTCCCTGCTTGGCACTCAGCATCAAGGGTTGGAATTGAGGGTTAAATCACCAAAATGATTCCTGAGCGCGACCACCGCTGCTGCTCACTGCTCCCCTCACCTACCAGGGGGTGGAACACGGGGATGGGTAAAATGAGAGGGTCATTTCACCACACCTCGTGTGTGTGTGACTATCAGTGGTACTTAGGCAGTTAATAAACATCATTTTTGGAGCAGCAACCACACTAAGATTGAATGTTTGTGATTCGGACGAGAAACTTGATCATTGGATAAGAACTTAAAACAATTAAAACAATAACACAATGTTTTCCTTTCATACAATTTTTTATTGATATAAAAGGTATTCAGATTTGAAGCTCAGGACATTTTAATTTTGTAAAGGCACAGCTTTGCTCAGGTAAAACGCTGATTTTTATGTACATCAAATGTTCTGACATATGTGCTTTGCCTTCTCAGTTAAAATGGAAATAAAAACATTTGATACATTTCCTAGCCCTTGTGCGGTCTTTAATTCATCATGTTGAACAAGATTGTTAGAAGAAATGTTGCTATGACAAATCAGGATGGGAAAACAATACACTTGGGTATAAAGACTTGATTCAACATGCTCGTTGAAATATAAAAGTAACACATAAAACATTAAAATGTTTATTTTGAATGGAAATAAAAATAAAATGATGGCTAAAATAGTATGTCTTAAAACAATTATAGAAAGGGAATGCAACTGATGACAGCTGGTGGTGCCTTCTGTCGGTTAGGTTAACTGATTGTCGTGTGTATGTTACCAAAATAAAATTATGAATATAGAATCCTTTCTACATTAGTAAGTAAATAAGTTTGGCAGTACAGACAGCCCTGCTGCTGTAGCCTGAGGAGTTTTCAGACAGGAAACGACCACAATGTTTACATTACATTTGCCCTTTTGTGCACAAATGCAACACAAGTTGTTAAACCGAGGGAAAAAGGTACCAGGGCATAAGAAACAATCAGCCACCCACAGTTCCAATGATCGGCACCACAGAAATAACCTAAAATGAAATATAACTAAACTAAAAAATTCACATTCAAAGTGTTTTCATAAATATTGTTTTTCCACTAGACATGAATAATCAACCTTGTTTACTAAAAGCCCTATATCTTGCTTTTAACCATATCAATCTACCTATTTAGTCATGAAAAAAACCTGTAAAAATAAGAAAGTTGCAGTTAACAGTCTATATATTGAAAAAGGTTTCTCACCTTCACCCAGCAATGCTTTGTATTGCATTTGGCAGCGTGAAATCACATACGTTTCTTGATGAACTAAACATCTCTTGCATTATTTTATCCACCAATATCACATATATATGTCTCTCCTTAAATTGTGCTAAAATACAAATTTAAATGTAAGCTTAGACTATTTGGTCAGGGATAAATGAAAAAGAAGACTGTAAAAACAACCCCTGAACTGGGGAAGAGCTCATTTCCACTTCCAAAAGTCATTGGTCCGCTCTTAAAAAGTAAACATATTTTTTTCTTTTTGACTACTCATGTGAATAATACATTTAGGACCCTGTGCCATTTCATTTCTAGAAGAACAACCCTGCGATGAGGTGGCGACTTGTCCAGGGTGTACCCCGCCTTCCGCCCGATTGTAGCTGAGATAGGCTCCAGCGCCCCCCGCGACCCCAAAGGGAATAAGCGGTAGAAAATGGATGGATGGATGGAACATTGAGGGATAAAAAGTTTCAGACTGTAGTTAGACAGCAGATGGAGCTGTGAGGAGTGAAAAGAAGGCACACACTGAGTTGAGACAAGAAGTCACAGAGGTAGCAGAGGCCAAGAAGGGGGATAGTGACAAAAAGAAAGGAAGTGTTGGGAAAATAAACATAACTAAAAAAAAAAAGTGGGTGATGCAATGTCTATCTGTCCTTGGAACCAAGCTTCTCAATCAAGTCCTGGAGGGGAGCGAGCTCTCGCCGGTCAATCAAGTTGAATTCCTGCAAGTCAAACAGACATACTTGTTAGAAGGTTTACAAAACACTGTTCTGTGGATGGCATTTTCACATTATGCATTGATTTCCACTTTCATATCAGAGCTTGATTTTGGGTTATAACTTCTCCTTATTTCGGTTTTCTACATGATTTGAGCATTGTTGAGCCACAGAGATGTAAAGACTTTTCCCACATATAGAAGGGGGTCATAGAAAAACACTGCATCACATGTTCGAGAGGATAAACATACCATGACTAGAGTAAGAATCTAAAACTGTGACTTCTATGGTTGTGCGATATAGACGATATCAATTTGGCCGCCGATGAAGATTTGAATACTATTGTAATGTTGTGATAATGCATGTTGATGACACATTCTAGCTGTATTCCGCAAACCTGACAGCCACAAAAGAACAAACGCAACCTAAACGCAATGTAATATCATCATTGGAAGACGAGGAATAGCTAAACATGCTACACTACATACCGAATGTAAAACAGAGGTGGCAGATCTATACCAGGGTTTCTAAAAAAACAAAACATAATGCCCATGTCCTATTGCATATGGGTATATAGTCAAAAGCTTACAATTGTGTGTAAGTATACACACACAATTGTAAGCATTTGACAATGATAATCTTGAATAGTTGGCAGAGTGTTAGGGAAAATTTCAGGCGGAGTGTTAAGGGCCGCTGCTGGGAACTTCTGTCTTCGTGGTAACGTGCAAAAAATATTAATTAATATATAGTACTGTTAAATGTCTGTACTTTAAATCAACATTATTGTTGAAACCATTTCACTAATATTAATTAATATACAATACTGTTAAATGTCTGTACTTTAAATCAACATTATTGTTGAAAGCATTTCACTAATATTAATTAATATATAATACTGTTAAATGTCTGTACTTTAAATCAACATTATTGTTGAAAGCATTTCACTACAATATTGTGTGTGCTGCTGTCCTGTGTCAAAGCCGAAGTGTTATCGATCGCTGTCAATGACGTAAGAGGAAATGACGTAAATAAAAGGAAATGACGTAAGAGAAAATGACCCCGGAAGTAAATGGGGGGGAGGTTTTTGTAGGGGGAAGAAATTTGGCGTGACAATGCCCATTGAGCAAAGTTTTTTTACAGATACTGCAGAACTCCTCTCTGGGTCTACAATCAAAGTGTTTTAACCACATTTTGAAAAGTTAGCTAGCTAGTTACTTTTGCTGAAATTTGCCGTTTCCCATTTTCCTGAAATGTTCCCGCTTTCGTCACAGAATGTTGCATTTCTAGCATTCGGTGTTATGACTTGGTGCACCAGCTGTAGACAATAGCCATTTAAAATGTTCGTCTGTCAATCATCACACTGTACTTTCAATCAAATTTTTTAAAAAGGAACTGCACTTGAGCCTTCTAAAAACATCCAATTCTGAATCAGTTGACCAATTTAATTTACCCAGAACTCATTTTTTTATTTTATCTCTTTAAAAAATTCATTTTCTCTGAACATATGACTTACAATAGCCACAAACTGGAGGACACTTTTTTTTTAATCAGGATACACTTTTTAAAAAATAGTTAAAAGGTTTTATGCAATAATAAATGAACATCATACTAGGAATTTAGTAAATGATGCATGTGTTTGGAGATGGATGACTTGAAACATTTTAGAAAAAAGACATGTCATGGAATGATATTTAGAAAAATGCCAATAAGCCCTTTAGATAAATTAAAAATAAAGAGTCTATTTAACATCTTAAATAGATTGTATTATACACCCTCAAAGTTGTTTAAAATGGGTACATTAGATAGCAAGTTATGTATAAAGTGTCAGGCAACTGAAGGAATTAATTTACTGTGGGAATGTCAGAAAGTAAGAGTTGTGGTCTGTTGTGAGAATTGCCTTGGTTGTCCATCCTAGGCCATCTTAGGTCACGAGAGGTGCGTCACCAGAGCTGCTAATGTTAGTCAAGTAATTAGCTCATGTGTGTTGAACTGGAGACGACTGAAATAAAGGAGTAGTGTATGAAACAAGCTGAGCTTCCTCATTAACATGACATGACGTCAGAGTTAAGGACAACATCGCCTATAGTGACCAAAGAATGGCAGAGTCGTTTGATTTTGCCTTCCAGCCGAGTGGAGGCAGTGCTTTGAGTATATGATTGATGAGGATGATTGATTAAACGCTTTGCGACCTTCCCAGGCCTCTTTTATCCAGTTTGTAAGCCAGAGCCGAAGAAAAGAAACACAAGACTGACGTAGCGATTTATCAATGACCGCAACATTATTAAGTTATATTTCATTTATAATTTGATTGAGCGACGTATTAACTATTGGCTAAGTCTTACAATTGTATGACTTTTTTAATGCCTGTGGACATCGCATTTAATGCTTTTTAATGCCATTTAAGGCCTTAATTTCTACAAAATCCATTTAATGACTTAATGCTTTTTAATTCCCCGCGGCAAACCTGTATACACATATCGACAGTAACGATACCAAGTATAGTCCGTCAGTATCAGGTCAATACTACAGTGGTTAGAATTATATTTTTCATTATCAAAACAATATTGTGTCTTATTTGTAATGTTTACAAAAATTGGACACAGGAGGGATTGAACAGCAAAAATCAAATGATTTGAATAATAGCCATCCATCCATCCATTTTCTACCGCTTATTCCCTTTGGGGTCGCGGGGGGCGCTGGAGCCTATCTCAGCTACAATCGGGCGGAAGGCGCGGTACACCCTGGACAAGTCGCCACCTCATCGCAGGGCCAACACAGATAGACAGACAACATTCACACTCACATCCACACACTAGGGCCAATTTAGTGTTGCCAATCAACTTATCCCCAGGTGCATGTCTTTGGAGGTGGGAGGAAGCCGGAGTACCCGGAGGGAACCCACGCAGTCACGGGGAGGACATGCAAACTCCACACAGAAAGATCCCGAGCCCGGGATTGAACCCAAGACTACTCAGGACCTTCGTATTGTGAGGCAGATGCACTAACCCCTCTGCCACCGTGAAGCCCGAATAGCCAATCATAGAAAATAATTGGATTATTCAATTGATATTGTTACACAGCCATCCTGTGTTTTTGTCTAATTATAATTGTGATCCATAATTGCATCATTTAATGATCGTAACATTTTTTCAAGTATCAGCATTGGTATTGCTAACACTGCCCCTATAACTACTTGGTATTGGATCAAAACCCAAATTCATAGTATTGCCTAAAACTAATGTAAAGTATCCAAACAACAGAAGAACAAGTGCTTATTACTCTTTAACAGAAGTGTAGATAGAACCTTGTTACAACAGAAAGTAACCAGATATTAACAGTAAATTAACAAGCAGATTGAAAATAGTTTTGATAAAAATAATACCACATAGGTCTGTAGCCAAATTACCGGTAAGAGCCTTTGTAACACGTTTTGAAATGCTTCTATTATCATTTACATACCAATCAAATATATCGTTATATGTGTCGTTATCGCAGTAGGCTGCGATATAGAGTTCAGGCCATAACGCCCACCACTAGTGAGTGTTGTGCGGTCACTCACTTGGACAAAGAAAATGAAGTGCTTGAAGGAGGTGTTGAGGTGAGCCTCCTCCTGCAGCTGCATCACTGAGTCAAAATGCTGATGGTAGATGTGGGCGTAAACCCTGAAAAGGCGCTTCAGGATGGTTTTGGCCACAGACATGAAGTTCTTGGGAAAAGGAACTCCTAAGATGGAAAAAGATCATGTCAAAAAATGCTTTGTTTCAAACTTGACCTCGTAATGATTTGCCACATTCTGAACATGTTTTGGTCTGGCATTTCTTGTTTCCTGTGCTGTACTAGAATTGGATTGGTATCATCTGCCTTAGGGTTGATTCCAACGTCAAAGAATAGCAAGCCTTGTAGTGCTTTTACACATTATCACATGAAAAATCTAAAATTAAGACTGAAGTCATGAGATTGGACTTTGGAGCAAAACTAAAGCTGATAATCTGTGGACTTTAAGCGGTGTTCTCTATCCTAGGGCATCTCCTTAGTGTGGCTAACATGATCATTTTCAGCATTAGATGTAGGATTCTTCCATATACAGAATGGAAGTGTCTTTTTTATAATTATTTTAAATGCAGAAAAAAGACAAACATCAAGAACAACATTTTACACTCCAACTGTGCCTAAGATTTACACACAGAACATTTATTATAAAACAACATTGTAATTATAGCTTTTTCTTCAAAGAAGTCAGTCAACATTTATCAGGCTTACATAATAAATAATATAACACTGGGCTTGTATGAGGTTGGTTCCTGTCTACAAGGTTCAAATATGTATTAGTATCTCCACTACATGCTTTAACTGATCTGAAAATGTGTGTGTGTGTGGGGGGGAAATCAATAATCAAACCTCACCGATCTTTGATGGAAAAAGTGTCTCATCATCCAGCTGGTCTTGGACCCAGGTCATCAAGTAATCGATGTACTTGGGGGCAGAGCACTTGATAGGCTTTTTAATGTTAGTACCATCAGCCCAGTGGTACTCATATCTGCAAACATAGTTACAATGACAAGCCAGTGAGCATAATATTAATCTGACTTTGAAATGATGCAGATCGTAAGGCGCTAAAAGCTCTACACATGGCATGTGTCTGCTAGTTCAGGAAAGATTTGCATGGGAGGATGTTAAACTAAAATTAGGAGTGGAAGGGGGAAACGCAGCGCTATCTTTTGTACACGTAATATTCTTGATAGCAACTCAGAGCAGGAAGCGAGTCCCAGTCCCTTCCTCTTGATTAAACACTGACTGTCACGGCATTAGGAGGACAGAGGAAGTGCCAAATCTAGATTTCAGAAAAGCAGCATCTACACAGACCAGAGGTCACATTTCATTTAATTCCAGTTAGGGATGTAACAATACGAACATTTCATATCACTGTTATCGTGACCAAAATGATCATGGTTCTCACTTTATCGCGCTACTGTGGAATGTGCTCTAAAAGTACTTAAGAACAAAGAAATAATTTTTTTTTTATGGGTATAGTTGCTGTCTATTGATAGGTCATTTCTTTCGTGTTACAATAGGAATATAATGTCATGGTGAAGGTGCTCAGAATGTGCACAATCATCAAAAGCTTCCATAGTCTAGCGCAGGGGTCTGGAACGTTTTTGGCTGAGAGAGCCATGAAAGCCAAATATTTTAAAATGTATTTCCGTGAGAGCCATATAGTATTTTCTTAACACTGAATACAACTAAATGTGTGCATTTTTAAGTAAGACCAACATTTTTAGAGTATAATAAGTCTCTTATTCTTTTTAATAACATTGTTATTCTGAAGTTAACCAATAATAAATAAAATACTTCTTACCATTAATGAACAGGTGCGGAAGAAAACGGATTGATGGATTAAAATGCATGAGAATGTTTTATATTCTGAACGTTATTTTTAACACTGATTACCAGCGGAATCATTCATTACTTATCGTGTTAAGCAATGTCAGCTAAGATTTATCTGAGAGCCAGATGCAGACATCAAAAGAGCCACATCTGGCTCTAAAGCCATAGGTTCCCTACCCCTGGTCTAGCGCCTTTCTGTTTCCTGTAAAAGTTCTGTAAAATCCTACATTTCCTTCAATCATTGTGCGTTGTTTACATTTTTCTGTCATGGCGCTGAAGCCGAGGAAGGGTTGTTGATTATGCTAAAAAGCATTTTCAATACTTCAGAATGTCATTAGAAAAATGTTATGATCTAGTTTGGTGTCCTAATGCCAATTCTGCACTGTGGTAGTCATTGCTTTGCTGCACAGAGGACGTTGGCATCACATTTAATGCGGGAAAAATACATGCCGAGGATTCTTTTGTGTGACACCTGTGCATGGACCTCTGCAAGTTACGAGTACGTTCCACCCGAGTGGGTTTGGTCTTTAAATGCTCTTACATTCATGACATGAATATTAACCAAATATTAGCAAGATTGGTATTATAAGTACTAACGCAGATAAACTATTTACACGTATTACACTTGTATAGTGGACGGTTGTGGTCATAAACCGAGAAGTTGGTCAACTTTGACATTGAACTTAGTGAAGTGAATAATATTTATAAAGCACTTTTTGTCTGAAGACTCTAAGGTTATATTTCTACTCTTTAGTTAAGAAGAATTGTTGTACATTATTGGGTGGCAGGTTATAGTCTTCTGTCAAGACGCTACATTACTTTCAAGACGTTACTTGCACCACGTCACCTTCAAGCACTTGTTGCAAGTAGCTGAATCTGCAGTCATTCAGCACCGAAATGAGCCACTGATAGTTACTTCTTTTTTTCTGCTTGGTTACTTACTGTTTACGTCGACACACGTCCCACTATGGAACCATGTTTTGGTAGACATCCCTAGTTGGTAAAACTAAACTTTCCCTGCTTAAAGGGCAACTGCACTTTTGGGGGAATTGTGACTATCATTCACAATCGTAATTTAAGTAAGATAAGCACATGTTTTTTTAAATGTATTCTAAATAGTAAATAAATACAATCAAAAATTTGCTTACAATGGAGTCGTTTTATTCTGCCTATAAAGCCCTTAAAAACATGTAAACACCTGCATTAAGGTTTTATATAAATGCTGTAAGTATATATATAAGGTAGTAAGAGGCACATTTCTAAAAACATATTTTGATCATTTTAAGCATATGCAATGCATTTATTTTAAAAACACATCACATTGTTTGCTTTTTCCTTCGACAACATCACTGATTACTGCAGACTTCATGAGAGCCAACAAACATAAATAAACATCACTTACTGTACAAGGTCGTCTGTCATTAGGATGCTGACTCATAGAATCTTGTTATATTCCCGTTTAGATGAAGAACGACTCCCTCGCAAAGAAAGTGGGGGTGGAATCAAGAGTTCTTTTGCGTCATTCTCGCCATTTCCAGGTCTAAATTGGCTGTCAAAGTGTACTAACTTGTCGGATTATGTCCTCATCCATCTACCGTATTTTCCGCACTATAAGGCGCACCTAAAAACCACAAATTTTCTCAAAAGCTGACAGTGCGCCTTATAACCCGGTGCGCTTTATATATGGATTAATATTAAGATTCATTTTCATAAAGTTTCGGTCTCGCAACTTCGGTAAACAGCCGCCATCTTTTTTCCCGGTAGAACAGGAAGCGCTTCTTCTTCTACGCAAGCAACCGCCAAGGTAAGCACCCGCCCCCATAGAACAGGAAGCGCTTCTTCTTCTACTGTAAGCAACCACCCGCCCCGGAAGAAGAAGAAGCGCGCGGTGCATGCTGGGATATGTGACGTTTCATTTCCATTTGTGTGTTTATGTAAAGACCCCAAAATGGCTCCTATTAAGTGTGTTGTCTGTCTAATTATAAATAATGCAGACGAGGCGTGTTAACTGAGTTCTCAACGTTTACTCACAGCGTGCTCATAACCACATTCTAACTGCCAGCATACAACGGTTCTCAGGGCTACCGCGCATGCTCGTCACTATCGTTGCATGCTGGGTAGTGTAGTTGTTATATTTGCTAGCTCATAACATCACATTAAGAGACACGCTTACGCGCTTAATTCAATACTCGCCGTCATTCCGGGTGGATTGACAAAAGACCTCCAGCCGCTAGATATTGGTGTCAACAGGGCATTCGAAGCTAGACTGCTAACTGCGTGGGAACAATGGATGACCGAAGGCGAACACACCTTCACTAAGACAGGGAGACAGCGCCGGACGACATACGCCCAACTTTTCAATTCGGACACCGAAGGAGAAAAATTCGAGGGATTTATGAATGAAGAATAACTTCAGAAAGTGAGCGTTATGTTTATTTTGTGTGTTGTGACATTAACGTTCGAGCAACATTATGTTGCTATTGCTCTGCACTATTTTGAATTTTACTATGTTTGTGATTGCACATTTGCGTACATTTTGGGAGTGAACAGAGTTGTTAGAACGCTGGTTTTTAATATATTATTAAAGTTTGACTGACCTATCTGACTGTTTTGACATTCCTTTAGCGCAGTTAGATGCGGCTTACAACACGGGGCGGCTTATAGGTGGACAAAGTTTTGAAATATGCCGTTCATTGAAGGCGCGGCTTATAACCCAGGGCGCCTTATGGTGCGGAAAATACGGTACTATTAAGGTGAGAGGCATTATGAGGAAGCAGCTCACCAGCGGATGATGTCAATACACTCCACAAAAGCTAGTGATCACGACGCCGCTATAAAGTTTGTCAGCGTTAGGGATATTGTTATTATAAGCGCAAATACTTGGTTAATATTCAAGTCACAAAATGTTGTAAATGTTATTTATTGAGTTTTATGGACGTATACAGACTTTTATTTATGTTTATTTACGAGTTGGGATGCATTAAAAAAAATAAAATCATTTGTTTTGTCTTTCATAATGATTGTGAACCATAGGCAAAATTATCCAAAAAGTGAAGTTCCTCTTCAAGTTTCTGCACCATAACACATCACTGACACACAAGCAGACAAGCTTAATTGAAGAAACTGCACTTTATTTGTATTATTTGCCCATCATTCACAATCCCTAAGTAAGACAAGACCACATGTATTTTTTTTTTTATACATTTTGCAGCAATTTGTAACATACGGCAAGTATGAGGTGGCTAACAATGAAGCTAGTAGGAGTCCTTTATTGCACCCATTAAGCCTTCAAAAAAGCATCTAAAAACCGCCAACAATACACCATTTACATCTCATGACTTGAATATTAACCAAATATTAGCAAGATTGGTATTATAAGTACTAACGCAGATAAACTATTTACATGCATTACACTTGTATAGTAGAAGGTTGTGGTCATAAACGGAGAAGTTGGTCAACTTTGACATTCAACTTAGTGAAGTGAATAATATTTATATATCACTTTTTCTCTGGAGACTCAAAACTCTTTACATTGTGAAACTCATTATCTCCATATTTAAGCTACAATTAAAGCACTGTGGGTGGCACTGGGAGAAAGGTGGGTTAAGTGTCTAGCTCAAGGACACAACTGCAGTGACTAGGATTGCGGACGCTGGAATCGAACCTGGAATCCTCAAGTTGCTGACACGGTCGCTTTACCATCTGAGCCACGCCAAACTGTGCCTTTTACTACATTACATATATACTTACAGCATGTATATAAAACATTGATGGAGATTTTGGATGTTTTTAGAGCGCTTTATATAGGCAGAATAGAGCTACACTCATTACCTTTATTGTTAGCTGACTTTTGCTAGCGTTTATGAGTTATTATGCATTAAAAAAATGTGTGTGCTTGTTTCATATAAGGCTGTGAATAATAGACAACTCCAAAAAAAGTGCAGTTTCCCTTTAGGCACTCAAGTTGTTGGAGTTCTGACTAGAGAAGTTTACACTTGCTGCAGCGCTGTAAGACCACGGCATATTATTGAAGAGCTCATGCAGTCGAAATGCTAACTCAATCAGAGTGTATAATTGTTTTACTTTTGATTCTATATTGTGATACATTTGAAAACCCGATACTAATTGATATAACTTTAACTCACTGCATGACATCCTTACCTTGGTCCAGCAGACATCACTGAGCAGCTGGTCTCTGTGCAGAACTCTGTGATGGTGCCATATAGCATGTTGATCTGGTTGAAGAAATCCACCGCTGTAAAACAAAATGGTGTTTGTTAATAAATAACTTTTTTACACAATGAGGATGGACTGATTTTTTCCACAACAATAACTTTTTTTCACTTAAATTTTCTACAGTGCTTATTTATTTCTGCACTTACTGTTGACTGCGATCCACTCATTGAGATCCTCTCCCTCTGGCAGCATGACAGCCTGCCTCAGGTTCCCGCTGCCCAGTGTCGCCTCAGCATGTTTCAGCAGCTCATACTGATGGGACCCCTCAGGGATGTTCTTCTTAGGCTTAAAAGTCTTGGATGAGCGACTGCCACTGTACAGAAACACAAGTGTTCTTTGACAGCATGATTGGTAGGTCTAGGCCGATAATCAAACCAATTAGTTTGTTGCTGCCAAACTGGATGCAAGAGGGTTCACTCTTTGCATCGCTCTCATCACCTGAGCGGATTGGTTCAATAGCAGAATTAAATGAACAGAGGGAATCATCTTGTCAGTTATCCACTATCTTTTGCCTCTGCGGGTGGAGGCGGGGTTGCTACAATAGCTTACCTGCCGGGGATGGAGTTAAGCCACTGGCTACAATCTGTCACATTTACATTTTTATGTCTATTAAGTGCATTTTGCCATGAAACAAAATGAAGATGAAGATAATGCTTGTTGTTCCAACTTCGCAAAGTAGATGGCATCGTAACTCTGCGTAACATCTCATTAGCACAGTTTACAGCTGACTTGGTCATACTTTATAACACACCAATTCATCAATGTAGTTATATATCAGACGTACAGTGACGTGTACATTATCTTTAAAACCAGTGCATATTTGCACAAAGCCCAGGAAACATCATGGATGTATTTTTTAATCACCCCTAAGTTGAGTCTACGGTTTCCCAAAATTAAACCAACACACAATTACTTCATGTTCTGCTGTTAAATAAGGTTTAAAAACAATATAATTTAGCACCATGCGCAACCCAACATCACAAGTACATTTCTGTTCTGTGGGAAAAAATGTCCACCCAGTCAAAATGTGTGTCCTCATCGAAGAAACCTAAATCTACTTTGGATCAGTCAATATCCTTTGAAAAAATATGTAAAATATTTCACCCTGCACTTGCATTTTCCTTCTTAGAAAAGCAGTTTAAAAAAATAGTATCTTATACTGAGCTAGAGATGATAATTCATGCTTTTGTTAGTTGAACGCTACTGCCAGACTGTTGATAGTAAATTATGTCACGTAACTTCGATCCCACCTTCTTAACACTGGTTTTAACATCCATTGATCTATTTTAAATTCTAGTGACATTTGGTTAAACAGACAAAGTACCCTGCCAATATCTGAGGTCATTTGGTAAACTTTTGCCGTCTGTCCCGACAAAACGAAAAAAATTAAAAGATGATGAGCCCAAGTCCATGGCTGTAAATCTATGAATATATTTTCTAGGGGTGCACAAAAAAAACGATACATGATTGTTAGTCCTCATTTTCAAAAATAGATTAAAAAAAAAATAAAATAAAAATGTGTATATACATACATGTATATGTATATATTTCAACAAGAGTACATTTTTAAAAGACGCTTTTAGGCCATATACATGCAATCATAAGGAGCTTTTTTGACCTGTAATCTGTTTAAAAAAAGTTTCATTATTATTATACCAAGTAATAGGGGTGGCCAAAATAATCTATTCACATTCAAAAGGCGATTCTTATTCATCCTGATTCTAAATTGCGGATTCATAATCTAAAAATTACCATTGTTGGTATTTTGTCTAATACCATTGTTGGTATATTCATTATTCCTACATTGTTGATACAAATTATTGTTACAGTGTAATAATTATTGTTACCTGTGGTAATACCACTATGATACAACATTTGTATTATAATCCTTGAACAAAGTAACAGTGAAACTCATGTGAATAATCATTGAATGGAGAACTGGGAATGGGATTAAATAAATTATCTTCTTCCCACTCCCTTTCAGGCAAAACTGGACAATCATGCATTACATACTATACATTACCTTTTGCACTATATTAATTTATATTATTATGTGTTGTCAACTTTGTACTTTTTTTTAATTTATTTTTTATGTCATTGCCTGAAACAAATAAATGAATCGATTAAAAATGAAAAACTATTTGTATTTTTAAATAAGAATCAGTTTTTAAATTTTTTTTTTTTTTTTTGGCAATTTCCATGCAATCAAAAGGAGGTTTTATAACCTGTAAAAAAAGGTTCATTATAATTATTACACCAAATAACAAAATGTGAGAATTGGTTTGAACCGAGAATCTATTCTGAATTGAATAGTCTCCCCAAGAACCCGATCATCGAATCGTTAGGTGAATAGAGACTCACTTTTCTAATATATTTCCATTTCCCGGACAATTGCAACCTTCATCAATACTTTTTTTTTTAAATATGCAAAAAATATTTCTCTAAAAGACAAGCCCTTTGAATGTTTCCAGGCAAATATCTTTATTGCCCCTCACTACATTTTACTGCATACTATTGTTTTGTATCTTGATTTTATTATTGAATGTTATTTTTTCTGTTTTATGCTGTGAAGGAATTTGTGACTCATGTCTGTAAAAATGCTTCATAAATTAGGGCTATCAACCTTAACGCTTGTAATTAATAAAAATAATCGCATTATCAAAAATGAATGGTAAAAGGGTTAAGCCTTCTGGTTTGAGGCTTAACCCAGCAGACGTGCGCATTTGTGACACCATCTGTGATCACGATAAAAGGCGGCCAATTTTGCTTCAAATCGGAACTTTGGATTAAACTAAGGTAACTTGTTGATTTTGCAGCGCCAAATGTTTTTATTATCGGCGCATTTAAAATGTCAAAAATACCATCTTAAAGCGAAACACGTACTCGAGGGTGGCGCCAACAATGTTGTCAATCATTTTGGCTAATTCTTTTTTAAACAGTTACGAGTGACAAATCTAATGACTTTTTCCAGGGATATTGGAGACTTTTTTGTGCCTTGGGAGACTCGAGGCGAAAGCCAGCAACAGTCACCGTCCTCAGCGAGCAGTGACAGCTGCTGCCGGTCAGCTGGTGCTGCTGTGCTGATAGCTACATTGGCAAGAAGCAGAGGGGAACGCTACGCTGGCAAGGTTTACTGATTCAATGTTGTTAACTAAAGTAGCACAGTTAAGTTAAACATATGCCTTTGGAACCTGTGAAGACCAAGTCCTGCAACAATTATTATCACCACAGCGGTTCTGTCGCACAATAACTTGGAGAGGCACAATTACTGCAAGGATGAACCAACTGTACCACACAAACAAGAGCATCAACTTGAAACTACAGACTGAATGTGAATTTATTTTGCTTCCTGGAGAATGTTGAACATCTAAGTAATCACAAGGAGCTGGGGGTCGCATTGTACCAAAAAAAGATCAGCATTGTCATTTGAAAAAGTACACAAACTTGTTTGTTACAACAACTGTTTGAACCAGGGGTCCCCAAACTACGGCCCGCGGGATGGATCTGGCCCCCCAGCATTCAAAATCTGGCCCACAGGAAGTCCCAAGTAAAAAAAAAAAGTTTTCTTTTGTTTTGTTTTTGTTGTTGTTGTAATCTTTCCTTTCTAATCCATTTTCTACCGCTTGTTACTCTTGGTGTCTCCTAGCCGCTCAGGCAAATCATATTGTCTAAAAATGAATTTTCCCATCGATAATGTGACAATGTTAAATGTTGATGAACATCAATGTTAATTGATGTTAAATGACAAAACGGATTATAAAGACAATGTGTATATATATATATATATATATATATATACTGTATGTATATATATATATTAGGGCTGCAACTAACGATTCATTTGATAATCGATTAATCTGTCGATTATTACTTCGATTAATCGATTAATAATCGGATAAAAGAGACAAACTACATTTCTATCCTTTCCAGTATTTTATTGGAAAAAAACCCAGCATACTGGCACCATACTTATTTTGATTATTGTTTCTCAGCTGTTTGTACATGTTGCAGTTTATAAATAAAGGTTCATTAATTTTTTTTTTTATATATATATACATTTTTTTTTTTTTTTAATTGCCTCTGCGCATATCATAGATAATAATGATAAATGGGTTATACTTGTATAGCGCTTTTCTACCTTCAAGGTACTCAAAGCGCTTTGACAGTATTACCACATTAACCCATTCACACACACATTCACACACTGATGGCGGGAGCTGCCATGCAAGGCGCTAACCAGCAGCCATCAGGAGCAAGGGGTGAAGTGTCTTGCCCAAGGACACAACGGACGTGACTAGGATGGTAGAAGGTGGGGATTGAACCCCAGTAACCAGCAACACTCCGATTGCTGGCACGGCCACTCTACCAACTTCGATCCAACGAATCGATGACTAAATTAATCGCCAACTATTTTTATAATCGATTAGTTGTTGCAGCCCTAATATATATATATATATATATATATATATATAGTACATACATATATATAAAAAGGAAGAATATGTTTTCCGTCTCGATCATATAGTAAGAATGGTTTTAGGGCTGCAACAACTAATCGATTAAATCGATTAGAAAAATAGATGCCGATTAATTTAGTCATGGATTCGTTTGATCTATGCTATGCGCATGCGCAGAGGCTACGTTTTTATTTTTTTTTATAAACTGCAACATTTACAAACAGCTGAGAAACAATAATCAAAATAATAGGGGTGTAACGGTACGTGTATTTGTATCGAACCGTTTTGGTACGGGGGTTTCGTTTCGGTGCGGAATTGTACCGAACGAGTTTCCACACGGACATATTAAGTAGCGTACTGCACGTTGTGTAAACAATGGTAAATGGTAAATGGGTTGTACTTGTATAGCGCTTTTCTACCTTCAAGGTACTCAAAGCGCTTTGACAGTATTACCACATTAACCCATTCACACACACATTCACACACCGATGGCGGGAGCTGTCATGCAAGGCGCTTACCAGCAGCCATCAGGAGCAAGGGGTGAAGTGTCTTGCCCAAGGACACAACGGACGTGACTAGGATGGTAGAAGGTGGGGATTGAACCCCAGTAACCAGCAACACTCCGATTGCTGGCACGGCCACTCTACCAACTTCACCACGCCGTCACAATACTCAAAATGCCGGACATTTGAGGCATTTATGAAACCCCGCCCTGACAGCTACGCAAAAGAGAACATGTCCGGTGAAAAGAGGACGTATGGTCAGTCTATCCTAGCCCGTTAGCTGCTAGCAAAAGAGGACTAGCAGCGATCGGTTTCACCGGACGTGAAATCGATCGGGCTAGGTCCTGACCATATGTCCTCTTTTCACCGGACATGTCCTCTTTTGCGGGGCTGTCGGGCGGTGTTTCTTAAATGCCTCAAATGTCCAGCATTTTGAGTTAGGGTTGCGTGTATTTTCAATGTACGTTCAGGGTTAAGAAGGTTAAAAACACAACAAATTGTGCGTGCAGCAGCATTCGTGAGGGAGGGGGAGAGACAGAGAGAGCGAGAGAGTTGTGATAAACGTGCATGCGTCACCAGGCTCTGCTTTTTATCGATACATTTATCACATTTAATTTTTTATTATCTATAGCAGGGGTGACAAAAGTGTGCATTTTTGTAACATTTTACTTGTTTTATTTGGCAAGTTGAAAGAACATGGTGCCATGCTGTATTTTTTCAATAAAATACTGGAAAGGATAGAAATGTAGTTTGTCTCTTTTATCCGATTATTAATTGATCAATCGAAGTAATAATCGACAGATTAATCAATTATGAAATTAATCGTTAGTTTCAGCCCTAAATGGTTTGATTAAAAAGTCCAGTGAGTCTTCCTGTATGTTAATTAATGCTACATGCCACCATCCACAACCTCCATACTCTCGACAATGATCATAGTTGAGTGTCAACTAATTAAAGTATTTTGACGTAACAGAGGAAAACGCTTTCAGGGGGTCATTATTACTAAATAAATACACGTGACACCAAAGTTAAGACTACGAAGATATAAATGATGACCAATGTTTGCAATAATAGTAAACACCCGAGTCGGACGGAAAATAACTTTAGCTAGCTTTAACCGTCATGCTAGCACGCAAGTTATAATTAAATTGCAGTTGTTGACGACAGTCAAAGAAGCACATATGACATATAGTATGTTGTAAAGATTGATAGACTGTTCACTTAAATACAATACTTTAAATACACATAAAAAGGAGGTGAGTCTTCTTTAGTAGTAACGAGGTTTTGTTTTGACTCACTTCCCCCTTGTTGGAACTTTAGCTAACCGCAAGCTCCGTTGACAAATTGACAGTAACTTAGCGGATGACCACCGGCTTTACTTACAATAGAAAGCTCATCTTGGCGTAGCAGAGGTGAGAGAGCCTCGTTTAAAGTGCTTGGCTCTCGTTTTGTCGATGATAATTGATTTGACTGCACTCACACAAGAACAAATCGTTGTGCTGCTAAGCTAACATCGACTTAACTGCGCCTACTGAAGCTCTTCCTCTGTCTGCTGTCTGTGGCGTCTCAAAGGCACAGATTGTCGCCCCCTGTCGTGTACACCCCGCAACTACAAATAAATGACAACATCCACGGATGTATGATGACATTTTCTTTACAGCTGACCTACAAAATAAGCACCGTGTATTGTAATTGGGTTTAGTCTTTTTAAGCAACGGAAGTACACAGTATAAAATACAATACGACAAAATAACAGAATGAAATATTATAAAATAAAAAATAACGTTAAATAACATAACAACATAATAAAAATAAAATGCAATAACATAAACATAGAAAGAAATATAATAAAATAACATAGAATAAAAAAATGTATGTTTGAATGCCTTGCGGCATTCATACAATAACATTAACTAAAGTAAAATAAAATAACACAAAATAACAAGAATTTAAATAACATTAAAGTAACGTAAAATAAAATAAACAATATAAAATAATACACGGTAAAATAAAAATAAATAACGTAAAATAAAAAAACATAGAATACAATAAAGTAAAAATAACATTAAACACGTAAAATAAAATACATATAAAATTAAATAAATATTAATTTAACATTGAATAAAATAACATTAAACATGTAAAAAAATACAAATTAATAACATAAAATAAAATAACAATAACAACATAACATAAAAAAGAGGATAAAATACGATCAAATAACAGAATGAAATAACATAAAATAAAAAATAACGTAAAATAACATAACATGGATAAAAATAAAAATAAAATACAATAACATAAATTAACATAGAAAGAAATAGAATAGAATAACATAGAATAAAATAATATGTTTGAATGCCTTGCGGCATTCATACAATAACATTAACTAACGTAAAATAAAATAACACAAAATAACAAGAATTTAAATAACATTAAGTAACGTCAAATAAAATAAACAATTTAAAATAATGTACGATAAAAGAAAAAAAAACATAAAATACAATAAAGTAAAAATAACATTAAACATCGTAAAATAAAATACATAATAAATAAATATAACATAAAATGACATAGTATAAAATAAAGTAACATAAAATAACATTAAACATGTAAAAAAAATACAAATCAATAACATAAAATAAAGTAACAAAAAAATAGAATAACATAACATAAAATGTAGGATACAATACGATCAAATAACAGAATGAAATAACAAAATAAAAAAATAACGTAAAATAACATAACATGAATGCAAATAAAAAATACAATACAATAACATAAAATAACAGAAAAAATACGTATAATAAAATAACATAGAATACAATAATATATGTTTGAATGCCTTGCGGCATTCATACAATAACATTAACTAACGTAAAATTAAATAACAGAAAATAACATTAAATAAAACAAAATAACATGAATTGAAATAACATTAAATAACGTAAAATAAAAAAAACATAAAATACAATAAAGTAACAAAAAGTAACATTAAACAACGTAAAATAAAATGCATATAAAGTAAAATAAATATGAAATAAAATAACATAAAATAACAGGATAAAATTAAGTCATAGAAAATAACATTAAAAAAGTAAATAAAATAACATTAAACCATGTAAAAAAATACAAATTAATAACATAAAATAAAATAAAGTAAAAAAAAAAAAGAAAAAAGAATAACATAACATAAAATATAGGATAAAATAAAATAACATAAAAAGATCATATAAATCAACATAAAATTATAATAATACAATAAAAATCACATCCACTAAAAATTGTTTATTTTTGCATTCGGTGATGGCTAGAAAAGTCATTTTTGAAGACAATTACTATTTAACCATGCATATTTCTTGGACTAGTAGTGACATACAGAACCGATAGACCCAATAACAGGGCTGTGCAAGGTTTCCGGCCCTCATTGGTTTGGTTTTAGCATCTTTAAAGTACAAAATGTGTCAAAGACAAAACATGTTTTTCAGGGTTGTTTTTCTATATGCAGCCCTCGGTGGAAAAATCATGGGACACGCCTGTCGTACAGTATATAATGTTTAATCAATACCAAAGATTCAAGTGCATGACTCACTGCTGTTTTGGGGCCTAACAAGTCTTTTTCACACTTTGATTTGTGTCCGCCACGAGCCAATTAAATTAGTCAATATTTTATGTCTGAACAAATCAATTGTAGGCTTTTGTATTTAAAGAGTGGTTAGTGCATGCATAGCACATTATAGTATAGGAATTCACAGATATCATGAAAATACGCCCGAGCTCAGTTAGGGATGACCTCAGTGATCTGGGGCGATCACAGGGCGTTTCAAAGTGTGGCGAAATGAGCCTCTCCTCAAATAAATATTTTATGGTTGGGGCTTTCTTATGCTGCAGAAAATGATTTTCTGAAGCATATTTGTGATATTTTCTGCTAACAAATTTTGCCATGACAAAAAACATAGCCATCTTAAACTTCAGATGCATTTGCCTTCATTTTCCACCTCTAGGGGGCAGAATACACTTATTGGTAGTGAAGGTTTACTTCTCCCTGTTTTTATCACCTTAAGGGAGCAAGAGGCAGAAAGACTTAGGGGGGCGGAGGAGGACCTTGCAAACAATGAGAGTTAAAAAGTCAGAAGATCCCTATTTTGCAAGGTCATGCGGTGAACAAAAATCAGCCCAAGTGGGAGGTTGGGTTGGGGAGGATCTTTGCATCATCTGTGTTGCAGGGGCCATTGATGAGAGTGCACTCCAACTCAAAACATTGCCTTTCTCTCTCCTCTCCACTTCATCCTTTGAGTTACACTTCTGTGTTGGATTATTGATTGTTTTGCACAGCAAGGGGGGTGATTGTAGAGGACCGACAGAAGGACACGTCAAAGAGAGCCATCAGTATTGACACTCTTGTACTCTTCACCTTCACCTGTGTGGGATCTTCAGATGGAATAATGCCTTCATGCTGGAGTAGAAGATCCTCCGGGCTTCCAATCGTGATTGCTGCCACTCTGGTTCTAGTTGCTCTCGCTCATGTCGGACCCAACCGGAACAAAAGGGAGGCTGGCTCGTCCTCCTGCTTTGGGGGCTTTGACCTCTACTTTGTCCTGGATAAGTGAGTTGTCATTTATTATATGCAAACACTGAAACCTACTATATAATACAATGGACATCACCTTATATGTGTTGATTAGCTTTATAAAATGTATAAATGTTGTGAATGTTTTGTTTGCAGCCATTTGGACGGGTGTGCTGATGATGCAATATGCTCTCACACTGGCTTTAACCTACATTTTAACACATGGCAACCATCAGTGCTTTGTTGTTGATGAGTCTATCATCTGCAGGCTGAACAACATACAGTAACACAGCATAACATGGACCACATGGGGGACATTTAACCCACAATTGTATCAGGCAATAAGTGTGTAAAAACGTTGTTAATGTTTACCGTAATTTATATACTTTAAATATGTAGTTTTTTTTCAATAACATTTTCTACATTTCCATACTTATTTACTTTTCTAGCGAGATCCAGAACAAGAGCTCTGTAGAAAAATTTTCATGAAGACAACAATACTAATTTGGAGAGATATAAAGTCAATATGTCTATTATTAGGGGTGTCCAGATCTGAGCAAAACACCAAAAGACGTGCGTTGGAAAATATCAGCATTGATCATAATTGTCCAATATACAGTAAGTACCGGTAGTCTTGGGAAATCTTACCAATGCAGTTTATGCATTTTTTTTGGAATTTCCCGTACGTCCAAACTGCGACACAGGGGTAATTTTTGAAAATCATCACTGTAAAAATATAATTATTTACTAATGTGTTATTACATAGGAATTGTTAGATCTTACTTTTTCATTTTTAATACAAAGTAGTGCTGTCAAACGACACATTTTCTTAATCGGACTAATCACACTTTTGAATCGTGATTAATCACAGTAAATTACAAGCCTGCATAATTTAAATTATGCTATTTTTTTTCTTCATCAAAATGTAATACGTGAACAGTTTTTTAATGTTTTACTTGAAAGCACGTCTATTTGTTCAAAACTTCCGAACAGTTAAAGGTTCTAAAGGAGCATGCACACTCAAAAAAATTTGTGTGATTAATCTGTGTTAATAGATGATTAATGCAGTATTTTTTGTGATTAATCGTATGAGTTAATGCATTCAATTAAAATGTTACCATTGTGGGAGAAATACAGTCTAAAAGCATTCCTGGCTTATAATGCAGTGCTGTATATTGAGATACACTGCATTGGTTTTAGCAGCTTTACCTGCACAAATTGTATTAAATTGGCCCCCACATTATGTTTTGTATTTCTTTCCCTTACTGTACCGGATATGAACAGAAAACATTTTCCTTCCTGTCTTTGTACGTTTTTTGCCATTTTGTACATTACACCCAAAAGTTTGGAAAACACCTTCTCATTCACAACACAACTGATGGTCCCAACCCCATTGATAAAGCAAGAAATTCCACTAATCAACCCTGTGAAGTGAAAACCATTTCAGGTGACTACCTCTTGAAGTTCATCAAGAGAATGCCAAGAGTGTGCAAAGCAGTAAGCAAAGGGGTTAGTTTGAAGAAACTAGAATATAAAACATGTTTTCAGTCATTTCACCTTTTTTTGTTAAATACATAACTCCACATGTGTTCATTCATAGTTTTGATGCCTTTGGTGACAATCGACAATGTAAATAGTCATGAAGATAAAGAAAACGCATTGAATGAGAAGGTGTGACCAATCTTTTGGCCTGTACGGTATGTGAAAAGGGTCTTTTATTCATTAGTCTTAAATCTGACTTGTTGAAATCTACCAAATTAAGTAATACAAGTATGTGTGATTTGTACTGATATCGTATCGGGTTGATATCGGTATTGGCCATTACTTGAAACTGTAATATCGGCTGTATCGGGAAATCCCTTTTTTACCGGTATTTCATTTTACCCCCATTTCAATACTGATACCGATACTTTGACTTCAAACGTCATAATCATTGAAAAAGTTTGTGGATTTGCATGTAGTTAGTTGATTATGACTACGATAACCTAGGGGACATATTGTAGTACAAAATCATGTAAAATAATTTTTACCGGTGCACTGACAGACTAGAAGAGACACTGCAGTTGCATAGCTCAGAGGAAAAACGAGTTCAGTGGAACCTCGATTTACAAATTTAATTAGTTCTTGAACAGGGTTTTTAAACAAAAAAGTTTGTATATTAGGGCAAATGTCTCTATAATAAAACAATGTAAACAGGAATAATGGGGTTCAGCCTAAAGAAAAGTCCCTATTTTAGTAAAGGTTTGTACACATTGAACACAATATAAAGCGATGTACAGTGTGATGATCAACTTTCTATTTAATAACAAAGTCAAAACAACCACAAGCCGAACTGACCTCCTCGTATGCAGCCGCCCTGCCGACACACACACATACACACACTGTCACTAGCCCTGTGGTGCACTCACAGCTTGAAATCACAAAACTTCCTAACTTTAACAGCCCTGCTGCTACAAAAATTAGAGATAAAATCCAATTTACCATGTTGGTTAATTTTCTATGCGTGCAGCCGAAAGGAGGCCACTATCAACAATGCTGTGGAGACTTCCTGAATGTTTCAAACCACACATCGTTTGTCAATTGCTTTCTTTGAACACATTTTGAGCTAGTACAACTAAAACAGTTTTAATGGCTAAAAAATCACTGAAAAAGCACATTAGCTAATAGCAAAACGTCGCTGACTGAATGAGCAGCATAGATCAATAAGCTTGCCCACAATGAATGCACTTCCGGGCACAAAATTGCTTCGCTGGGGGCACACAGTGGGTGGATGAATCGTTTGTACACGGACACAAGGTTTGAACACCAAAGCGTATTTTTATTCGGTCTGTGGTCCGTAAATCGAAAAGTTTCTACAATGAATGGTTCGTAAATTTACTGAATGTACAGACTAGAAACTGCATCTAACGTATCCATCACATCACGCTAATACTGATCCGAGTTAGATACTTTGGATATTTTTTAGATCGGGGGCCGCATGGAGAAAAATCTACTCCCAAGTGGGGCGCACTGGTAAAATCACGGCACGACAACTTCAGATTGTTTTCTTTGTTTAGAAATAGAACAAGCACATTCTGAAAATTTACAAATCATAATGTTGTTGTTTTTTTTTTATACTTACATGTTGCGGTTAATAGTACTATCTTTATTTGTCGTTATTTATACTTTCTGAATAAAATATGTGATAATGTTCATCAGTCAACTCATTGGTGTTAATTTTCAATCTATCAAGATAACAAAATAATATCAAAATCAAATTGCAGGATGTTATTAATGTAGCTCATTTTCCTCGACTGGTGCACTAACATCATGTGTTTTTTTTTTTACATATGTAGCCTCACCTACAAAGATACAAAGAATTGCTATTGTGACATCTAGTGGACACATTTAAAACAGCAGTTTCTTTCATTCAAAAATTTCGGCTCACATTTATACTTAGCAAACTCATCCCGTGGGCCTGATAAAACCTGTTCGCGGGACTGATCCGGCCCGCGTGCTCTACGTTTGACACCCCTGGTCTACACCTATCACAAACACACTATAATGCACCTGGTCTGCCAAAGTATAAGGGGACAGAACAGGAGATATCGGTGTCTTTGTAGCTATATTTAGCGAGTAATCAGACCCTTTCAGATATTATTTTTCAAAAAGGCGACAAATGTGAAGTCCTTTGGCGACTCTGACATGAAAGTACGTATTGCTCATGCCTCCTCCACCATCTAAAATGCCTCCCTTTTAATTGTGACATTTAGGAAAACGACAAAAACGAGCGACGGAAGTGCGTTCATTTGTAGTTCTGAACGTATATGTTTCGCGTCTTATGTTTATTTTGGACTCGTCAATGTCAATTATTATTGTGTGCATCTTATACTGAAATGCTGACAATTCCAGACATCTTAATGGCTTATCCAGCTGTCCTACTAAAATCTTTGACCTCCAAGGTGTAAGTCATGAGTAAGAGCCCTACTAATGCGTCATTTTGCTTTAGTATGTTAATATTGCATCTTTTCCGTTTTTGTTTTGTATTGTATTTCCTCTTGGGTGCAAAAAACGTGTCTTTTCGCCGTCCTCCTATGTCCTGTCCTAGCATTTGCCTCGTCTCTCTGCACTCCTCCATCATCTCCCGGCGTCTACGCAGCTTCTCATTCATTGGGTCCAGATGTTTTACTGTGTCAGCCTGTTGTCTTGGCCGTTTGTGCTGGAACTTATGTCGCGGTAACAATGGAAAAATAGGTGTTTCGTGAGAAGAAGGAGAAGTAGGGGGATCTGAGGTTATAAAAGCAAAGTTTAAATGAGGTCATGCACTGTGATTTAAAAATGCAAGCATGCACAATTGTTGCTTTTTACTTGATGAACTATTCCCATTCAGTGTCGTTTGCTAGTTATATAAACTGCAATCATAATGGATAGATATTGGTTGTCTTGATGATAGATTGCTTCTTTCCATTTTGTTTATTTAGTTTCTGCACAGGATATAGAAGACTTTGTAGCAGTTGCTTTACAGCCCAATAAAAACATTAAGAAAAAAAATCTAAATACCAGCAGCTCAGTTTGGAGAGCATTCAGTGCGAGGGGAAAAGAGTTCAGGTTTGATTAACATCAACACTGACCTAGTTATGATCACAGGCCCACTTGCATGCAGGCTTTTAATGAGGTATCATGTCTGTAATAATAACAACATTTTTGATTAATTGGGGGTGGATTATACAGTAAAGATGTTAGCAGTAACACGAGCAGAGCTGAAACTTTGCAAAACCTCTGGAGAAGGAGGTCTAAAGCTTCAAGCTGTTACTAATTTGCTTCTGTGGAGGCACTCTGGTTTTACTTTGATAGCAGTCAATTAAAAAGCAAATGTAGGAAAAATAAATCAAAACTAAGCACACAGTTTTTTCATTTTTGCAGATCTGGGAGTGTGCAGAACCACTGGACTGAAATCTACCATTTTGTTGAACATCTCGCTCATAAATTTATAAGGTAGGCCAGTAAAAGAATCATCAATCATCAAGAATTGTTTGTTTATCTAACAAAGTTTATTTCTGTTTTGTTTCAGTCCACAATTAAGGATGTCATTTATTGTATTCTCCAATGAAGGAGAGATTTTAATGCCCCTGACAGAAGACAGGTGAGTACACTTGACCCATCCTATTTATCATGAGAGCTACTGAAAAGTAGTTGCTATAGGTACAGATTGAATGGTATTACCAAGTACTGATTCACGTAAAATCAAGGTAATGTTACAATTTTCCATGTCGACAAAGCAAGAAAAAGGAGCTCGAAAATGCAGTAAGGCTCCGCTTGAACATGTGCTAGCTTGATGCTAATTTACTTTGGATATGCTACAAACATGCTATTAATTAGCATAAGCGATTTTATATGGCAACCTCCACATTTGGTAATAAAAACTACAACTGAGATGCATGTTACAATTAATCAGCTAGTGTGTAATAAGTGTAATACTTACAGTATAAACACTTTGTAGGACTCAACAGAAACAAAGACTGGCACTGTCAACTTAATGGCAAATACTACTTCTTGGTTAAGGCAACACATGGTAGTCTATACACTACTGCCATCTAATGTCTTGGAATTACAACTGCCATGCAAAGTCTATTACTGTACATAATACCTGCAAATGAGACTCAGAAGTGATAGAAACAAAGATATAATAACTAGACCCCATAGTCATTATCATTATCAGAGCACTGTTAAATAAAATAGATTTTACTATCAAAAAATTTACATTTATTAACGCATTGAACTGCGATGAGGTGGCGACTTGGCCGAATGCAGCTGAGATAGGCTCCAGCACCCCCCGCCACCCCAAAAAAGGGACAAGCGGTAGAAAATGGATGGATGGATGGATAACGCATTGAACACACACAAAAGTATTCCTGAGTACTGGTGTAGATTACCTGGTACCGGGAATTAGTACCGTATCAAAGCAAGTGTGAAAGGTTCACATCCCTACTGAAAAGTAATCAAATGACTCATGTTTCACACTTTTTCTGCCCGTTTTCCATGTGGCTGTTCTTTATAAACCACACTGACACACATTTGGGGTGATGAAGTCGACCTGGAAATGTTCTGCTTTTGGGGTTACTGTGCAAAAGGATTCGATTAGATTAGTGATTCTCAAACTAGTGGTATGCCAAAGAATCACTTAATTAAATATTTAAACAAAGTCTTACTGTTCAAACTGTGTGTAATGTTAGAGTGGCCAAAAATGTAAAATAGACTTGTTAAAATACAACCTCTGCCTTGTTTTTAATGAAAACTTAGGCCTACTACTATATTTTGTAACATATTCTCTATCCGATGAGCATCCTGTGGACGGGCGTTAAAAATTAGCATTTTCTTACTCTAACACTTAAGGCAGTGTATCTGATTTTTCCAATGTAACTCTTATGTCTATATCAAATAAATAAAAATACGCTACTGTATTTTAATGTTGGTCATTATGGTGGTATTTGGAGAGCCAAGATTTTTCTGGAAAAGTATTCAAAAGAAACCTCTAGTTTAGATCAAATGTCGGCAACCTTTGATCAAATGAGACATTTTCCTTACTCTTCCACAAAATAACTCTATAGTCTGGAGCAGCAAAGCATAACGCAGCTTATAAACTTTTAAAAGTCTTATTTTATTTTTCTTGTTACATTTCAACACAACAACTGAAGTAGAGTGTGCATGTGTAAGTAGCTTTGCGATACAGTACTTTGGGTACACCTCACTCTTTGACACCTTAAAAGCTTGCTGGTTAGCGTTGCTCGCTTTAAATTGCAATCGATGGAGATTTGTCGGTTCGAGCTCAGCGTGTGCAGAGCTGGACGTATACTCAAGAATTCTGGCATGTGACACACAAACACAGCTCTTTCCTTCTTTTTCCTTTGGCTTCCTCGTGCTCATCCAATCACCAGTGAGGACTCAGCCTGTATAGATTCACTGCCTTAAAGGCACACACATTTCTTCCACTCCAGTGGTAGGAAAAAACCCTTGGAGGTCTATGAAGGGAGCCATGACAAGGAGGCTGAAGAGCAGCGGGTTGCCAAGCCCAGGATTACACTAGAGAGAACATTATCGATCCATTTGGCATGGAAATGAAGGTTACATCAGCAGTCAGGCTGCACAATTGATTACAAAAAAACTTCGATTCGTATTTTTTTGCTTCGATGGTTCGTTAATTGAGCTTAATTAAAATTCATTAAATCCAGACCTCTCCAATATGGGAGAGGTGCACCTACGGTGATGTAAGTGGCATTGCAGATGATGCACCCTGTGTGGCGGGCACAGCGGAGTGCCGATAGTGATGGCTCAAAGAAGAGAGAAAAAGAGAGCCACGAGCCCAAAGAAGACAAAAGAAGTGGTCAAAAGTTTTGCGATCATTTAAACTGAAAAAGACAGACATCGTGGTGAAATGTTTACACTGTCAAACGGAGCCGACACTTCACAAAATCACTACATCAATGATGCAACACATTACCAGACAGCATTCAGCATAAGAGTCGCAAACAACCAGAAACAAGGTAAAGTCTATTTTGGCAGCTAACGCCATCTTATAGATTTGACTTGCTAAACATTACTTCAACACATATGGACATGTGAGGACATGTTGGCATCTACAGTTTGTACAGTATGTTATTGCTAACCAGTAGTTTGTCTAAATATCAAATGCCACTCCTCCAATGAATACCTTTTCAAATGTGTATGTGTTAAATCGTTAAATACATTGTCACTCAATTAATCAGATTTAGTTTGGTTCTTTATTATCTATTACCTGGTTTTAGACCACACAGTTTTTTCTAACTTTTTTTTCAAATATAAAGTTATATGTAAGAAAAAAAGACCATAAAAAAAACCTTGTTTATTTCTACTATATTCCCTGAGGCTGGAAAGTGTTTTATTCGATTACTTGATTAATTGAACAAATTGATAGATTACTCGATTACTCAAATAAACGATCGCTGCAGCCCTAAATAGCAGCAACATTGTATCATTAATCATAAATCAATTATTTTCATAACAAGGGCATAAAAATCTAAACTGATTACTACCTTCTAAATATGTTTTTTAAACATAATGAGAGCTGGGGCGGTATAGCTCGGTTGGTAGAGCGGCCGTGCCAGCAACTTGAGGGTTGCATGTTCGATCCCCGCTTCCGCCATTCTAGTCACTGCTGTTGTGTCCTTGGGCAAGACACTTTACCCACCTGCTCCCAGTGCCACCCACACTGGTTTAAATGTAACTTAGATATTGGGTTTCACTATGTAAAGCGCCTTGAGTCACTAGAGAAAAGCGCTATATAAATATAATTCACTTCACTTCACTTCACTCTCTAGGCAAGAAATAGTCACCTTTACATAATGCTGCCTGAGGCTGAGGTTATATGCTCATGCACCCTTTTTAACATTTTACGTTTCAAAATTGTTTCTATACTGTATATTTCTTTGCACTGTTATATTCTATCGTTGCACTTTTTTATACACTACAGCAGGGGTCCCCAAACTTTTTGACTCGGGGCACGCATATATGTATGTATATATATATATATATATATATATATATATATGTATGTATGTATGTATAGATACATACATACATACATACACGTATGTATATATGTATGTATTTATATATACATACATACATATGTATATGTCTTAATAAGGTTATCCAAAAAATAGTGCTCGATACCGTAGTAGAGCGCAATATATGTATGTGTGGGGAAAAAAATCACAAGACTATTTCATCTCTACAGGCCTGCGAAATACCACAGAACTCAGCAAACACATTTGGGACCTCAAAGACAATAATGTTGAATATTCAATAACATGGCAAATTCTTGCATCCAGCACACCTTACAATAGTGGTAATAAAAGATGCAACCTATGCTTGAAAGAGAAACTGTTTATTATTTACCGTCCAGACCTGTCATCCCTCAACAAGCGCAGCGAAATTGTAACAACATGCCGCCATAGACGGAAACACCTCCTAGGTAACACATGAGCCAATCACCACGCCCCTAGGCCAGCCTGTACCCACCCACTCTGTGCCCTATATAAACCATGGTATGTGAATGCTCCCATTAAAATCTCCTGACGATTGAGGGTACCCCCCCTCATGAAACAGGCCTGTAGAGATGAAATAGTCTTGTGATTTTTTTCCCCCACACATACATATACATACATATGTATGTATGTATGTACATATGTATGTATACAGTATATACATATGTACATACATACATATATATACATATATATGTATACATACATACATATATATATATATACATATATATATATACATATATATTCCTTGCGCACTAATCGACTGAAAGAGCATGCACTTTCCGCGCGAGCGTGATGATGTCACGTTATTGATTGGAAAATGCGTTTTGCTTGCGCGTCTAGAAGACGCCAAGAGTAACAAGCGTTAGAAAATGGATTAGAAAACACAGATTTAAAAAAAAATTATAATTTATATAAAAAAAATACTTTTTTTTTTTTTTTAACTTGGGCCGTAGTTTGGGGGACCCCTGCACTACAGTTTCATCACACCGAGTGGAAAACACCATTTTGATGCTCTGTGTGTCGAGGACACATGGCGAATTGACAATAAAGACTCTTGAACCGTAAAAAACCCCCCATAAAATATCCTCCCCAAAAAATGCAATATGGTGAAGTTGCAAAATTTGAAGCGCCATGTGGCGAGACGCTGCGGCTTATTATTTGATTACGGGATGGCATTTTGCAGCGTGAAAGTGCTTAAAAGAGACTATACTGTATATATGTATGATAATAAACTCAAAACTACAGTATGAATATGTTAAATAAACACCTTGATGTATATATATGAAATGTGGTGGTTGTGTGTCTGTCACCTTAGGGAGCGCATCCGCACAGGTCTGGAAGAGCTCCAGGGGGTTCATCCAGGAGGAGACACCTTCATGCACGAGGGCATCCTGAGGGTGAGATGCAGCACATTTCATCCAAAGACAACATCTGTTGCCTTCATGCAGTTGTTTGATATTTTATTGTCCATGTGTTTGTTTCTAAGGCCAGTGAGCAGATCTACCATGGCAACACAGAAGGTTTGTGCTATTGGATAACACCCGTTTATGTTTTTGGGGATTTTGTCTGATCCTTGTGAGTCGGCAAACAATCTTCTTAGTTTGTTGGCCTTTTCATACATGAAATATTTTTATAGCTGAAAGAAAGATAATAATGAAGTAATAATGTATATTTTAGAGGGGAAATTCAACAATACTTAAGATTTAATGGACTTAGTAGAAAGTCAAAGTAAATGACACTCAAATATAAATCAATCAATCCAAGTTTACTTATATAGCCCTAAATCACAAGTGTCTCAAAGGGCTGCACAAGCCACAACGACATCCTCGGTTCATATCCCACATCAGGGCATGGAAAAACTCAACCCAGTGGGATGACAATGAGAAACCTTAGAGAGGATCGCAGATGTGGGTGACCCCCCCACCCGCCCTTTAGGGGGACCGGTGCAATGGACGTCGAGTGGATCTCGCATAATATTGTGAAAGTCCAGTCCATAGTGGATCTAACATAATAGTGATAGTCCAGCCCATAATAATAATAAATAACCAAGTTTTATTTACAGTGGCATCTTGAAGTGAACCTCCACAAAATCAGGTCAAAGATTCTCCATGTGTTTCATGTACAATGTGCATATATCATACCATAAGTACAACTACAAAAGCATGGTTGTAAAAAAACACCAATTGTTGATGATACTATATAATCAATAAGAAACCATGAACTTTCTTGTACCGTAAATTAAATGTAATCTATTAGGGGAACAAAAATAAATATAAATAAATAAATAAATAAATATATATATATATATATATATATATATATATATATATATATATATATATATATATATATATATATATATATATATATATATATATATATATATATATATTATTTACACTAAATTTGAACATGAACCTAATTAGACAGTGTGTTCTGTACAAAAAAATTTAATAAATCAATGAATCAATGGAACTGTAAAATTTGTGTTTTTTACTAGTGGTCCAAATATCAAATCTAGACAATAATTCAAATGGATTATAACTTTATTACATTTAGTAGTTTTGTTGTTTTAAGTACCTGAATATATCAATATGGATTTTAAACAAAGACAATTATTTCCCTACTGATTTGCTTGGAGAAATCATGTTATTTATTTTCTGGGCTTATGTGCACAATTTGGTGCATAATTCAACAAATGTGGTCCAAAAAAGGGGTTTATCCATCTTTCGGTTAGCAGTATTACCCAGGAGAGTCTTATTAAGGACATATGAAAGTAATTGTAATCTGTCACTATGTCAGGCTTACAATATCCCTGAATGGAAGGCATTGTACATTTGTCAGTGGTACCGTTTAGATAAGAAATTATAAGATGTATTTGAATTACTATCTATTGTTATTGCATGGATTGTGTCTGCAGGTTATCGCACCGCCAGCGTTATCATAGCTCTGACAGATGGAGAGTTGCATGAGGATCTCTTCTACTATGCTGAGAGAGAGGTCAGATAGCTGCACACTAATTAGTAAAACATGTGTCTGTGCACGCCACAAACCCAAGTACAACGGCGCCGCATTGCCATTTTTATCCCAAAGCTGTTTACTGCTAAGTAAAAGCTTTTCTGCAAACGGTGGAGGTGTGTCAGACGTTTGTGTGTGTGCACGTGCACATGTTGACACTGTTTGTCTATGTTGTGTCAAGTGGAAGTAATGTTGTCTTATTTTTGTTGTGACAGGCCAATCGATCGCGAAGTCTGGGTGCCACCGTTTACTGCGTAGGAGTGAAGGACTTCAATGAGACTCAGGTTCGTTAGTCTATATCTCAAAGACCTAAAGCATTTCACATTAATCCTATATAAGAAGACCCTACAGATTGGATATTTGAGTAAATACTGTAAGTGAGGTTAGCTAGGTTTGTATCGTTTCATCAAAAATGTGGGTTTATGGGGACTTTTTGATCCGGATACAGTGGGAAGTTGTTTCCGTGACATCATTGTGACTGAAACCGTAAATAAATGACTCTATATGCAGTGATGAGCAAGCTACTTGGAATGTAGTAAGCTAAGCTCCAAGTTACTCTCGATTAATATATATATATATATATATATATATATATAGTGTCCGAAAGTAAACACATAGGATTTTTTTTTTCCCTTCTTTTTTTTTTGTTTATTGAATTTTTGTTTATTTCTAGGGGTCCCCGCACCCAACTGTATGTACTGTATTTATTTTAGTTTGCCTTTTCTTTGGCCTTCTCCTATAATGTTATTCCTTTTCAATGCCTACAGTAAAAAAAATAGCATCTATCAATATCTTGACAAAAAAAAACAATGTGTGTGTTGTTTGGGAACAGTTGATAATGGTAATTTGTAGTAAAACTTTTAATGACTCAACTCACCTTAATGTGCGTTCCTAAATTTGTGTTGGACGTCTTAGAGCAGTGGTCCCCAAACTTTTTAACTCGGGGGCCGCATTGGGTTAAAAAAATTTGGCATGGGGGCGGGTTGTATATATATATATATATTCTGAACCCGATGATGTCACGTTATCGATGGGAAAATGCATTTTTAGACATTATGGTTTGCTTGGGCGGCTAGGAGACACCGAGAGTAACAAGCGGTAGAAAATGGATTAGAAAGGACAGATTTTAAAAAATTATAATTAAAAAAAATGAATCTTTTTTTTTTTTTTAACTTGGGACTTCCCGCGGGCCGGATTTTGGACGCTGGCGGGCCGTAGTTTGGGGACGCCTGTCTTAGATGAAGAGAGTAGTTATGATTTTGGTTTACAGAGTAAACAACTAAAAAATATGGTTTTGGGTGTTGCTTTCTCTAAACGCATACATTTGTCTAAATATGGCGAATATTATTATTATTGTGGGTTTCCTGGACATCGTTTTCATCAATAAAGGAAAAATCTAATCCGCGGGAAATAATCCCTCTGACATTTTCAAAAATGTTTCTTTTTTTTTTTGAGTCGTCAGCTTGAAGCGTTCTTCTGTCTCCGACTCCCTCGTCGTCATGTGACATGAATGATTGTCTGTTATGATTTTGCTCCCTGGTTTAATGACCCGCCTTATCTTGCCTCTGATTGGCCAGTTTCTGATGCGCCCTAACCTTAGCTAATTGTAACTCATCATATGAACCAACCAATCACCATGGATTTTCTCCGTATGTGTGGCTGTTCTTATTCATTCAGGTCATTATATTTTATCCGTATTTTTTATGGCCTGGATTCACAGTCCATTTTCTCTCTTTGTAGCTTGCAGCTTTGATGTAAGCTACCTCCCTAAATGGGTCTAAAAATAGCTACTCGTTCAAAAAGTGGGAAATGTCGTTAGCTACGTAGCTTCACTATTTGTATCTTGTTACTGCCCATCACAGTCTATATGGGGTTAAGAATACGTTTGCGGGAAAATTTCATATTGGCATTTTACATGCGCTTATTCACGCCAAACGGGGCCCCACACGAATTCCGGGGCCCTACGAAGAGCATGTGTTAGGAAGGGGCGTTGCAGATCTTAGCAAAAAAGCAAAGGTGGACTTGTTAAATATGACTGCACTACTTCAATATGTACAGAATGTTATCATGTGTCTTTAGTTACACAGTGGAGTACCACCAAAGTAATACACAAGTAGACTTAAATTTAGGTGCAAACTTTTTGTATAAATTGTGAATTTTGATTGCTTTCTTTTAGCTGGCCAAAATTGCGGACAGTAAGGACCATGTATTCCCTGTCAACGATGGATTTGAGGCTTTGCAAGGGGTCATTGACTCTGTAAGTATTCCCGCCTTGTTCACATGCGCACCTGAATGCAAATAAGTGACGTTCAGGGCACCCCCTGGCTAATTTGGGGCCTTACATTGAGGCCCTCCTCCTACCATAGCAAAACATTTTTACACTTTTTTTTATTTATGTGAAATGATTCTTAAACTTTTTAAGTCAAATTTATTATGAATATTCCATCCATCCATCCATCTTCTTCCGCTTATCCGAGGTCGGGTCGCGGGGGCAGCAGCCTAAGCAGAGAAGCCCAGACTTCCCTCTCCCCAGCCACTTCGTCCAGCTCTTCCCGTGGGACCCCGAGGCGTTCCCAGGCCAGCCGGGAGACATAGTCTTCCCAACGTGTCCTGGGTCTTCCCCGCGGCCTCCTACCGGTCGGACGTGCCCTAAACACCTCCCTAGGGAGGCGTTCGGGTGGCATCCTGACCAGATGCCCGAACCACCTCATCTGGCTCCTCTCGATGTGGAGGAGCAGCGGCTTTACTTTGAGCTCCTCCCGGATGGCAGAGCTTCTCACCCTATCTCTAAGGGAGAGCCCCGCCACCCGGCGGAGGAAACTAATTTCGGCCGCTTGTACCCGTGATCTTGTCCTTTTGGTCATAACCCAAAGCTCATGACCATAGGTGAGGATGGGAACATAGATCGACCGGTAAATTGAGAGCTTTGCCTTCCGGCTCAGCTCCTTCTTCACCACAACGGATCGATACAGCGTCCGCATTACTGAAGACGCCGCACCGATCCGCCTGTCGATCTCACGATCCACTCTTCCCCCACTCGTGAACAAGACTCCGAGGTACTTGAACTCCTCCACTTGGGGCAAGATCTCCTCCCCAACCCGGAGATGGCACTCCACCCTTTTCCGGGCGAGAACCATGGACTCGGACTTGGAGGTGCTGATTCTCATCCCAGTCGCTTCACACTCAGCTATATTATGGATTTATTTATATATATATATATATATATGTATATCCCATTTATACATTTTAGTATATATATATACAGTGTTTCCCACAGGACAGGCATCTATTTGTGGTGGTGTGGTCGGGGGGTGGGGGGTGGCGGCGGCAGCGGCGATGACCAAGAAGAACGCGGAGTTGGAATATAATTACAACATTTTATGTACATATTTATATACAGATTTGAACAATTAGTGATTCACTGAAATATATTTATTAATTGTGGTTCTTACAAAAAATATATCTTATAAAATATAAAAGCTAAAATGTCTCTTAAAGCTCTGCCCCTTTAATTAGTGAATACTAAATAATTTAACTTTAGCCTACTACTACAACCATATTATTTACCAGCAACATGAAGTGAAACAGAGGCAGAGGTGTCCTGCCACAGTCAGTCAACATCCTCCTCCTCCTCCTGCTGCTGCTGAACAGGTCGCACCTGTGGTCCGGACTGTAGGCCTACCTCCTCTCCAAGTCGAGCCCTTTTCGGCCGTTGAAAATATTTTTCTATACTCATCTGTGTGAAGGAGTGAACATCCAACATTAGAATTTATTACTAACGAGCAGAAGCGCCCTACGTACAGTGCCGTCTAACCTTAAGCAGCAGCAGCTCAACACATGCAGGGTTCAACGTTAAGGTTTTTTTCTACTTGCCTGACTTCTCAAATCTACTTGCCCCAATATTTTTACTTGTCCTGCCTAGGTTTTTTTCTGGCTGTGTAGTGCTCATGGCTTATATCTTACTAAAATTCTTCCCGTTGACTATTTACAACACTACGCAGTAATTATTATTATTATTATTATTATCTATAATTACATTTAAATGGCATTGCATACATGTAAAATTAAATGCTATTTCACATTATTTGACCAGTAGCAGTTACACTCATCTGAACAGGTCAGCCACCTGTTTAAAGCCCGATCACAGTTGAAATCTTGAAATGAAGGGCCTTTAATGGCCAAAACATTAACCTGGACAACATTTTAACAGCTGGTTGGCTCAGATTTTATTCTTTTCATTGCATTCACATGCTGCAGTGGACAGTGGACAATTTAGCTTCAGTCCACGTGTGTTTATTGACAACAGGGTTATAACCTGGACACGTTAGCTCGTCGGTGAAACGCTCGGTGAAATCGCGGATTAACGTTAAATATATGACGAGCCGCGAGCGATGCAGCTATAACCTATCTACCTATACCACCTGTAAAAATGAAGCAATGCTACCACGCTAGCAAGCGTTAGCTAGCCGGCTATGAGCCACCAAGCTGCTAACTATCGCCAAAAGGCACCATTTAAGTTGTTTTCCCCATGGCATCCTGGATCAAGGCTTTCAGCAGCTTTTGGACGTTTGAGGTAGAAACGTAGGAAGCGCCATCATTATGAAAAGTAGCCGGCGAGTATTTTGATCCCGTCCGTCCATCCGTCCCTCTTCTTCTTCTTCTTCTGGCCCACCAGGTGAATTAAGTGCTATTGGCGGAGTTACAATGCATAGTAGGCTACCGCCACCTACTGCACCGGAGGTGTAACTACAAGTAACATTCACAGACAGTCCCATTGCTTTTATGAGCGGTCGAGCGAGTCAAAAGCCGAAAAATCCATTTGTGGCGGACGTAATTCTTTCGTGGCGGGCCGCCACAAATAAATGAATGTGTGGGAAACACTGATATACATATATATATATATATATATATACACACACACACACACATACCGGTATATATATATATATATATATATATATATATATATATATAATAAATAGGGCTGTGTATCTTTGGGGACCTGACGATTCGATTCAGAATCGATTCTTGATTCAAAATTAATATTTCTCTAATAACATTGGGTGCCAGTTCTATGATTAACAACATTCCTCTATAATATAGACACACAACTCTGATAAATGTTTATATTACTCAAAAGAAAACTGGTTTTGTTTGATAAAATTCTACACAATCATTTAGTAAAGTCAAAAACATATAAGGCAACATGAGAAGTATCCCATACTTTTTATTTCTAAAGTAAATCTGTACAGCAGATATGGGCATCTACACTGAACAAAAATATAAACGAAACACTTTTGTTTTTGCCCCCATTTTTCATGAGTTAAACTCAAAGATCAAAATATTTTACTACATACACAAGACTTATTCCTCTTAAATGTTGTTCACAAATCTGTCTAAATCTGTGTTAGTGAGCATTTATTCTTTACCAAGATAATCCATCCCACCTAACAGGTGTGGCATATCAAGATGCTAATTAAACAGCATGATTATTACACAAGTGTGCCTTAGGCTGCCCACAATAAAAGGCCACTCTGAAATGTGCAGTTTTATCACACAGCACAAATGCCACAGATGTCGCAAGTTTTGAGGGCATGCTGACTGCAGTAATGTCCACCATTGCCCGTGAATTGAATGTTCATTTCTCTACCATAAGGCGTCTCCAAAGGCGTTTCAGAGAATTTAGCAGTACATCTATCCGGCCTCACAACCGCAGACCACGTGTAACCACACCAGACCAGGACCTCCTCATCCAGTAGGTGCACCTTCATGATCGTCTGAGACCAGCCACCTGTTGCAACAATTGGTTTGCATAACCAAATAATTTCTGCACAAACTGTAAAAAACCATCTCAGGGAAGCCCACCTGCATGCTCTTCGTCCTCATTGGGGTCTCGACCTAACTGTTCGTCGTCGTAACTGACTTGAGTGGGCAAATGCTCACATTTGATGGCGTCTGGCAAGTTGGAGAGGTGTTCTCTTCACCAATGAATTCAGGTTTTCACTGTTCAGGTCAGCTGGCAGACAGCGTGTATGGCGTCGTGTGGGAGAATGGTTTGATGGTGTCAATGGGGGTGGGGTTATGGTGTGGGCAGGCGTATGTTATGGACATCGAACGCAAGTACGTTTTATTGATGGCATTTTGAATGCACAGAGATACCGTGACGAGATCCTGAGGACCATTGTTGACAATGCACGGCCGCATGTTGCAAGAATCTGTACGCAATTACTGGAAGCTGAAAACATCCCAGTTCTTGCATGGCCAGCATACTCACCAAACATGTCACCCATTGAGCATGTTTGGGATGATGTGGATCGGCGTATATGACAGCGTTTTCCAGTTCCTGCTAAGATCCAGCAACTTTGCACAGCTGATGAAGAGGAGTGGACCAACCACAGGCCAACATCAACATGTTGGCCTATGCGAAGGAGATGTGTTGCACTGCGTGCGGCAAATGGCGGTCACACCAGATACTGACTGCTTTTCTGTACATTTCAGAGTGGTCTTTTATAGTGGGCAGCCGAAGGCACACCTGTGCAATAATCACGCTGTTTAATCAGCATCTTGGTATACCACACCTGTGAGGTGGGATGGATTATCTTGGCAAGGAAGAAATGCTCACTAACACAGCTTTAGACAGATTTGTGAACAATATTTGAGAGGAATAGGTCTTTTGTGTATATAGTAAACGTTTAACATCTTTGAGTTCAACTCATGGAAAATGGGAGCAAAAACAAAAGTGTTGCGTTTATATTTTTGTTCAGTATAAATCAACAATTTGATTTGCCTGAGTGGTTGAACAAGACAGATTAAAAAAATTAAAATAATAAAAATTGATTTTTTTTTATTTATCGATTATGAATCGTTACAAATAAGAATCACAATTTCTTTCGAAAATCTTTGTTTGACACCCCTAATAATAAATATTTTATATTAAACAATATAGTTTATATTATATAATAAGGATGTGAGGGGAAATGTGCCATTGTCCTCTTATTAGTGACATGTCAGGAAGGGGCTAGAAATATTTCATATGAAGCATCCGGTCATTCATTCATTTACATTTTACACACGCTTATTAATGCAAAACAGAACTCCCCACAGATCACGGAGTCCTTCGCAAAGCGCCTATAGGGGAGGCACGGCCCTGGTGACAAAAGCCACAGAGGCCCACAGGAAATTAACATGAAATATAATATAATGCCATTGATTACCTCATAGTTACACTCACCAGATAGCAAAGAGAACTTTGTAAGCTCTTCCATCCATGAAGCCAGGCCAGAAAATTCCAGAAAAAAAATTCTGTGACTTTCCTGTTTTTCATCAGCGGGGGCCATGTTTTGCAGAGCGGGATCAAACAGCTTACTAAGTCTCTTGTGACTTCACTGTTGTCAGGAAATGAAAAACAGTTTTGTCGTGACAACACACTTTTTTCAAAACCCATTTGAATTTCAGTGAGCATGCACGTTATTGTGGTGGCCAAGGACATTTAAAAACAGTTTGAGTCGCCGTATCAAATGTCTAAAGGTCAGTTATTATAAGCGCGATAATGATAAAATTCACCCTGTGATGAGAAACATTAGCATAAGAAAACATTGACGCAGCAAAAACACAGTGGAGAATGCCAATTGCCAAGTTTTTTTTTCTTCATTCAGGCGTTTTTTTGTCCTTAACGTCTTCAGATCCTGAAGAGGTCCTGCATTGAGATTCTGGCAGCTGAGCCCTCCAGTATCTGTGCAGGAGGTGAGGAAGCAGGATTGGACTGGGGGATGGGAGCGCTGAGCATCACACATTAAGATGTTTTAAAATACCAAATATGGAGGTGACAAATAGCGCACTTCTTTTCTCTTCCTCTAGAGTCCTTTCAGGTGGTGGTGAGAGGAAATGGATTCCTCCATGCCCGCAATGTTGATAAAGTCCTGTGTAGTTTTCGCATCAATGACACCGTTACCAAGAGTGAGTACAATTTGTTACTATCTGGACATGTTTATGTTTAAATGAAAAGTCTACCGCAAAGCTGGATTTCTATATGATCAAAGAAGGGTGCCATGCTGAGCTTACTGCAATTATGTCGTTTTAACATGATAATAAAGTGTGTGCAGCATGCAAAAAGGCCTTTAGGCAAAAACAGATTCCCCCACTGAACAGTGTTTAATTAAATAGTTAAAAGCACTTCCTATTAGGCACACCACCATTCTGCATGAGCTACTGCTGTGATTAAAAATCAACATCAAACATTTGTTGCTGAATCAGCCAAAATGCAAAAAGGTCTATTGTCCGCCGAGCTAACAGTGTTGACATGATATGGGCAAATCTATTGGGACACCACTAATAAACAATGGAAAAAAACATG
Source organism: Nerophis lumbriciformis (assembly GCF_033978685.3). Classification (NCBI taxonomy): domain Eukaryota; kingdom Metazoa; phylum Chordata; class Actinopteri; order Syngnathiformes; family Syngnathidae; genus Nerophis; species Nerophis lumbriciformis. Next base: position 29,554,799 of record NC_084559.2, on the reverse strand, counting down.
GAGTTCCCAAATGATGCATAAAGTGTAGAATGGTTCAAAATGTATTGGTAAAATGCATAATTATGGTTTAGGGGGAACTAAGAGGTCTAACCCAACCCCTGATTGATTGATTCATTGAAGAGCTTGTGGTAAAATGTTAATGAAATAAAGTTGGTGAGCAAGTACTTTTATTTGTTGAAAATACAATACAACAATATCTAATAATTGTACTGTATTTACTGTACACATCAACCGCAAGTATCAGTAGGGAGTCACCGTGCTTACTCAAATAATTCAAACAATAATACTATCAGTGTTGGTAAAATTACTTTTAAATAATAATTAATTATAGTTACTGACTGCTTTCCTTCCAAAAAGTAACCAAATTAGTAACGGAATGACCCGTTGAGAAAAGGGGCTGTTTGCAACATGCTCAAAGTTACACTTTTCAAACGAAAACTGTAACACAAACACCAGCGGCTAGCGCTATTGACAGTGTAACAATATCAACACAATATTGCATACATACACTACCGTAAGTTCCTTATAGAATTGTATTTTATAATAACATACATTTTTGGCCCTGCGATGAGGTGGCGACTTGTCCGTACTATTGACCACCTTCCGCCCAAATGCAGCTGGAATAGGCTCCAGAAGGGAATGGATGGATTGGACAACACACATTTGTTTGAGCAAAATCAAGTCAATAGTACACAATAACTACTGTATTTTTTGGACTATGAGGCGCACTTACAGTCCTTTCAATTTCTCAAAAATCAACAATGCGCCTTATAACCCGGTGCACCTAATGTACAGATTAATTGTGGAATGGAATGATATTAATTGTCATTGCACAAGTACAACGAAATGTAATTCTAGTTGTGCTTAATGACATCGAAGCAATTTTATGTGGTACATGGTGTAATTATAAGTGTGACCAGTAGATGGCAGTCACACAAAAGAGATACGTGTGGACTGCAGGTTGATGCCTGTTCAATAAACAATGCGAGCAGGTACCGACAAGCAAGCAACACCAAAACTTGAGACTATAGAACATTACACACAGCGCTCAAAAATATTGTCAAAATGTTTTAGTATGACTTTGGTAAGCTACCAAGCACCGCTTGATGGACTGTTTGAGCATTACGGCTACCGTAGTCAGACGCACTGTGCTACCACATATGGGTATTATTATAGTGTGTGTAAAAGGAACCAAAAATGGCACCTATTAGGAGACATATTATCTGGCATTTTGTTTTGCAGTATTACACAAAAACAACTTTTGTTACCTATTGGTACCTGCTGATGTGTATTTGGTCCAGAAAATGGGCCCGTGTCCACTATTGCAGTCCACACCGTAGTCAATAAGCTTCTTCTTTTTCCTCTATCCTCTTGTTGTGGTGCATTCATCCTTCGCTGTTGCCATTTTTAATATAAAGTAGTGTACAGTTTCAACTTATATCTGTCAGTAGACTCGCTATGGAAGCAATAAAAACTAGCGGTACAACAAAGATGGTGGGAGAAGACGCTGTCGACGTGGAGGCACATAAATAAGGCCGACAACACAAAAAGGAGCATCCTGAAGAGATGGTCAGAAAGCAGTTTGAAGATGGTCTGTAAAACATAATCTATGCAAAATGTTGACCAAAGACCCACCATTACATGTTATGTAGACCACAAGGAAGGGTTTTAGATGTAGAAAAATTACCTCTTATCATCCGGTGCACCTTATGTATGAAAATAGATTTGAATAGACCCGTTCACCGACACAGGTCCAAAAAAATACAGTAAACAAAAGCAAAAAACTATCTAATACTTAATGAAATCATTTGGTTTTTGCCCTCAAACCCCAATGACTTTTTTTCTGAGTTTGTAAACATACCAACAACAACAAAAAAGATTTTGAGAAATTTAAAATGTCAATCTATCATGCTATGTATCATTTACTGATACTAAACTTGGTATCATCATCATTGGTACTTTAACTTTAACACAATCGATTTCTTGATCTATCCGTCTTTCACTTACTTACGCTTGCCAGTGGCCGCTTATTTTATCCTCCCTCTCCCTAAACTCCTATTATTCTACTTGTTCATTTCCTGTTAATAGCTGCTATCTTTCTGCTGCTATAACGCACGTCCATCTTTGATTTTTTTGATTGATTGAGACTTTTATTAGTAGGTCTACACTTCTTAAACTTTACTACGTACTTAATTCTTCTGTTGTTTCAAGCAAGTAGTTTGCCTGCTCTTCCTCCGTGTGTAACATGTTTAGTCTCGTCCTTCAGTGTTAATACTTGAAAGAAATGTGTTTTATTTGCCGCAGTGGAGGATTGTTGACTTTGGTAAGCTGCTCCTCATAGTGTATGGATATACACAGTTAGCTGCTAGCCGCCTCAGTAGCAGCTATTTCTTCTAATCGGCGGACTGAGCAATGAAAATAGGAATCTGTTTGAAAATTAGAATGGTTTAAGGGAGAATCTGAATGCAAGACCCAGTTTCACATCGACACTAAATGCCCAACCCTATTCCTAACACAGACCACTATGAATATGCAGCATGGTTAGTACAGTATAGTATGATGCTGCCCATTATGTGGACTCGATTTCTGGCCAGTGCCTAAATCAAGTAGAGACCCCTGATGGTAGAAACTGAAAACACAAGTACTGTACATTATTAATATCCTCTAGGAGTTCTAGAAGTACTAGACCCTATGAAATTATTCATTTCGAGCTTATCTCTCCATTTAGCACAGAGTTTCAAGAGCAGATCAGCCACGACCCATGTGGTTCTGGTGTTGATTTCCTCAGTTCTGGGGTATGCTCGCCTCCTGCCAGGATAAACATCATCCTGGTCATGGTGCATGTTGAAGCTGCTTTCCTAAAAGCCAGCTGGACGTGGACAAGACCTAGATTTGCCTCAGTGTTGTTGAGGTTTTATTCAACTTTTTTATAAGGGTTAATGCCTCCATCCTATTGAAACCATTTGTTTTGACTTTGAGGAATCTCTCTTCTCAGAAGATCACTACTTTTCCGTGAACATGTTCCTGGAGTCTCCATTGCCTAACATTTGTCCTTTGAACATCACGACTTGTTGTTTAACAGCTGTGAACAAAACAATTTCAAATGGATAAACAGTAGAGTATTTGATGAGTTATTTTTGGCTCTTAAGATTTATTTTTTGTATCTCATTGATTAATCTGTCAAGAGAGGAATGTGTTGTTCATGTTTTCATAACACATTTACATCTGTGTTTCTAGTGGTGAAACCTTTGATAGTAGAAGATACATATCTTCTTTGTCCAGCACCAGTGCTTCAGGATGAGGGAATGTAAGATATCGCCTTTATTAAAATACATTTATCCCCCCTTCATGCCCAGTACTTCATTAGTATCATCAACATGACTACTTTTCTTTTTTCTTTTCCAGGGCAGCAAATCTTTATGTCAGTATGAACGAAGGTCTCAGTTTCATCTCCAGCTCGGTCACCATCACGACAGTGAGCTGCGTAAGTAACACCACTACAATACGTTTTTTTTTTTTTAAATCCGCTCTAAAAGTACACACACAAGCACAAACAAAATCAGACAGAACAATCAAAAGCATTTTTCCTATACAGTACCGTAGTAATAATATAAAGAATCAGTTCCAGGGTCAAACTGATACCATTGTTACATTTTTCAGAGTGATACAATGTTTAACTGTCATACAAGCATATAAATAAGGTGACCACTTTTGATATTTAGACATACAATAATAATACAGTAGTATTTAAATTTAGGAGCTTACTTGGTTCTGTGACGGCTCGCTTGACTAAAAACACTTGCATCTTAAATCAATGTCTCCCATTGAAATGAATTGAAATCAATTTCGTTGGTACGTGTAACATGCCTTTTAAAAATGAAAAACAAACTTTTAGATAATAACTATTGTATAAAAACAATACCAAAGAATATACTACTAACAACTACAGTAGTTTTGTGAAGAAATGTAATAATAATGTACAGCATTAGAGAGCTTGGAGAGTGGAATTCTACAATATCTCCTTCCAGCTGCTTTTTTGTCAAACACAATATCGGCAGCTTTTCCATATTTTCATGGATAAATGTCCGCCATGTAGATATTATTTCATCATTCTTGGCTGGCGTTAGACTCATTCAGCTTCAGCATGGTGCAGACTAGCAAGTTTTTGATTAATTATTTATTTAATTAAATAAATATAATAAATTTCTTCTCAGCACTGTCCTTCACACTCACTTTCTTCCTTCCCGTGGTTGAAGAATAAAGTTATGTCCATCTCTAGCTATAAGCTAAATTTGGCGAGTATGACCAGATGTTTTGAGCGGATCTCACGTGGGTTCACCGTGACATTTGATTTTTGATCAGATTTTTGCTTGCAACTTAAAGCATAACAATTAACTGAGACACAGCTTTTATCTCAAAACACACTTAAGTTGAGGTACCATTACACACAAGTTTGTAATGACAAAAAATAGTGATCCTCGATATTGACTTGCTTACCAATGCGGTATCCGGTATTTTTTTCTAGCTAATAAATATCGGTCAGTCAATATTATTAAAAACATATTGTAAATGTAATTTGCATTGCATCTAATTTTTTAACATTCTTACCAATCAAACAACAAATAGTATACACCATATGTTGCTTATGATGAAGTTAAAGTCTTACTGCTTTGGGTGTTGGAATGCACTTCAATTTACAAGGTAATCCTTTGATGCTTTCTAAAAATTCTGGTCAAATTATAAAACTAGGAGGAGTTCAGACGTTTCGTTGCATCTATTCTAACACACGAGCACTAACTAATAAACAATGAAGTAGTGTACAGTCTATGCCAACAAGGCAATGCAGATTTGTCTTTTCTCTATTAAACTTGGTATATTCTTGGCATTGATTGATTGATTGAATTATTTATTTCAAACCTGCACAGTACAACAACACACACTTTTTTTAAAAAAACATTTTGGCAGGGACATTTATGCAAGGCTTGAAAAGGGGTTGGATGAAGCAGATGCTTATAATATCCCAACCCCTCTCACTCATTCCACATTTAACATCAACAATATAATACAAGAACAATACTATACAAACAAAAACAAGAAAAGCTCCTGTACACTAACAATACAATAGTACCACTGTTACTATAAAACAAGACAAGACGAGACAAAACACACACACACACACACACACACAGACACACACACACACACACACACACACACACACACACACACACACACACACACACACACACACACACACACACACACACACACACACACACACACACACACACACACACACACACACACACACACACAGGCCCAAACACTCTCTGACCATACACCTCTCTCCCATCGCTCTGTGCTGAGGGCATCACTCTCTTTCCTCCTCGTACTTCTTCAGTACTTCTTTTTTAAACAGTCTTTTAAATGTAATCATGTTAGAACAGGTTTTTAACTCGTCCTCTAAGATGTTCCACAGACTGACTCCACGCACTGAAATGCACATTGATTTTAAAGTTGTTCTAAATTTAGGCAAATATAATTTGTTGTTTCCTCTTAGACTGTAACTATGATGAGCATCTCTATCCTGGAATAGGTTTTGTATATTGGATGGTAGAGAGTTTTGGGATGCCCTAAACATAATTTGAGCAGTTTTAAAATTGATCACATCGTGCAGTTTAAGTTGCTTTAACTCCATGATGACATTACTTTTTTTAATTGTATATATGACATTATAAAAGGTCATATGTAGACTTGTTCCTGCATGCATGGCTATTGCAGCTGGCAGCAGATCACATGACCACCAAACAACTGTACCCCTCATTTAACAAAAAGATGTTGTGGGTGAATGTAGGGGTGACACCCAAAACACCCCAGAGACTTTTCGATAGACTTCCCCATTGTGTGTGTTCCATCCAGTTCTTCCTGACCCTAAGCGAAAAGCATCTGGACCTCCTCAGTTGATCATGTGCATGTTGTTTATGTAGCTTGACTCCAAATGAAGAAAACATGGCTGCCACAAAGGAAGTTTGGCTATATGTGGTTACAGAAATCTAGTAATATGCTATTCGGTGGTTTACAGTGTTTATGTCCAAAAGTCACACTACAATTTCCAATCATGTCCATGAAAAATGACATGGTGGTACTTAATGTTGGATTCAATGACAACAGTAAATGGTTTGATGCTCTGTGTTTACATGTTACAGTCTGATGGGTCCATCCTGGCCATCACTCTGCTCATCCTCATGCTGCTTCTCATCTTGGCTCTACTATGGTGGTTCTGGCCCCTCTGCTGCACTGTGGTAAGTCCCATCCCTTTTCCCTTACGTTCATGTATTTGAACCGGACCACCGCATATATACATAACATACTTTTGGACCGCCATGAATAGATTTTACCTCACCTACTTGCCTTCACTCATAAACACATTATGATGGGACCAGGGTAGTACAGTACCGTGGTACTAATGAATTAAAAAAGGTAATATATTATGATGGGACTATGGTTGTACGGTATAGTACCATGGCACTAATGAATTAAAAAAGATAATATATTGCATTTGAAAAATACGGGTACTTTATTTTCTTCCATGCGCCAGCTAATGGCACGCCGAGGCGCATGTCTCGAGTCAACGTCAACACACGTACAGACCAGTTGCAAGCAGAAACAGTGGGGAGACAAAAGAGGGAGAATGGACACATTTTGGCTTTAAAACTAACAATACAGATTGCGCTTTAAACATTAAACATTAGCTAGCAACTACTAGTCCACACAGTCTTGTAGTCTACCACACAGTCTATATATTTTTTTGTCTTGTCCCCAGAATTTCCCCTTGTCTTCAACCATGAAATATAGCCATTGGATGCATGTTTTGGAGTAATATACATTTTTAACAATTTGTTCAATGATATATTTTTTGTACGACATAACAAAATGAACAGAATGCAATAAATAACATTACATTGATTTTTTTTTATATTTTTTGTGTCCTGGCTGTGAATCAAACCATGTACGCTGGAAAAAAAATACTGCTACATAAGCTATTGCACTACCAGAAATCCCAAAAATGTAAGATGCATTTAAACTCCTCTTGTTTGGATTTCTTGTTTATGTTACGTGAATCATAGTGCTGTGTATCTCGCATATCTGACTGCTGCTGCGTGCTGTCATTCATTTTCACGTTGGCAAGAAGGCTGCGCCAGAAAGCCAATTATTGAGCTTGTGGGCGGTCTAACGTGGACCTGGGCATTTTTTTTGATTTGGGGGCCATATTGAGAGAAAACCATGTGGCTGGGAGCTAGTGTATCTGTGTATGAAATACTATATCGCTGTAAAAATCTGCTGTATGTGTACTTTGGTCCCTTTTTTCAGGCACACTAATACAAAAATAATGTCTGATATGCTTAGAACAACGGACCGCCTTAAAAAAACAAGATGGAATTTTACAGTTTTTTGACTGAATGACACACCCAGAATGCACATGATAATAAAGGATGTGGGCTTTGCAATGTTACTTATGAAGGATAACACACTGAATATTAATAACATATGAACGTGGCTCATCTTCTACTTATCAGACAACCTCTTTTACAATCAAGCAAAACGCAACAAAAATGGCAAAATATGAACGCAAAGGGTAATAAACAGCCTCTAATTTGATATATTATCACTTTTCCGCAGACCTTTGTTGTATAACTCTGCTTCCGCAGACAGTCTCTAACACCCGAGTCTCGGGCTGACTGCTCTGTAAACAAACCCCGCCCACTTTGCTTCATGCCTTTACTGCCTGGAGCTACTGTGATGTAGTCACTATGATTACTGTAACCAATTATTGTAATATTTTCTATAGTTCGAGGCTTATAGTAATTTAAAAATGACACTCTACATTCATAGTTTCGATGTGTAATGTCTAAAAAAATAATTTGGAAACATTCGGTGGGGCAGATTGAAAAGCTTAATGGGCCGTCTGGTTGAAAGGGACAAGCTTCAGTCTGAGCGTCCGTTTTCCGCCTGGCACAAGTGTTTGACTTGTCTTCATTCAATAGCATAACATTATTTTTGGACGTTAAAAAGTGCAGAGGACAAAAACAAGAAGACATGCACCCCGTGTGACCTCCCAAAATTATGTCCACGGCACCGCAGATTTAATATTTTCTTTCAATGGTAATGCACCTGAATAATTGGAATTTCTATGTGTAGAAAGAGAAACCTTACATAAGATGAAAAAATGTAGTTTTCTAAGTAAAATGATTTGTAAAGCGGAGAAATAAAACGTGTGTGGAACAAGACATCTGCATCAGCAACAAATTATCATGTCACGGTCAAATTCCTATCTTTCGCCCTTCAAAATCTAGTCTATTATTACCAGAGCTGGAAAGAGCTACACCAGCATGTCCAATTTTACAACGTGGCTCTTTTTACACTCTCCTTTGTGAATTCTGCTTGAAGAGCATGCATGCATGTTTGGGAAAACGATGCCGGGTTACCATGGAGAGTCATTCTTGCTCCAAGTTTTGGAGAAGAATGGAGGAAAATCACAAATGAGAAAAATCAGGGTCACGCAAATTTGCCAAGTGCACTTAATTTGTGTCGTTATTTGGTTTGAAATCAAGCTGACATCTCATGTGTGGACGGTAGGAATGAGAAAATAAACACACGCAATACGCGTTCATCCTATGCCCAGCAGACTAGACTGTACATGCAATGTGCTATTGTTGCTGCCAGGTGAATATGCTGATGCTGAAACGAGCATATCCAAAAGATGAGAAAATGATGAACGTATCACGTGTCACAGAGGATATTGCTGCATAAAAAATAAAGAAAATACTGCATTTTTGAAGCTCATACTTGCCAAAAAATGTGGAAAGCAGATTTCTAGGTCAGTGCATTGCTCATCTAAGTGGACAAAAGCATTTCCTCAGCCATGGGAGGAGACAACTAAGTTTTAAACATGCTTTCATGGTTTGATCTGCTCCAGCATCTTTCACATATGTGTTTATTCTCTCCCAGATCATCCATGAGCCGCCACCACCTATTGCAGAGGAGAGTTCGGTAGGAGCAGCACCCTCTTTTGACTCTTTAATGACTCATTTTGGACTTTCAGAGAGCTGCCAATGTTTATTTTATTCTGACATGTTAAACCTAAGTGACTTATCATTCACTGCCTCCCTGAAGTGAAAGTCTTCTTCAATGCGCTGGATTTTAACGCCTTTCAACATTAGCAGCGAAGGCTATTTTCCACATCATTCCAGTTGTATGTCTGAGTTCAATTTATTACTTGAAGTAAATATCCCTGCATTATGTTAGGAAGATCCAACAAGCCACTAAAATGCTGCAGAAAACACATTGCATTCATTTATGCTAATTATACTGTTTAGTCCAAAAGCTCCAAAACAACTGTGCTTATTAAAGCTTGGTCTACTTGACATGCTATTTAGCTTATTAAACAAAGACAAAGTACATTACAAGGAGGACATGTCATTAAAAAAAGGAAAAAGACAGGGAATCTATTAAAGAAACAATGCCTGCCGTCGCACAGATTTTCCTCTGGGCCACAACATTATGTATGTAAGACATCTATCTAAGATTATGATTGACACTGCTAAAGTGGTTTTATTGTTGCGATATAGTCAGTGGCCTAGTGGTTAGAGTGTCCGCCCTGAGATCGGTAGGTTGTGAGTTCAAACCTCGGCCGAGTCATACCAAAGGCTATAAAAATGGGACCCATTACCTCCCTGCTTGACACTCAGCATCAAGGGTTGGAATTGGGGGTTAAATCACCAAAAATGATTCCCAGGCGTGGCCACCGCTGCTGCTCACTGCTCTCCTCCCCTCCCAGGGGGTGATCAAGGGGATGGGTCAAATGCAGAGAATAATTTCGCCACACCTAGTGTGTGTGTGTGTGACAATCATTGGTACTTTAGAGTGGTACCTTGCCTTTAGGTATTTTTGAATTTGTTCCAAACGGTCTGACGAGGACTGAATTTTTTCAAAACAAAAACACAGTTTCCACAGGAAATAATGCAAATTCAATTAGTCCTTTCAAGACACCCAACGATATTAACACAAAACTAAATAATTGTAGTTCAAATTAAATAGATGAATGTCTATCATTACTTTTATCTTTCTTAAAGACTCTTGTTTTAGATACTTCTACAGGTTATTCCTTGAACTAAATAGTGTTACTCACCTTCTTTATTAAAGTGCTGCCATTTGCAACTTCCTTTGGCACTATGGTGGAAGCTCTACGCAATAGAAAAGTATTGAGACTACTGGTGTAACTGAAATAACTACATAGTCAACCAGTGATGGGGAGTGGAGCACAGGCTAACAGGCACATTTTGGGATAAAACAGGACCACCTGTTCAATTTGATGCATGTTTTCATTTGTACTAAAACATATTCATGATGAAGAAATTGCAAAAACAAAAATTTCAATATACCTGTAACTAAAATATTAATTTATAAACAAATTTTTTTAACATAACGGTAATTAAAACATACATTTGTAAACCTTACCAGCTTATTGATTGATAAGCTTTTTGTTTGCTTTTGTGTATTGCTGCACCATGTTGAGGTCATTCGATAGTGCAGTTGTCTGTGGCTTTATATCAATATTTGCCAGTACTTATTTGACTGATTTTTTATTTTTTTTTAATTCTTATTTTATTTATTAAAAAAAAAAAAAATGGGTGGGGGAGAAGAGCATTTGATTTCTATTGGCTCCAACACCCCTTGCGACCCAGAGAGGTACAAGTGGTAGAAAATGGATGGATGTATTGTATTTCTGTTAACTGATTTGTCCCCCCCAAAAAAATTCAATAAACAAATGCTGAAAAAATAAAAACAAATGAACCTTACTAGATCAGCTCCAACTGGGGTTTTGAACCCAGTACCTTCCGCCTTTCAAGGCAGCCATTATGAATGAACACAAATCCTATAAAAATTGGTCACAAAAGTACCGTATTTTTCGGAGTATAAGTCGCACCGGAGTATAAGTCGCACCTGCCGAAAATGCATAATAAAAAAGGAAAAAAACATATATAAGTCACACTGGAGCCCGGCCAAACTATGAAAAAAACTGCGACTTATAGTCCGAAAAATACGGTACCACCGTATTCACTATTGTGGTTGTAGAAGTGCACTGAGTCCTTATTTGGCTACAAGAGAGAATGGAATATTAGAAACACTTAATAGTTTGATGCAATGCACTTCTACACTTCATTAGATTGCGAGCGTGTACTGTGCCTAATATTGTGGCCAGTGTGGTTTGCTTTGCGTTATATGAGAAAAGTCAAATCTGTAGAACTTTTAGGAGCACAATGTATGAAGCCTGTGACATGTCTCATTTAAAGCCCCTAAATCAGATGTGCATCTGTCTCAATGTAATAGGATGATGAAGACGATGACACCCCAAAGAAGAAATGGCCCACAGTTGATGCTTCCTACTATGGAGGAAGAGGAGTTGGGGGAATCAAAAGGATGGAGGTGAGATGAAGTGAGATTTAAGAAGAAGGCTTTGATCACAATAACAGAATCTATAGGAACTAAATAAGTCCTCTCTGTCAGGTTCGCTGGGGTGAGAAAGGCTCCACTGAAGAAGGAGCAAAGCTGGAGAAAGCCAAAAACGCCAAAGTAAAGATGCCTGAGCAGGATTACGTGCAGACACCCACGCGGGTTCTTAACAATGGCATGCACAAACCCCTGGGGACCCACAAGTGGTACTCTCCTATCCAGGTATAAGAAGACTCTGACAGAACATGTTGTGTTAACTCTTATAAGTGTACAGCCTACTCTAAACAGTAGAATTGTTTGGTACATACCGTGTGTATATCGTCAAGGCAGATCATTTTAATTTAATTGGAAAATCCTTCATAGAGTGCATACCCATCATAATAAAAAGGTTCCTAAATATATTAAAAACTGCAGAGGAAAATGCACACAAAAACTGAGGTAATACATAATTATGATGGGTTTATATTGTTGGTTTTTCAATTATTTAGGTACTCAAAAGCCAAAGTTTGCATGTATTCTGCCTATAGCACAAGTCTATTACAATATCTGCAAGTTAATTAGCTGCAGGGCATGTAAGTGACAGCATCACAAAGAGTGATGCGAATTGTAAATACAGGTCAATATGGGCCTGATCTACTAAAGGTTTCAATGTATAAAAAACACAAGAAAACTTGACAAAGCTGATCCATTAAGCTTGTGTCGAGGGTCGTGTCTCTTAAATGAGAAAACCAATGAGGGCAATCCATTTAGCCTCTTTGTCTTCATCTGTATGCAGAATATTTGTTGATTATCAGATTGCCCAGAGTACTGATGAAAATATAATCATTAGTCACCTAAAATGGAATTTATCAAGCCTGTAAACTGTTTTTGCATCTATATTCAGCGTGTTTAGAAGGTACGTACAAACTGGCACAGTTACGCACAAATGACTGAGGCCATTGTGGCGCGAAGGGAAGCGTTGGATGCAATGACAGACGACGTAGAGCAACAACGCTCCGCCTGTGTGCATGTCGATATACCTGGACTGTCAGAAATAAAAAAATATAATACATATTGTCTATTCAGCAATGCAATTTTTGAGCTACTGGCTGGCACCAAAACAAATCAATATATCTTCTATATGAAAATAATGTCTTTAACACTGAAGTTAGTAACAGCATCTCCCAGAGTGCACCGTTGGTGTGCTAAAAAGTTGGTTCTGTTGTCTACGTCACTCTGGAAGAGCGCTTTTATATCCCAAGGAAAGGTAGCGCAGATTCCAGTTGAATGCTTCATGTTCCACAACATAGCCAAACACCACAGACTCAAATGTGATGCCATCAATGTGGAGGTAAGCTTTCTCCATGGTGACACGCAAAATCTTCATCTAAATCAGACGGTCAGCACCACTTTTGCATTTGTTATTAATTGTGCACACATTAAACAGTAAATCACTATTAGGGTTACTCTACTAATAGTACATTATGTGTATTTTTTTCATTCAGCACTTGTCATTTAGGACCTTAGTAGGTCAGGCACACAATTATGCCAGCATAGAGTTAAAGAGAGTAACACTTCCCATTTAGCCAGAAGGAGATAGCTAATAGAAACCAGACCTTTGATAAACGGACCTCTAGGGAACGAGGCTGCAAGACTAGCATTTTTGTGAGAAACCAACAGCTGTATTGCTGGCCGTTATACTCAAAGTATTTGCTTTGTTTAAAAAGTTTGGGTTTGAGATATTCTGTTTCAGGGACTATATTTGCTAATATGAAAAATCAAGCATTACAATATTTGCATGTCATTATGATCAAATTTAATCTTGTTTTTTTTCTTTTTATAGAGCAAGTTGGATGCATTGTGGGCCTTTTTAAGAAAAGGCTACAATCGTGTGTCTGTAATGAGACCTCACCCAGGTGACAAGGTAAGAATATCCCAAAAATACCAGTAAAGTCAATCAGTGCAAGCAGGTAATATGACAATTTCACTGCTGACGTGAGGATCATAGCTTTAAATTAGCATTGTCTAAGAAGGAGGTATTATTGTACTACTAAATGTTGAGAGTGCACAGGGATCCTCTGGGAAAAAATGGTGGGGTGAGTTAGACAGCACATAACATCTGGCTGCTATGCAAAGCAATGAAAAGACGTCTGCTGAAGTCATCATAGGAAAAAGGCAATTGTTATTCCTGAAGGACCAGCTGTGCAGGGGGGATAACATTGCACTGAACTGTTGGCAAACAACATGCCATGTAAGAGTGTGGCATCTGTTCAAATGCACTAAAATACTGCAATACAACGTGACTCTAATGTGACGTAAACAAGTGCATTATGTTTGAACTAGAATGGCCTACTATTGCACTGTTCTAGTGTTTCTATGTAAGCAGGCTACTTCCGATAATGACATATTTGTGTCATACCATTTTTGATTCTGGGGTTTATGAGTCAAACTACTAACAATTACAATAGGATTCAGATTGAACTGTTAACAAAAGGAGAACCAAATTACAAAGTGCCATATTTTTTTGTTTTGTCTGTTTGTAAGCTAGCAGCTTACTTCCTGGTTCATGGAAAAAGATGTAAACATTATGATCATACCTGTCAACATTTGCATTTGTAGACATACTGGGACCCACACTATTAATAATGTATATCAATGAAATATGTAAAGTATCAACACTGCTGAAGTTCATCCTCTTTGCTGACGACACAACCATTACATGTGCAGGTGACGACGTTAAGCAACTTCTGGCCTCTGTAACTGAGGAGATGATCAAGTTAAAAACTTGGTTTAATACCAACAAATTGTCTCTCAATTTAAAGAAGACCAAAATCATGCTCTTTAGCAATCGCAAAAGTGAAATACCCATCAGGATTGTTATTAATGATACACCAATAGAATATGTTCAACAAAATTCATTCTTAGGAGTGGTAATAGATGAAAATATATCATGGAAGCCTCATATAAATTACCTGAGGACAAAAGTTGCTAAATGTGTTGGAATGATGAGGAGATCATGTCATTTATTGAACACCAATGCTCTGCTTTTATTGTATCGTTCATTTATTATGTCATATCTAAACTATTGTGTTGAAGTCTGGGGAAATTGTTATAAATCCCATCTACAGCCTTTAGTCACTCTGCAGAAAAAGGCCATTAGGATTGTGTCCAATGTTCACTACTTACATCATTCAAATCCACTATTCATGGAGTTAAAGCAACTTAAACTGCACGATGTGATCAATTTTAAAACTGCTCAAATTATGTTTAGGGCATCCCAAAACTCTCTACCATCCAATATACAAAACCTATTCCAGGATAGAGATGCTCATCATAGTTACAGTCTAAGAGGAAACAACAAATTATATTTGCCTAAATTTAGAACAACTTTAAAATCAATGTGCATTTCAGTGCGTGGAGTCAGTCTGTGGAACAACTTAGGGGACGAGTTAAAAACCTGTTCTAACATGATTACATTTAAAAGACTGTTTAAAAAAGAAGTACTGAAGAAGTACGAGGAGGAAAGAGAGTGATGCCCTCAGCACAGAGCGATGGGAAGAGGTGTATGGTCAGAGAGTGTTTGGGCCTGTGTGTGTGTGTGTGTGCGTGTGCGTGTGTGTGTGTGTGTGTGTGTGTGTGTGTGTGTGTGTGTGTGTGTGTGTGTGTGTGTGTGTGTGTGTTTTGTCTCGTCTTGTCTTGTTTTATAGTAACAGTGGTACTATTGTATTGTTAGTGTACAGGAGCTTTTCTTCTTTTTGTTTGTATAGTATTGTTCTTGTATTATATTGTTTATGTTAAATGTGGAATGAGTGAGAGGGGTTGGGATATTATAAGCATCTGCTTCATCCAACCCCTTTTCAAGCCTTGCATAAATGTCCCTGCCAAAATGTTTAAAAAAAAAAGTGTGTGTTGTTGTACTGTGCAGGTTTGAAATAAATAATTCAATCAATTCAATCAATTTTCCAAAAAATAAGTGAAATCCCTTTTTTTGGAAAGACCCACTACCCACTGCCAATGTGGTGGAGCAATGTGGTGTAATGCGGTGTCCTATCAGATTGCTGTGGCTCAAACGTGTTTACCGACACCATTGTCACCTACGGTACGGCAGAGAAATGTTTTGGGTTTTTTAAGAATACAGGACATTTACAAGAATAACTGGTAGGGGGTTTCATGTAAATGCGTTAAATATCTTATGCACTTTGCAAGTACATAACAAACAGCAAAAAAAAGTCTTGCCTTTTCACGTCTGCTATTAACTTAGGCGTAAGAACATGTACAACACAGTCCCTATAGGATCTCGCTATGTTGCGATTCCGCCAATTCACGACAATTCAAACAATCCCTGCAGTGTCTCTACACATTTTGCCCTATGCAAGGCAACTGTCTAACCAATCAAATGTCTCGCTGCATCGCACCACAGCTTCACTTCCTTGTTTACATTGACAAAGATCCATTCATTTTCTTATCAATTACTCGTCATTCACAACAAGAATCACCGTGTTCTCATCGAAAGTGTGAGGAAACTACATGCAAAATTACTTACCGGTATATCAATTGTCTTTTAAAATGTAAATTTGACGGTAGTTCGTGTAAACCTAGAGGTATCGACTCGATGATTATCGGTTTGATAATAAAAAAAAAATATATTATTGTATATTTATTTGCACCCCTAATATTCATAAGGCAGCCTTAGGTGGTGTTTGTTTCAAAAACTATGCACGCATGTGTGTGAATTAGTCACATGTGTAAACAAGCCAGAAAATGGAGCTTAAATACACTAAGCCTAAATGTACACTTTATGAATAAAGAAGATAATGAAAATAACTTAATCTGCATATGTACACCCTTCAACCATTTTTACTACAGTACATTTTTTTTCAAAAGGAAAATACTAAAATACATATAAAGCTTGGATATTCTTTAGTCAATGTACAGTTAATATACAAAGTTATTTTTCTATAGTAATGTCCTTTAAGATCATTTGTATTGTTTACTCCTCTTTGGCATACATTGTTTTAACTGTGAAAGTTGTATTTTTTTTTTCTTATGTGAAGGCTGATATATTACTTTTAGTCTTTTAATTGCAGTAATGCATGTGTACTTTGTTGCGACTGAATACATCCTATTTTGCAAATTTTTTTTTCATCTTGGTCAGTTGCTTTTCTCAGTATTTTTGTTTATATGTGTTCATTAATTACTTTTTCTTCAGCAATTGTCCCTTTTATGGTTACAGAGTTAAAATCACGATGTATTGCAACTTTCCCTTTCTCCCAAAATGTAATTGCAACAAACACTTAAAAAAACCCTGCACTTTCCATTGCAATTTTTGGGAACAACTTCTGCATATTCAAGAATCTCAAAAACGGCTGGTGAGATTCTAGGGGCACTGCAACATTGCTGTCGATGTTCAAAATGTTCAAAAATGTTTAATATTAAAATAGCGCATATATTGTTAGATTTGTAACTGGCTGCGATGGTGGGGGAGGATGCCGGACAGACCTGGCAGGCCCAAACGCGTTGTGAGGGTCTGCTGGGAACGTCTGGCAGAGTCTCCTGTCAGAGAGAGTTTCAATTCCCACCTCCGGAAGAACTTTGAACATGGCACGAGGGAGGTGCTGGACATTGAGTCTGAGTGGACCATGTTCCGCACCTCTATTGTCGAAGCGGCTGATTGGAGCTGTGGCCGCAAGGTAGTTGGTGCCTGTCGTGGCGGTAATCCTAGAACCCGTTGGTGGACACCGGCGGTGAGGGATGCCGTCAAGCTGAAGAAGGAGTCCTATCGGGTTCTTTTGGCTCATACGACTCCGGAGGCAGCTGACAGCGGTCGCGGAGGCAAAAACTCGGACATGGGAGGAGTTTGGGGAAGCCATGGAAAACGACTTCCGGATGGCTTCGAAGCGATTCTGGACCACCATCCGCCGCCTCAGGAGGGTGAAGCAGTGCACTGTCAACACCCTGTATGGTGCGGATGGTGTTCTGCTGACCTCGACTGCGGATGTTGTGGATCGGTGGAGGGCATACTTCGAAGACCTCCACAATCCCACCAACACGTCTTCCTATGAGGAAGCAGTGCCTGGGGAATCTGTGGTGGGCTCTCCTATTTCTGGGGCTGAGGTTGCTGAGGTAGTTAAAAAGCTCCTCGGTGGCAAGGCCCCGGGGGTGGATGAGATCCGCCCGGAGTTCCTTAGGGCTCTGGATGCTGTGGGGCTGTCTTGGTTGACAAGACTCTGCAGCATCGCATGGACATCGGGGGCGGTACCTCTGGATTGGCAGACCGGGGTGGTGGTTCCTCTCTTTAAGAAGGGGAACCGGAGGGTGTGTTCCAACTATCACAATCCTCAGCCTTCCCGGTAAGGTTTATTCAGGTGTACTGGAGAGGAGGCTACGCCGGATAGTCGAACCTTGGATTCAGGAGGAACAGTGTGGTTTTCGTCCTGGTCGTGGAACTGTGGACCAGCTCTATATTCTCGGCAGGGTCCTTGAGGGTGCATGGGAGTTTGCCCAACCAGTCTACATGTGCTTTGTGGACTTGGAGAAGGCAATCGACCGTGTCCCTCGGGAGGTCCTGTGGGGAGTGCTCAGAGAGTATGGGGTATCGGACTGTCTGATTGTGGCTGTCCGCTCCCTGTACGATCAGTGTCAGAGCTTGGTCCGCATTGCCGGCAGTAAGTTGGACACGTTTCCAGTGAGGGTTGGACTCCGCCAAGGCTGCCCTTTGTCACCGATTCTGTTCATAACTTTTATGGACAGAATTTCTAGGCGCAGTCAAGGCGTTCAGGGGATCCGGTTTGGTGGCTGCAGGATTAGGTCTCTGCTTTTTGCAGATGATGTGGTCCTGATGGCTTCATCTGGCCAGGATCTTCAGCTCTCACTGGATCGGTTCGCAGCCGAGTGTGAAGCGACTGGGATGAGAATCAGCACCTACAAATCCGAGTCCATGGTTCTCGCCCGGAAAAGGGTGGAGTGCCATCACCGGGTTGGGGAGGAGACCCTGCCCCAAGTGGAGGAGTTCAAGTACCTAGGAGTCTTGTTCACGAGTGGGGGAAGAGTGGATTGTGAGATCGACAGGCGGATCAGTGCGGCGTCTTCAGTAACGCGGACGCTGTATCGATCCGTTGTGGTGAAGAAGGAGCTGAGCCGGAAGGCAAAGCTCTCAATTTACCGGTCGATCTACGTTCCCATCCTCACCTATGGTCATGAGCTTTGGGTTATGACCGAAACGACAAGATCACGGGTACAGGCGGCCGAAATGAGTTTCCTCCGCCGGGTGGCGGGGCTCTCCCTTAGAGATAGGGTGAGAAGCTCTGCCATCCGGGAGGAGCTCAAAGTAAAGCCGCTGCTCCTCCACATCGAGAGGAGCCAGATGAGGTGGTTCGGGCATTTGGTCAGGATGTCACCTGAACGCCTCCCTAGGGAGGTGTTTAGGGCACGTCCAACCGGTAGGAGGCCACGGGGAAGACCCAGGACACGTTGGGAAGACTATGTCTCCCGGCTGGCCTGGGAACGCCTCGGGATCCCCCGGGAAGAGCTGGGCGAAGTGGCTGAGGAGAGGAGAGTCTGGGTTTCCCTGCTTAGGCTGCTGCCCCCGCGACCCGACCTCGGATAAGCGGAAGAAGATGGATGGATATTGTTAGATTTGTTCAAATCTGGTGCTTCTTAAAATCAAAACTATTTTAGAAAGGTTGCCGCAAAATTAGGCATTTTAGGCTGTGATAATCACAGGAAAAGCCAGAAAAATCCTGGTGGGACTGACTAATGCAAACTATAGCATGTTTAGCTTTTTAGCCTGATGTCAATAAATTCACAACTAACCCAGCTTGTGCTACAATGTATAAAGACAAATACATGTGAGCTTTAGCTATAGCAGCTGCTTTGATTGTTTTCACAAAGCTGTGTCAGGTGGCACACAACTGTGTTTACACTCCAGTGCGATTGGGATGATGGAACAATGTGAGTCATCGCTTCATCTCCAGTGTTTGTCTTTCAAGCCGCAAGGACAAGAGAGGCAAGGGCAGTGCCAAGTCTCAGCGGTCAAAATGTAATTTCTTATTTGGAAGTTGTTGTGGAGATCGCCACATGCAGAGAGATACTGTCTGCATGCGATACGTACACATCTTGTCCAAGTACTGTGGCAAAAAATGGCTGCAAATAAATGTTACATACGGCCTGATTTACTAAGACACAAACACCACACGGCAAACAGTGTGAGCAATCTATAAAATAGCTTGTAAAATTTGTGTGCGTGTTGTGTGTGATTCACTAAGACTGCAATTGTACAGTGGTGCAGACCGCCTTATTGAAATGACGATTTTGCGTGTACGACACAGGGCATCAGCAGAGACACTCTCATTTACTGCACATTCATGTTATCATGCTCCGACCTGTGGCTTTATGCTTTGTTTTCAAACATGTGCACACAAACCTTTAGTACATCAGGCCCATAGTGTTACTAGCAACTTGGACTTTAACTGAACCATTTTTGTAAGGCAAATCTAGAAACTACAGGAATATGTGTGGAAAATATTTCAAAACAACATTCTCACAACGATAACATGTCGGCAGATGTCGTTGAACAAACAAAATGTTCCACGACGTTACCTAGAAAGTACAAAATTATGCAACCAGTCAGAGTTTCCAAAAACACATTTTTCAACATTAAATCACAAGATTTGTCTGTGATGACTGGAAGATAATTTCGTAACATCATGCAAAAAGGTGCAGTGCCAAGTGAGGGATGTCACAACTTTAGAGTGCCGTCTGCTCACCATATTGGCCAAAACAGCCATTATTTTTACCTTTTTGAACATTTTCCCATAGTGCTTTCAACTTCATTACTGTGCAGCTGCAGCACATATGGGTTGTTGGGTGTGTTAAGTGCTCACACACAAATGCCCATGAGTCTAATTAACCTACACATTAACAGTTGTTATTTTTACATTTAGGCATTCAGTCCTCAAGTCAACCTAGTGAGTGAAGTCAGTGAGGGAAAATAGCAAACAGGTGTTTGACATTAACCTAAATAATATATTCACATGTCAAGTTTTTTTTAGCTGCAATTTTCACTTGAACTGTTTTAATACATCTCAAAATATGTTTGTGTTGAAAACCCACCACTTTATTTTAGGGCTTGAAAAAGTGACTAACAGTTTAAACATTATTATAAAGTAATGCAATTTTATCTGTATCAGGATATACTGAGTTTTTTGTTTTTAAGTAATTTTATTTAAATTGAATAATAATCAAATAAAATAACACAAATGTTTTGAGGTAATTTATTTCAATGGAGTACATATTTAAAGAAGTGAGGGGAATCCTAAAACATAATACATAGACATAAGACATGGAAGGCGGAATCGTGCACTTTCAGGTGTGACAATAAATGTGTATACTGACAAAAATATTAAACAGATATGATAGAAGAAAAGTAGAATGAACATTTGTGACAAATTATAATAGTAATAATGATTGTTCTATAGTTCTAATAAATGAAGGAGAAGAGAACAGAAAAAATGCTGGCAAACAGATTGATTCGGATATTTTTTTAAATGGAATATTATGATTTTTTTTACTTATAAGTGAGGGTATGAGAGCTTATTTGACACTTATCCTATGGCGAGCCCATTCCGCAGTGAGCAGGCAGGGCCCGAGCCTCCACCAGCACACACTACAAATAACGACAAATAATTTTGGTCAATAATTTTAAATGTAGTTGTGTAGTAGTAGTGGAAAGTCACAGGTTGACCTTAAATTTGTTCAGAGTTGGATTTTTTTCTCATAGGAAATTATAAAAAACAGAACTTTTCCTATGAAAATGGAAATGAGCTGATCCATGGTCAAACAGTCGCCATCAACTTTTAATAAATGTCTCCTATTATGCAGAAATGGCATTTCAATTATGTTGTGTCCTTAGAGCCGATAGAGGACCATATATCGCATTTTTTGGATGAATTCCAAATTGTAGCACCTCAGGGACTTTTGACCTAAATGTTCCACAACTTTTGATTGTCAGTCATTGCAGCATACTTGCCAACCCTCCCGGATTTTCCGGCAGACTCCCGAAATTCAGCGCCTCTCCCGAAAACCTCTCGGGACACATTTTCTCCCGAAAATCTCCCGAAATTCAGGCGGACCTGGAGGCCACGCCCCCTCCAGCTCCATGCGGACCTAGAGGGTCCGCATGGAGCAATGTTGTTGTAATATATTGAGTTGGAGGCAATAAACAGGCGAGAGGATGAAGTACGTCTCTTTACTGTAGACTTCAGAACAGACTCACACACTTGACGTCAGGTGCGCAACACCACGTAAATCGTTGGCCAACCAAAAAGTAACCCCAGTACGCTATAGCCAACATTCACCAGGAGATGGCAACAGACAAACATAGATCACTCTATTACATTCCAGTCTCTCCATGTTTTCTCGCCATGGTAACATGTGATCCACATGCACTGTGCGCTGTCTCTGTCCTTCTTGAGATATATATATATATATATATATATATATATATATATATATATATATATATATAAGAAAATACTTCACTTTCAGTGAATTCTAGCTATATATATATATATATATATATTTATCATATATACTGTATATATATTTATTTTACTATATATATATATATATATATATATATATATATACAGTATATATATGTATATATATTTATATATATACATATATATATATACAGTATATATATATATATATTTATATATATATATATATATATATATATATAAATATATATATATATACTGTATATATATATGAAATACTTGACTTGGTGAATTCTAGCTGTAAATATACTCCTCCCCTCTTAGCCACGCCCCCAACCACGCCCCCGCCCCACCCCGACCACGCCCCCACCCCCCACCTCCCGAAATCGGAGGTCTCAAGGTTGGCAAGTATGCATTGCAGACATAATGCTAAGTTTGCACACCTTTGCTGGCTGTGCTATTTAAGTCATTAAAATTACACATGATATGAAACGTGGTAGTTTCTCTGACATAATATTGGCGTAACAGTTGCAGAGGTGCTCAGGTGTTAAAAAGACCACATGGTGGAAAAAAACGTGAAACAATGCCAATACACTATATCTTCAGCATTTTTATATGGCAACTCTATGTGACTCTGTAGAAAACCATTATTAAATTTATGTTGTTAATGTTAAAGATGAGAACTTTACTTAAATGATAGGAAGACGACTGTTCCAAAGAAAACTCTAATAAAACTTCATGAAGCCGAAATACAAAAAATACAAAATTTAAAAAAATGCCTGAAAATATTTGTTGACATTGACATGTGGAGCAAAGAATTACCATCGGCATCATTCCTGACGTAATTTTGTGTTAAAGGGGTCATATTATAATTATTTTTCTACATTTAAAACACTTTCTTGTGGTCTACTTTAAATGTAATGGTGGTTCTCTGGTCCAAATTTTGCATGGATTATGTTTTACAGACCATCCTCAAGCCGCTATTTGACCGTTTTTTCAAGATACGCCGTTATGTGGGCGGTCTTATTTACGTCCCACCACTTTAACTGCGTCATCGTAGTTTTTATTGTGTCCATATCGAGTCTACTGATGGATATTAGTTAGATCTACATGCTACTTTGTTTTAGAAATGCCAACGGTGGAGGATGCAAGAGCATGTAGGAAAAAAAGAAGGATCTTATTGACACCAGTGTTAGACTACAATAGAAGACTGGCGCACAGCTCTTTGGGTAAATGTATACCATATATGGATATATTCGCTGAAGTCACCAATTAAAAAATACCTCACAAATTGGCTTTTTTGAAAGAACAATGAAGTAAGGCAAGATCTTGTTTATTTATTTATTTTTTTATATCACGGCCATGCCTCTGTGGTTTTATTTAAGATTTTCAGGACTTATACAGATCCCAAATACACAAAAACAGGTACCAATAGGTAAGAAAAGTTGGTTTTACATTATAGGTCCCTTCTGAATCAATTTGAATGACTAACATTTGACTAAAACTAAAATAATTTTTTGTCAAAATTGAGAACTGCTGTCAAAATTAGCACTGCAAATAAGAACAAATGCCAGCATACTGTTGGCGTGCGTCTGCATCAGGATAGTGGAAAAAGCTTCCTTAGGGTTTTGCAATAAACAAGCTGATCTGCTTGCAATTAGGAATCTCTTGTAAAAGCCTTGTTTTTATAACTTCCTCTAAATGAATACCGCTGCGGGACTGACAAACTCAATGTCAGGTTCCTGTAACTTGTCGTCTACTGTACTACAGTGCCCATTAGGATCAACTGTGTTTTTCTAAGTTGTATTAAGGAGATACGGGACTCACTAAAGCACGACATAGTGGGTCTAAAAA
The DNA here is from genome assembly GCF_033978685.3 of Nerophis lumbriciformis. Classification (NCBI taxonomy): domain Eukaryota; kingdom Metazoa; phylum Chordata; class Actinopteri; order Syngnathiformes; family Syngnathidae; genus Nerophis; species Nerophis lumbriciformis. The sequence continues at coordinate 29,530,950 of NC_084559.2, read as the reverse complement.
CAACAAAGTACATCTCAAAAGATATTACTACTTTTCGGCTGTAGCTACAGCACAATAACAACAATATGCACTTGTGAAGTTCAATGCTGGGTATACTTATTACTAGGGATGTCCGATAATGGCTTTTTGCCGATATCCGATATTCCGATATTGACCAAACCCTTAATTACCAATACCGATATCAACCGATACCGATATCAACCGATACCGATATATACAGTCGTGGAATTAACACATTATTATGCCTAATTTGGACAACCAGGTATGGTGAAGATAAGGTCCTTTTTAAAAAAAATAAAATAAATGAAATAAGATAAATAAATTAAAAACATTTTCTTGAATAAAAAAGAAAGTAAAACAGTATAAAAACAGTTACATAGAAACGAGTAATTAATGAAAACGAGTAAAATTAACTGTTAAAGGTTAGTACTATTAGTGGACCAGCAGCACGCACAATCATGTGTGCTTACGGACTGTATCCCTTGCAGACTGTATTGTTATATATTGATATATAATGTAGGAACCAGAATATTAATAACAGAAATAAACAACCCTTTTGTGTGAATGAGTGTAAATGGGGGAGGGAGGTTTTTTGGGTTGGTGCACTAATTGTAAGTGTATCTTGTGTTTTTTATGTTGATTTAATAAAAAAAAATAATAATAAAAAAAAAAACACGATACCGATAATAAAAAAAACGATACCGATAATTTCTGATATTACATTTTAAAGCATTTATCGGACATCTCTACTTATTACCAAATGAGGTTGTTACATTTAAGGTAACATAATAGTTTTAGTGTTTGAATGTGCAAACCCCAAAACCAGTGACGTTAGCACGTTGTGTAAATCGTAAATAAAAACAAAATACAATGATTTGCAAAACCTATATTCAATTGAATAGACTGCAAAGACAAGATACATAACGTTCGAACTGGAACATTTTGTTATTTTTTGCAAATATTAGCTCATTTGGAATTTAATGCCTGCAACATGTTTCAAAAAAACTGGCACAAGTGGCAAAAAAGACTGAAAAATGCTGAGGAATGCTCATCAAACACTTATTTGGAACATCCCACAGGTAAACAGGCTAATTGGGAACAGGTGGGTGCCATGATTGGGTATAAAAGCATCTTCCATGAAATGCTCATTCATTCACAAACAAGGATGGGGTGAAGGTCACCACTCACAAGCGTGAGCAAATTGTCGAACAGTTTAAGAACAACATTGCTCAACGACCTATTGCAAGGAATTTAGGGATTTCACCATCTACGGTCCGTAATATCATCAAAAGGTTCAGAGAATCTGGAGAAATCACTGCACGTAAGCGATGATATTACGAACCTTCGATCCCTCAGGCGGTACTGCATCAAAAAGTGAAATTAGTGTGTAAAGGATATCACCACATGAGCTCAGGAACACTTCAGAAAACCACTGTCAGTAATTACAGTTTGTCGCTACATCTGTAAGTGTCAGTTAAAACTCTAATATGTAATATAATAATATATAAGATGGACTGATGCAAAGTGGAAAAGTGTTCTGTGGTCTGACGAGTCCACATTTCAAATTGTTTTTGGAAACTGTGGACGTCGTGTTCTCCGGACCAAAGAGGAAAAAAAACATCTGGATTGTTATAGACGCAAAGTTCAAAAGTCAGCATATGTGATGGTATGAGGGTGTATTAGTGCCCAAGGCATGGGTAACTTACACATCTGTGAGGGCACCATTAATGCTGAAAGGTACATAAAGGTTTTGTAGCAACATATGTTGCCATCCAAGCAACGTTATCATGGACGCCCCTGCTTATTTCAGCAAGACAATGCCAAGCCACATGTTACAACAGTGTGGCTTCATAGTAAAAGAGTGCGGGTACTAGACTGGCCTGCCTGTAGTCCAGACCTGTCTCCCATTGAAAATGTGTGATGCAATATGAAGCCTAAAATACGACAACGGTACATCAAGAAAGAATGGGAAAGAATTCCACCTGAAAAGCTCAAAATTTGGCCTCTTCAGTTCCCAAAGGTTTACTGAGTGTTGTTAAAAGGAAAAGCCATGTAACACAGTGGTAAAAATGCCCCTTTGCCAACTTTTTTGCAATGCGTTGCTGCCATTAAATTCTAAGTTAATGACTATTTGCAAAAAAAAATTAAGTTTCTCAGTTCGAACATTAAATATCTTGTCTTTGCAGTCTATTCAATTGAATATAAGTTGAAAAGGATTTGCAAATATTTGTATTCCGTTTTTACTTACGAATTACACAACATGCCAACTTCACTGGTTTTAGGTTTTTTAATAAACATGTATAACTTAGGGTCCATACTTTGGAGAGAACAAATAGCGTGCTCATTTGTTTTCACTTTGCTAGTCACACTTTATTTGTTTGCCTAACTTGTAAGTTGGGTCATGTTGTTAGGGGAACACATCAGCTGTTATTGCAATGTATGAAGACTAGAGCATTCGGGGAGCACAGACCTCTACAAGGCCTCAACATGGGACAAATAAGATTTTCCATGTTGAATTTACATTACTGGATCAGGTCTGTTTCATACAGTACTTGATTGACATTACAGCCGCTGACCACTTAATAACACATGTCAAATCCATTCTAACTGGATGTGACTGAGATATGATTTTCACATTACAGTGTGGACGCCCCTTGAAGGAATATGCACAAATCATAAAAATATTCCAGGCTGTGTTGACAGGGAGTTCCAAACAAACAAAACGCCAATATTAAAATTTAAAAAACACATCCTTGACAAAGGTATTCCAAGAAATACAGGACATTTGCTTCATGATTTCTAGGTATCTGGTTGTAGTAAACACACAATAGCCCACACAAGATATATGTTGTCTTAAGAAAGACAACGTCAGCTAAACAATGACAAAACACTTTACAATATAGGGATGTAACAATTACAGATTTTGACTGTACAATTAAAGTCTGCTTAATAATCACAATTATTATGCATTGATTAATTTTAAAACAAAAAGATTTATAAAATCACAAACATTCCTTTAGGAATTTTTACAATACAATAAATATAAACAAAAAGTATTATTATAATAAATAAATACATTTATAATTGTATTATTATATTAAGACTAAGAGTAAACTTTATCGATAACTCAAATGTGGTGTTAATAACTGGAATTGCATATAATTAGAAGTTATATTAATTTTTACACTCGCTATATTAACTTACAATGCCTATAGTTTATTCAACACAGGAAGAAGCGATCTTTAAATAAAGCGCTTGTTGCTGTTTGTTTACACTAAACTGACCCAATGCTACGCTATTGATTGTAAGTGACAAGTTTAAACGTAACTCAATTCTTCATGAATTAACTCGCCACAACATAATTGAACTTGGTTATTACCGTATGTCTTGGTAATTTTTTTGGGTACGCGGAATGTTACCATACTGCCAACTTCAGCTTTTTTTGGGTGGGAATCAGAGTTTCCGCTCGATTACCAACATACCCGTGGTGGTGGGGGCCTGGTCAACACGACACCTTTATATGATTTGCATAATCTGCTATGGATCATCCATCCATACATTTTCTCACAGAGGGTACTGGAGCTTATCTGAGCTCCGGAACCCTGGACAAGTCGCCACCTCATGGCAGGGCCAATACAGATAGACAGACAACATTTACACTCACATTCTCACACTATATAATTTACAATAAAAATATACATAACATTTTATACATACATAGACATTTATACATAGATATAAAAACAATTGGTATCAACATTATTTTTCCTATATCGTTTTGCTCTATTTTTTAAATTGTTGCCTCTTACTGTACAATGTACGTTGTCGAGATTTTTTCAAGTTCCTTTTTCCTCCAGTCCTGTGTCACTTTTTCTTTATTAAAAAAGACAGGTGACAAATCTCGCATCTTTTCCTGGTGTTATTGGAGACAATACTGTACTAGTGTTTAGAGACTCTTCTGTCGCTCGATGTCCGCGGCCAACAGCGAAACAGCAGCGAACCTGACGTCGCACTTGCTTCGCACTGCTCCAGCATTTCTCTCCTCAAAAGCCGCCACTGTCCTCTTATTATCGCACATTGCACATTTTGTAGATTGCTGTACGCTGGTAAATCCCGGATATATTAAAGTAAGTCCACAGGGCATACATGCTGCCTCTATATATATATATATATATATATATATATATATATATATATATATATATATATAGATATATGTATATCTCTCTCTCTCTCTCTCTCTCTCTCTCTCTCTCTATATATATATATATATATATGTTGCGTGTCTGGGAGTGAAGCACAGAGACGGATATTTGTGCACAGGAGTTAATATGTGGAGGAATTCGGCTTGTTGTTAGCATTAGATTGGCAAAAAAAATTGTTTTAAGACCGTCGGACCTTGTGTGACTTCTTCACGTAAAAAACCCCACTCGTTTTTAAGGGGTAGCACCATTTATCTTGCCGTGGCGCACTGCCACCATTAGTTACATTAAGGGGGAACATGTTGCTGCTTTGTACTACTTCCATTTTTTAGCTTATGTAGCATTCTAGCGTGTCTCTGTATTGCTGTGTGTAAACACGTGCATCGCTGGTGTAAGCTTGTTTTCGTTCCATGTAGGTTGTGTCCAAAGAAACATACAAACATAATGTCTGTTTATAGCGAGGGAGGAGGACAGAAACACAATGTGTTGTGGAGCCTTTGCGATTAAATAATTGTGTTTTAAATCATGGTTAATAAAACTGGTCATCGTTGCAGCTCTATTCAATAACTATATTAAAAATGTAGAAACTACAAACCCTGTTTCCATATGTGTTGGGAAATTGTGTTAGATGTAAATATAAACAGAATACAATGATTTGCAAATCCTTTTCAACCCATATTCAATTGAATGCACTACAAAGACAAGATATTTGATGTTCAAACTCATAAACTTTTATTTTTTTTTTGCAAATAATAATTAACTTAGAATTTCATGGCTGCAACACGTGCCAAAGTAGTTGGGAAAGGGCATGTTCACCACTGTTACATCACCTTTTCTTTTAACAACACTCAATAAACGATTGGGAACTGAGGAAACTAATTGTTGAAGCTTTGAAAGTGGAATTCTTTCCCATTCTTGTTATATGTAGAGCTTCAGTCGTTCAACAGTCCGGGGTCTCCCCTGTCGTATTTTATGCTTCATAATGCGCCACACATTTTCGATGGGAGACAGGTCTGGACTGCAGGCGGACCAGGAAAGTACTCGCACTCTTTTTTTACGAAGCCACGCTGTTGTAACACATGCTGAATGTGGCTCGGCATTGTCTTGCTGAAATAAGCAGGGGCGTCCATGAAAAAGACGGCGCTTAGATGGCAGCATATGTTGTTCCAAAACCTGTATGTACCTTTCAGCATTAATGGTGCCTTCACAGATGTGTAAGTTACCCATGCCTTGGGCATTAATGCACCCCCATGCCATCACAGATGCTGGCTTTTGAACTTTGCGTCGATAACAGTCTGGATGGTTCGCTTCCCCTTTGGTCCGGATAACACGATGTCGAATATTTCCAAAAACAATTTGAAATGTGGACTCGTCAGATCACATAACGCTTTTCCACTTTGCATCAGTCCATCTTAGATGATCTCGGGCCCAGAGAAGCCGGCTGCGTTTCTGGATGTTGTTAAAAATGGCTTTCGCTTTGCATAGTAGAGCTTTAACTTGCACTTACAGATGTAGCGACAAACTGTATTTAGTGACAGTGGTTTTCTGAAGTGTTCCTGAGCCCATGTGGTGATATCCTTTAGAGATTGATGTCGGTTTTTGATACAGTGCCGTCTGAGGGATCAAAGGTCACGGCCATTCAATTTTGGTTTCCGGCCATGCCGCTTACGTGCAGTGATTTCTCCAGATTCTCTGAATCTTCTGATGATATTATGGACTGTAGATGTTGAAATCCCTAAATTTCTTGCAATTGCACTTTGAGAAACGTTGTTCTTAAACTGTTTGACTATTTGCTCACGCAGTTGTAGACAAAGGGGTGTACCTCGCCCCATCCTTTCTTGCGAAAGACTGAGCATTTTTTGGGAAGCTGTTTTTATACCCAATCATGACAGCCACCTGTTCCCAATTAGCCTGCACACCTGTGGGATGTTCCAAATAAGTGTTTGATGAGCATTCCTCAACTTTATCAGTATTTATTGCTACCTTTCCCAACTTATTTGTCATGTGTTGCTGGCATCAAATTCTAAAGTTAATGATTATTTGCAAAAAAAAAAAATGTTTATCAGTTTGAACATCAAATATGTTGTCATTGTAGCATATTCAACTGAATATGGGTTGAAAATGATTTGCAAATCATTGTATTCCGTTTATATTTACATCTAACACAATTTCCCAACTCATATGGTAATGGGGTTTGTACATAAACCATTACCCCAGAGGTGTTCAATTTTTTCCACCAAGCTTTTTGTCCAAAAAACCGAAGGATTAGGAGCCCACTTTGTACTTAGTAAATATTTGGGGGATTTTGTAAAAAGCTTAGACCAGTGAGTCTCAAACTAGTAGTCAAGGCTGACGACTGTACTGAAGCCCAGAGGCCCCACTCAATCAGGGGCCCCCGATTTTGAGGGCGAAATGCAATGATTGGTGTTCATAGCTCTCTCTCTCTCTCTCTGTCTCTCTATGTTGTTTTTTTCCTACTGCTGCGAGCAGGGTTTGACTCACATCGCCAGCGTGTAAGGCCAGCGTGTAAGACCAGCGTACTACTACTGAGCTAAAATTCAGGCAGTCTCCCGGATTGCTAGCACTGTACTTAAAATACACTGGCTTCTGTTACACTCGCACATACCTTCATGGGCCTTTCGCGAAGGAGATGTATTCATTAACAGAATTATTTGTAAAATGTGTGTTATTTCTGCATTGTTGCTCTTCTGTCGAGTGAAATCATGATTTATTTTGTGGTATGCCAAAGAAACATTTAATTAAATATCCAAACACAGTGTTACTGTTCAAAATGTTACAGTGGCTAAAAATATGAAATATACTTGTTAAATAAAACATCTGCCTTGTTTTAATGAATCTTTAGGCCTACAACGCTACTGTATTTTAATGTTGGTCATTATGGTGGTACTTGGAGAGCGTTTTCCAAGCTGGTACTAAAGTTTTAGAACCACTGGCTTAGACTATTGCCCTAAATCAGCTGGGATAGACTCCAGCTTACCTGGTACCCCAATGAGGACAAGCGGTATATAAAATGAATGGATGTCTAATATCTGGTGCACTTTGTCATTTCAGGGCAGATGCATGAACTTCATCCGTATGAAGTCTGCACCTCACTATCCACACTACAACCCGCACTCATCTCCCATCTACACCCCTCCCTGCAGGAGTCCACCTGCCCCACAGGGCACCCTGCCGCCAATTCCCACTAGTCCTCCATCATCCCCCATGTTCTCTGCTACCCTCCCCTTCTTGCCTCCAGCACCCTTTGACCCCTCTCCCTCCCCTCCCGTCACACCTCCCTATTACACCCCGCCTTCAAAACAGGCTCTGCCCCCCACCGCCTTGCACATATCGGCCGTGCCCGAGCTGCCGCCAACCCCTCCGCCGCCCCTCTCGCCTTCTGGGACCCTGCCACCCCTACCCCAAGGCCCCCCACCAGTCCGAGCCCTGCCCCCTGCTCGCCCCCCGCCGCGCCCTGGCCTGTAGTTCATAAAAAGAAAGTCCCGCCTACAAAAATGAGCACAAGAGAGCAAAGCCCAGCAGGCTGTGGCCTTCAAAGGACAATAAGGACCTGCTTACTGCTAGTTGCCTACACTGACTCTTCTTGCCCAACAGTGTGATGGATGCTCTGGTGTTTGAATTACAGTGCGGACACTCTAAACGTGTCAACTTCCTGTCTAGCAGAGGTATTGTGGAGTCAAAACAGACTTAGACGATATTCACATGTCTTTATATTATTGAAAGCTGAGCAATTTGCATGTCATATCGGTGCCTTCATTTCCCTTGTTACAGTATGTATGCCGTATTGCTGATTTCCATTTGGACTTTTAATCTTGGAAATTGGCTGAGTTTTCAGGTGAAAAGAGAGTGTCCTCATCATGTTCCTCACTGTGCTGATGCAGCAAAGATGTGAGTCACAGCTGGCCTCTTTTATTGCACGTCACAGTAAACATCCCAGGACTTGGACAATGTGACATTTGGCACATTGATGTTCAACTCTGCAATCACAGATGCAATCCTTCTATCAAGATGTGGAGAGAAATGGACTGGAATCAGGGGAAAAAAAAGACTTACTTACAGCTTTTACCATTTGAAAGTGCCTCAAACATACATCATGTGCTGCTTATCTATTTGGAAAAGGGCTTCTTCCTTCTATCACGTGACAGTGCAGAAATGTAAGGAGGGTACAAAGCCTTCAAGTGTGCTCGCTTATTGGTAAGAACCACGAACAAGTACAAAACTGCATCTAGGAGATACAAACATGCTGAGCCCCACCCTTACAATAACTCACAAATACACAAACAGTACACCCCTTACATTTCAGCAACCATTGTGTTTCAGTATATCTTCTCAAAGGCCAGTTCTAAAGGAGTGAAAGTTCTCCTGGGAGCCAGAATGCTCTCTGGTGGACATGCATAACAGGGATATTAGTATAAAGCGTAGGGTTTAAAGCGTAGAAAAAAAGTAGTGGTTTATTAGGGGTTCTCATAAGATTTTTCAAATTTGTATTTATTCTGATTCTTAATAGACTCAGAATTTTAAAGAATACATTTTTTATAAGTAAGTATATTTTTATATACGTACGTATTTTTAAGAACCAATTAAAAAAACAACAGTTTTTTAGGCCATCTCTGTGCTCAATGTGCCGTATACGCCATACGTCAGCAGACAAGAAAAGCTTTTATAAACTGTTTGTAAACTGTTTTATCTTAAAGGGTTTTACACAAACTAATATATTGGAAGATTCCGTTTGAATTTAGAATCATGTTGAATCGAGAATGGATTCAGAATCTAATCGTCAACCCAAGGATTGGAATTGAATCGAATCATGAGTTGTTAGATTCACATCCCTACGGTTAATAGTCCGGAAATTACAGTAATTCTCTATTGTTTATAATCGTAATGTGAACGTCTGGACTGCAACCAATGTTGCTGCTTTGCGATTGCATTTTTAAGTCACTTGAAAAAACTTTACAACGAAAGCCGGCAGGAATCAACATTGCACACGGACAGCCCATTGGAAGCTAAACCAACAAAACCCAAGAGGAATTGGTGCCAAAAAGAGGGAAGAGGAACTGCTTTTGTTTGGCTTTCAAAAAGTCAAACGCCAACCAAACAACAATAATTTGCAAAACATGCCGCAAATAAGCCGTTATTAGCCACCATACATTCATTTCTGTCAATAAAATGTGACAAAGTACTAACATTACCTTGAAACCCTGAAGTGATGAAAATAACACACCGAACAAGCCTTACATAGTAATATCCAATAGCACCGTCTATGACAAGCAGTCCTCGCAGACACAGCAAAATTACAGATGCCATCTCTAAATTCATATTTGTAGACATGACATACAGTAGTATACACTGTCGAAAAGAAGGGCTGGCACTAAAAATACCCCTTACTCTTTATTTTAAATAAATAAAATGTGTTTTTTAATAAAAGGCGAAAAGGTAAGCAAAATGTCATTCATTTGTTGTGTATATATAACATGTTAAGAAAAAAAAATACTATATTGTGATATATATTGTGCAGCACGGTGGGCCACTGGCTAGTGCTCTTGTCGTACAGCGAGAAGGTCCTAAGTTTGATTCCTGGGCTTGGGGTCTTTCTGTGTGGAGTGTACATGTTCTCCCCTTGACTGCGTGGGTTCCCTCTGGGCACTGCGGCTTCCTCCCACCTCCAAAGACATGCACCTAGGGATAGGCTGATTGGCAACACTAAATTGGCCCTCGTGTGTGAATGTTGTCTGTCTATCGGAGTTAGCTCTGCAATGAGGCACACTTCCTACTGCCTGAGTGCTGCTAGGATAGGCTCTAGCCCCGCCGCAACCCCGAAAAGGACAAGCAGTAGAAAATGGATGGATGTATATATATATTGTTATTGGAACATAAAATGGCATATGGTTTTGTCCATATAACCAAGCACTAGTGTGAGGAGTCTGACTGCTAGGTACAATAACTGAGACAGTATACAAAAAAAAAAAGCGAGATTTTGGTGACATTTTTTATCGGAAATTGAGGCACAACTGTAACAAACATCAGTTGCTTAAATGTGAAGGGTGGTCTCATCTCAAATGAATGCCTTAATTCTAATGGTGCATGTGGTTAAGTAAACAAAGAACACCTATGTATTTGGGGAAATACAGTACTGTAGTGTCACAGTATGCTTAGACGTTTGTACTTAAGACAGAACCTATTAGCAATAAAAGCACAATTTCTAGTTCATGTTTTTTTAAAGATACTCACAGTCAAGCTTGCAAAAAGCATGCATGTACAATGCTTAGTGTATATATTAATTATTTTGTATTATTTTGTGTTGTATTTTATGATGCTGATGAATGTGCACATTTGAATTTCATATAAAAATGAAAGAAACATGTATACTTTCCACTGACACAGTATGTTTCAAAAATAAAATAAACTGTGTAAATACATGACAGTAAACTTTGCATTTCTGGACTGCATTTCTCAAATTATCATAACCCTGTGTATTTTCTTGCTATTACAGTCCTTGTGCTTAAAATATTGCAGTCACCACATCACAGATTATGTGTACGATATATATATATATTTAATGAGTCATTTATTGAGCTATTCACAGTTTCACTGTACAATCTTTTGAGACAAATATATATATAAAAAAAGTATATATATGTGTGCGTGTGTATATATATATATATATATATATATATATATATATATATATATATACAGTCGTGGTCAAACGTTTACATACACTAGTAAAGAACATAATGTCATGACTGTCTTGAGTTTCCAATAATTTCTACAACTCTTGTTTTTTTATGATAGAGTGATTGGAGCACATACTTTCTGGTCACAAAAAACATTCACGAAGTTTGGTTCTTTTATGAATTTATCATGGGTCTACTGAAAATGTGACCAAATCTGCTGGGTCAAAATTATACATACAGCAATGTTAATATTTGGTTACATGTCCCTTGGCAAGTTTCAGTGCAATAAGGCGCTTTTAGTAGCCATCCACAAGCTTCTGGTTGAATTTTTGACCACTACTCTTGACAAAATTAGTGCAGTTCAGCTAAATTTGTGGATTTTCTGACATGGACTTGTTTCTTCAGCATTGTCCACACGTTTTAGTCAGGACTTTGGGAAGGCCATTCTAAAACCTTCATTCTAGCCTGATTTAGCCATTTCTTTACCCATTTTGAAGTTGTGTTTGGGGTCATTGTCCTGTTGGAACACCCAACTGAGCCCAAGACCCAACCTCCGGGCTGATCATTTTGGGTTGTCCTGAAGAATTTGGAGGTAATCCTCCTTTTTCATTGTCCCATTTATTCTATGTAAAGCACCAGTTCCAGCAGCAAAACAGGAAAGAGCATAATACTACCACCACCATGCTTGACTGTAGGGATGGTGTTTCTGGGATTAAAGGCCTCACCTTTTCTCCTCCAAACATATTGCTAGGTATTGTGGCCAAACAGCAAAATTTTTGTTTCATCTGACCACAGAACTTTCCTCCAGAAGGTCTTATCTTTGTCCATGTGATGTCAGATGAAACAAAAATTGAACTGTTTGGCCACAATACTCAGCAATATCGAGTGAATGCCAAGAGTGCAAAGCAGTAATCAGAGCAAAAGGTGGCTATTTTGAAGAAACTACAATATAAAACATGGTTTAAGTTATTTGACCTTTTTTTTGTTACGTACATAACTCCATATGTGTTCATTAATAGTTGTGATGCCTTTAGTGACAATCTACAATGTAAATAGTCATGAAAATAAAGAAAACGCATTGAATGAAAAGAATGTGTTCTCCAAACGTTTGGCCTGTACTGTATATATATATATATATATATATATATATATATATATATATATATATATATATATATATATACATACATACATACATACATACATACATACATACATATATATATACATACATAGATCCATACATACTGTACATATATATATATATATATATATATATATATATATACTGTATATATGTATATATATATACACATATACGTTAGGTCAGGAAAAAACACAGAGGCTATTTCATTCCTACTAGCCAGTTTCGCAGGTTTCCCTGCCCTTCAGGGGGGAGTTTGGCAATGGCAATATATATATATATATATATATATTAGGGATGTCAAGTGATTTAAGAAAAAAATCAGATTAATCACATTTTGTAATCTTTATTGTGCCTGATTAATTACAGGTAATTACTCGTTTTCATAATTTAATTAAATGCAATTTTTTTTGTCAGAAAGTCATTCATGTCATTTATTTGCACAAAACTTGGTAACAGTTCTATCTAAAGTTCTTTCAGGCTGTATTTTGTAGTGAAATTTGCCAGCGAGCACACCAAAGTCTCCGTACTCATTTTTCTACTGATGTATGGATTGATGTGATCACTGACCGTATAGTGGTTACGGTAAAAGAGCTTGCACGGTCAAAACACATTGCATGATTAATATAACTGTATTTATTAAAATGCAATACATTTTTGTGATTAATCACACTCTTTAAATTTGACAGCCCTCACATCATTTTTTATTTTTTTTACGTATTTATATATTTTTTGTTGTTTAAGCATTTTCAAGCATACAAATTACTTAATAGTTAGTCTAAAAATATAAATATTACAGTAGTAGTATAGAGGAGACCAACCTAATCAGAGCGGGCTGTTCAGTATCGTGGCCCCTCATTGGCAGACAGCATTATGTTATTGGATCAAAAGAGTGTAAAGGTGACTAAAGGGTGTTATTTTGTGTCTAGAGGGTTGTCTTCATGTTGAAAAACGTATTTAGATAAATAAAACCGTTTTTTTAATGCTGTCATTATGAAAAGATTTGATTTATAACTAATGATTCCTACTTCGCACAAACTAATTTAATGGCGGTCATGTCCGTAAACAATTAACAACGATAAACGAGGGATTACTGTACTTTTTCTTTCTTTTTTCTTGCTTTTATTTTCACTTGGTTTCTATTTACGCAAGCTATCCACGGCTCAGTCTAAACTCATTATTGATTATTGTGTTACCTTCTTTAACTGTGGCCGGGTCACCGGGTTCACACTGTGACGCTTTGCAGGGCAGCCCACGCAGTGAAGACTGGGAAGAAGAAAAAAAGAAAAGAGAAGGCATCAAGTTGGCTAACCATCTCCAGATGTTCACACACTGCATTATGCACACATGTGGAGAGCCATCATGGAAAATTGCAGAGCCCGACTAATCCTCTGGAAATATGGACGAGACTTAGGAAAGGCGAAATGTTGGTAATGGTTTGGAGGGCTAAAGCTACGTTATGTTTGCTACATTGCCGCATACATGAAAACATCTGCAGTCCTCATGTGGCCCTTTTGCAAGATTCTCCTCGATCCTGTAAAAGTAAGATACTGACTTCGCCTTTAATGCAACAATGTTTTCCCATATTTTACAGATGAAATCAGTCATTTTGTTGAATTAAAAGTAGATAAACTCACTTTTGTCTTGGCAGCCTCACAGCAATACATGAGCTCATTGGGCGTTAGGTCATTTTTTGGCTCCATTGGTGGATTTAGCACTGACACTTGTCCACATAGTTGTTGTATAAGGTGGTTGCAGACATTTATGCTTCTATATTCAATTAAGAACCTTATCCGCAGCATGGTGGCCTTGTGGTTAGCAGCCTGGAGATCTGGGTTTGAATCTACACTGCAGTTAGGGTTGCTTACTCCCTGAAAAATAAATAAGGAACACCTTGTTGGCAGAGCCGGCGGTCCAGATTTGTGCGGATGTTGTTGTTTGTGTTAAACTATTTTTATATTTTTGTACCCCGCCTTCCGCCCGAATGCAGCTGAGATAAGCTGCAGCACCCCCCGCGATAGCGAAGCGGTAGAAAATGGATGGATGGATGAACTCAAACCCTAATTTAATCTGTACTGGACAATTTTCATGAAAAGTATGTGATCGGCCATTGCCTATTAAATCCTTTTAATGCTATTATTTTGTATTGTTTTTATTGGTCGGAAAAAACAGGAAAGAATGAAGCATGGTTGGTCACATGAACAAAGGCACTTGCGGCCTGGTAACCTAGCAAAACAGCAAGTGATCAACCAGTGAGCAATGGGAGGGATACGCTAAACAGCCAATCGCGTCTCAGTGTCAACTATCAAGTTAGGTTGCGCAATCTAGCTGTCTCGCTGTTGATTCTCCCTTCATGGAGTGAAAACAAAAACTAAAAATGAGGGCTGCGCAGAGCGAAGAAATTGTCGATAAAACAGGTTACCTCGACAGTGTGGCAATCGGGCTGTAGTTCTTCAACTCTCGTCCGTTCCCTATTTGGATGTACGGAAACAACTGGTAGAGGACTGAATATATAAAATAAATAACAAAATATAACAAATGTGCTACATTAAAATAATAAATTGGTCCAATAATATGTACATAATTACTGCATAACATAAAATTATTTCCATGCTTAGAATAAGAATAACGGACCGAATTAAATGTTACACAGAACACATAAGTTCCTGGCAGCAAACCTGCCAAAATGTGTTCTTTTCTTATTTTTCTATGTTAACATGTTCACACTTTGCAGTATTTTGTAACACTTTAAGTATTTCTTAATTTTTTTCTTATTTTTGCAACTGAATTCAAAGAGGTTATTGTTAAGTGTTTATTGTGATTTTAGAATTGTGTTTACATTGTTTGAGTGTTTTCCATGGTTGTGTTGACATTTCCTTTCTTTTCTGCCTTTATAGCAGAGAGGATTATAATCAGAGGAAAGGTACTTTTGAAAAACAATGTTAACATTTAACATATTTTTCTCCTGGTCTATATTTCCCATTGGTCAAAAAGATTGATTGATTGATATGAATAATTATCAATTTTGACCAATATAAAAACATATATAGTTATACAGTTTTCAGCCATATCGCCCAGCCCTACTGTAGAACGAGACTAAACATGTTACACAGCCAGAAGCAGGCATGCTAATAGCTAACCCCACGTAGCTTTGAGACTTTTATTAGTACCGGTAGGTTGCACAGTGAAGTACATATTCCGTACAATTGACCACTAAATGGTAACACCCGAATAAGTTTTTCAACTTGTTTAAGTCCGGGTCCA